>NW_024429191.1:3708880-4136380 GCF_017639785.1 Mesocricetus auratus | reverse complement strand
TTAATCCCAGCATAGGAAAGCAGAGACAGGCAGATGCTGTGAGTTCAAAGCCAGCATGGTCTACAGAGCAAGTTCCACAAAGGCTCCAAAGCTACACAGAGAAACCCTGTACCAAAAAGCAAAAAAGAAAGAAAATATCTTAATATGCAATACCAATAATACCTTGTCTTAGAAAAACGAAGAATTTGGTATTCATTTCTTATATGGAGAAGGTATGTGGAAGCTGGATGTGGTCAATGGCCACCATGTTGCAGAACACTAAATTGAGGTTAAGAGAAGTGAATCCACACATTTCAATCACTTAAGAATGTACCAAACAGTCTATGTGAACATAGAGCTTTGTCTAGCTCCAAAGACAATGGGCACTGCAGAAACCAGTTATATCTGGAGTTCTGTTTTGGGAAGCATAAATAAGCATGCTTACTACAGTTAAAAACAAAGACTTGTAGGTACCATCTGCATGTGAAATATTGGGGTAAAGAATCAAGTGTCCATAGCTATAGCTTGCCTTCTATAGCACAAGAAGGCAAAAAGAAAATTATAATCTGGGGAGGCTGTAGTTAGCAAGAATCTTGGAGCTGAGCAAGCATTAACCATCTTCAGTGTCTTTGTTTTTCTCAAGGAATAAGGGGAAAAAAGTATTCTCTGCCCACTCTCTAACCCAGCTGTCTACAGTGATAAATGATTGGTCTTTCTTTAAATTTCCTTTCTGCTCAGCGTGAGGACTGGCCGAGCTGAATATGTACTCGACACAGATAAATGGCTTTGGCAAGCCTACCAGATTGTCCACGTGGCAACAGATGGTCTGGCTTGGAGCTTTTGTTGTGCTAATGCTGGAACTTGCTGCTACCTGATGCAACTATCATTTCATAAACAATGATGCTGCGGCCACTGCTCTGTGGATTAATTGTCCTTTATCCTTTGCAGGGCCCACCATAGGTACTGACAGCCTCAGGATGGTAAGAAGAGAACCCCAGGCATCCAAGTGTTGTAGCATCTAAGAATAGGCAGAATGGAATGGAAAAAGGAAAAATGAGGGATACCTCACTTCGCTACTATCATGTAATAATATATGCATCTTCAAAGGTTTACTTTGGTTGATGAGAAGAAGAATAGCTTTCCATTTCATTTAAGGACCAAAATATGAGACATGAGTAGCAGGAGAGATGATTCACCAGCTAAGAGTGTCTCTGCTCTTCCAGAGGACCTGAGTTTGGCTCCCAAAGCCCATATTGAGAGGCTTACAACTACCTGTAACTGCAACTCCAGGGAATCCAATGCCATCTTATAGTCTCCAAGAGCAGCTGCACTCACTTGCACACATGCCGCCTCCCCTAGACCTAATTTTTAAAATAAAAGTCCTTTAAAGTGAAACGAGACTTGAGGATAACATATCACCTTGTAACCCTCTATTTTTCGTTCATGCACCTATATTTTCTATAATAATGGATAGATAAGGAAGAAATTGAGATTTTTCAAGTACTCACTATGTTCTCAGGCTCCTAATAATGGTCTTCAAATTAACTTATTGTTGGCAGCCACAGGAGTAACACTATAGAAACACCTGTCCTTTTAAAAGGACCTTCTTCCCTACCAGGCTGTGTGCTGAGAAGTTGCATAAATTATCTGGTTGTGGCTCTTTAAAGAGACTTAGGAAGAACAGGAGTGTGCTGATAAAACCTTGAATGGACTGTAGTTAAAGCCTTGTTTTAGAATGTTTCCTGGTTTCTCTTGTCAATATACACAGAATGGGGCAACTTTAAGCTGCCAACAATTTAAGAATAGGCAAAAAAGTTCCCATATATTTATCATCATCCCTAGTTAACCTGTGCAAGCTTACTTTAGCACAAGACTGAAGTCAGGTACAACATGGTTGCTTTTCAGGATCATCCTGCTTTCAAGGTAAGGCCGAGATGTCTGCACCCTCCCTTCTTTTACCTGTTCCATGCCACTGCTTTTAGTCCACAAACACATGAACTCTTCCCAACCCACAGATGTCTATGAAGCCAAACCACTAATCTTAATGATTCAACATCAGGTACTTGCTAAGTAGTAGAAAGAACCAGAATTCAGGCTTGGCCCACCTGGGTCAAGCTTGTTCTGCCTCTCCTTTAGTCCCAATCAGCAACAAAATTAATAGTTTTCATATCTTTGTTTTCCATTCATTGAAGAATCTGATAAAGAAATGTAAATTCCAAAGAAATATATTTCATTTCTGAATTCCAGGCATTGGTCTCTATGGCTAACATATGTAGGCAGAGAAAACTTACTGGGCTCCTCAAACTAGAACACAGCAATAGCAGTAAAGTTGGATTAGGAGTCATTCCACCCTAGGCTGATGAGTTTTTTTTAATGCCCAAAGTGCTTCAAGGGAGACTGTTAAACAGGAAAGAGCATTTGTAGTAGACATTAGTAGTCTACTGTAGTAGATAAAGTATCTGTTCAAGAAAGCTTCAGTAACACCACCGGTGCATATAATCAGAAGGTTGAGATCCAAAGACATATCCACAGAAAGGAAAACTCCAGGTTGATGAACCCAACAGATGTAAAACCTGTCCCCTTCATCTTGTTAACCTGGTTAATACTGAAGAGATACTGAATAAAAGAAGGAATAAAACAACTTGTGGTTGCTCAAGCCTGAAATTCTGACACTTCATGTAGGAAGACTGATATGAAGTCAAGCCAAAAATAGGCAAACTAGGCCTGTAGACAGAGATGCTGCCTCAAAAGAGAGAGAGGAGAGGGAAGAAGGAAGGGAGGGAAGTCAGGAAGGAAGGAAGGAAGGAAGGAAGGAAGGAAGGAAGGAGGAGAAAGAAAGAAAGAAAACCTCAGTGAGGAGGCTTAGTGAGTAAAGATACATGATACTGAGCCTGATGACCTGAATTCAATCCCCAGGACCCACATGACATGGAGGGAGACCACTAAACCCCAAGAGTAGTCTTTTGGCCTCCCCAAGCCTGCATGAGCATAAAAAATAAATTTTATGAAATTTTACTACAAAATAAGAAAAATCACAAGAATGAATGCAGAAAATGAAGGCAATAAAACGCAGGTCTAAAACTGAAGAGCCAAATGTATTGGTGTATAAGAGGCAAATGCAAGAAATGATTCTCACCTTTTCAATGAGGGTAGGAAGGGAGGAGAGCAGCACCCATTTCATTATCCATGTCTTGATTTTTTTTCCTACAGTACTAGGGATCAAAACCAGGCCTTGAACAAGCTAATCAAGTGCTCTACCCCTGAGCTCTATGGCCATTCTAATTGTTTGCAGCTGCATATATAACAAAATCCTTTGGCTTATGCTAAACCAATTATGCTGGCACTGGAACAAGATCGCATTTCTTTCTGCCTCTAAAAGCCAAATAATTGTATCTGTTTGGTACTCTGTGATCCATTCATAATTTGGATATCTTTGATAAAGGGCCTTAAAAATACTTTTGTTTCATTTATTTACTTGGGGGGATGTGCACATCAGAGGACAACAGTAGGCAATGATTCTCTCTTTTGGCCATGTCGGTCCCGGGGATAGAACTTGAGTAATAAGGCTTGCAAAGAAACCTCCCCCCACCAGTGAGACTTCTCACAAGCTCAGACAAAAAGCTTTTAAAGTACTTTTAAAAATTCAATTGTTTTCAAAGACAGCACTAACTCTTTACGGGTATTCTAGCCTTAAAACTGTGATTTGTTTTTTCTTTCGAAGAGAGCTGACACTAGTGAGATTTCCAGAGATCTTACAAGGATAACACCAACTGGAAAACTAAGTAATAGTGGAGAGACTACATTAATAGCCCCTACCTGATGATAAGGTTGATGATTACCTTATATCCTAGAACCTTCATCCAGTGACTGATGGAAGCAGAGACAGATACTCACAGCTAAACACTGAACTGACCCCCTGGAACCCAGTGACAGAGATGGAGAAGTGATGAGCAAATGGGTCAAGACCATGCTGGTGAAACCCACAAAGAGAGCTGACTGGACAAGGAGGAGCTGTTGAACCCCAGACTGATGGCTGAGAAGCCAACAGGGGACTGATCCAGACTCCATGAATGTAGTGTCAGTGAGGAGGTCTCATAAATCTCTGGGGCCTTGGGTAGTAGTAGATTAGTGTTCACCATGGCATACAAATGAACTTTGGGATCCCATTCCACATGGAGGGATGCTCTCTCAGCCTGGACACATGGGGAAGGGCCTAGGTCTTGCCCTGGATGAAATGACAGACTCTGGAGACCTCCCCAAGGAGGGCCTCACCCTTCCTGGAGAATAATGTGGGGATTGGGCTGGGGGTGGGGGTGGGGCTGGAGGAGAGACAAGGGGGGAGGAACTAGGATTGACATTTGAAGCATGCATGTTACTAATTAAGTTTAAAACATTAGAAAAAAAGCAGAATGAAACATTTACTCAAACATGGAATTGACAACTCAGGTTGGTTGTTGTTCTTTTTCTTTCCTTCCCATTCCAGTCACTACCATGAGAGAGGTTGCATCTGCCTGTGCCTTATAATACGTGCAGAGGAATACCACCCTGCTTGGGTCCTTGGGCCACAGAGAGAATAAGGGTGTTAGAATGAGGTCCTGCCCAGATCCAGCTGGGGATGATGTGGGGCCACGTGGTGCAGGGCCTATCAGCAACTCACAGGCTATGTGGCCAGCTCGTGAGCTATTGCTCTGGTCCCCGTATCTCCTTTCTGTAGCCTCCTGAATGTGTAAGTGATAAATCTTAGGTGCCCAAAGGAACAGTTAGGCCTCTGGCCCCTGGATTGTTTTTTCAATCCTGCATCATGTCTGTTTGTTTGTTGTTTTGAGTTTTGGAACTTGGATGTTTTCCTCAGCTCCACACCATGTTTCTCCTTCTTCACATTCAATTTTCATAACTGAGTATGTTTTTAAAGCCCATCTCAATGGAAAATGAGAGCTCAGAAACCTTCAGAAGTAGGCAAGAGAAATGAGACAATACAGGCACTCGCTCTCTGCAAACAGCCTCATGGAAATCTAGGGAAATCACAAGTGGAAGAAGCCAAGAAGCCAGAAACTACCACAGGGCTGGAGGCAAGGCTAGGTGAACTAAGTGCTTGCCTGTGCTGGAAGGCCCAGAGCTCCATCCTTAGTAGATCATGAGCCCTGTGTGGTGGTGAATGCTTGTAACCCTGCACTGCTGAATTGGAAGCAGAGCAATTGAAGTTCAGCTATCTCCTCGGCTACATAATGAGTTCCAGGACAATCTAGACGAGAGACAGTACCTAAAAGAAAGGGGTGGAGGAGGGAAGAAGGAAAGACAGACCTGGTGTGTCTGTACTTAACCTTCTTAAGGTCGGCCCATGTTGTTGAAACACATAGAGGTTTCTTTTTCTTTTCCATTCTTCAGGGCCATATAGGGCCATTTTCATGAAAGTATATATTATACTTAGAACTTGCCACTCCCCTTTGCCCTCTTCCCCTTCCCATTATTTCCCTTCTACTCATATCTGCTTTCTGAGACTGACTTAGTTTGCTCAGCATGTTGGTCTCTAGTTGCATCTATTTTCCCAGCAAACAATATAGCATCTTTCTCCCTTATGGCTGAAAAAGATTCTGCTGTGTCTATAAACCACAGCTTCTTTATCCATTCCTCCATTTTTGAGCAACTAGGTTGTTCTAGAACTTAGCTGCTATGAATAGTACTGTGGTACACATGGATGCATGAGCGCCTCTGGAATATGCTGACTTGGCCTATTTTGAGTAAACGCTGAGAATCAGTATAACTAAATAGTATGATGGGTCTGCTTCTAGTTTTTTAAGAGGCGCTGTACTGAATTCCATAGAAGCTGGATTAGTTTATGTTCCCACCAGTGAAATAGAAGGGTTTGGTTTCATCCGCATTCTCACCAGTATATGCTTTTATTTTTATTCTTGATAACTGCCAATGACATGTAAATAACTTAGAATAAGTAGAGATCTTGGAACATGCTGGCAAACAATATTAGTTACTGTGAACTAAATTCACTGAATAGATAGCACTGCAATGCTGCTGCTAGGCTCAGTTTCTTCCCTATGTGAGAACTCACAGTCAGAGCATGAAGGTAACATGTGAGTGTGCCTAGAGGCTTGCTACAGGAGAACATGTCCAGAGAGAATGCTTTTTTTCCCCATTAGCATGAAATTCTATGCTTCCAAAGAGCCTTCAAAACTTGATTTCTATACCCTGCATGGGGCTTCATTGTGTACTGATAGCACATAGTAGGTATTTTCACATAGATTAAATATTTCACCAACGGTCTATTACTATCAACACAGTAGGTATAGCTGTAGCATAAAGATTTATATAGGTCAACATAAGTTTGATCTCAATGGAATTGTTTCATCAACGTTTTGTGTGTGATATGTGTGTATTCATGTGTGTGCATGTGCATATATATGCACATAAATATGAATGCTAGAAACTGACATTGTATGTCCTCATCCACTCTCTGCTTAATTTTTTGAGACAGGGCCTATCAGTGACCCTACAGTTTCCTGTGTTGGCTAGACTTGGTGACCAGTGTGCTCCAGGAACCTGCCTCCCTCCTTCCTGCTCTATCTCACATGCTAGGATTAAGAGCGCACACTGCCTTGCCTGGCTTTTACATAGGCATTAGGAATCTAAACTCAGACCCACATACTTACACACTTTAACAAGTCAAGTGGAAAGCCAAAGGTGGCTTGTTTTGTTTCATTTTTAATAGTCTTTTACAAAGCTGTCGCTGCTGCTGTATGTGTGCATATGTGTACATGTACGTGTGAGCATGTGTATATGTGTGTGTGGTGCATGAGTGTGTGTGAATTGTGTATTTGTGTATGTTGTGTGTATGTATTTCATATTTGTTTTGCTTTTGTGGGGTTAAATGCTTGAGATTTTTTATTAATTTTTATTTAAGTTAAAAACAATCTTATTTTACATAACAATCCCAGTTCCCTCTCCCACATGTGCCTCTAATTCCCCCCACCATCTTCTCATCCCACCCCTTATCCACTCCCCAGAGAGGGTAAGGCCTCCTCCCATGGAGGAATCATCAAAATCTGTCACATCATTTGGGGCAGGACCAAGCCCCCTCCTGTATATCTAATCTGAGACAGTATCCCTCCACATCCTAAGCATGCGTGAGGATTCTACTTAACCCAATGTAGCACAGGTTTCAGGTTGTACTCATCCTTAACACATCCTTTGTGTTCATCACAAGTCTTACCTCTGTTTACCCTTTTGCATTCACTGGCAAAATTGTTTCATTAATGCTTCTCCTCTCACTCCATAAAGATGAAAATTGGACTTATTTATTTTTATGGATTCCAGCATTCAACCATAGGCTAGCTAGATAAGCACTCACATCTCTCTAAAAGCATGAACAGATAAGTCTCACAACCAGGTTTAACAGTGCTCACTCCCTCATCGGAACATAAGAGTCTATGTTCATCTCTCAGCCCTTTAACCTTCATCAGTTCAACTTGCCCCGTTATGTGTACATCGGTGTGCTCTGAAAAATACTTGTGGCTTTGAACAGTGGAAATTGCAGCCCTGTTATTTTATTCTACATTTATATTTCCCAAAGTGATAGAAGAATTCAACTTTTCTTTCCTTATTAATATTTGCACTGGATATTAACTTATTTGGCAAACACTAACTCAAATTCTTTGAATTGTTTCCATTCTTTGCAAGTTTGTTGCACAGTGACCACGCCTTTCTGTTTTTGATCCCCAAGCCTTTTCTGATGCCTTTATTGGCCTCTAATAAAATTCTCTCTGGATCCCCTCTCCTCACCAGGCACGGAATAGAGACACATGACTGACTACTGTCACTGTGGGGAAAGTTGTCATTTTTTTAATATGTTGTCCATTTCTTGGTGATGGAGAACCTGGAGAAGACCCTTAGGTGGTGTCTTGTAGGCTTTGTGACTGTTTAGCTCTTATTATGAAGACAGATAAAAGAATTCTGGGAAAAGCAGGTTAGCTGCATCCAGCTGTGTGGGCTTCAGGTACATACAAGTCAAGAATCTTAGTCAACCTGGCATTTATTATCTTCGTTTGAAATTGAAGATTTATTGTGGGGATTAACTGAGATAAGGTAGGAAGGGGTAAAGGGTAGGGAGGAAAGGAGGAAGGAAGAAAGGAAAGGGGAAAAAGGAGAAATAAAAATAATTGAAAAGGGGGAGGAAAAGATGGGATAGCAAAAAGGAGGAGAGGTGACAGGAAAGCAGGGGAGGGAAGGGGAGAGAAGAGGAAGAAACATGGGAAGGAAAGAAAGACAAGAAGAAAGAAGAAAGGAAAGAGGCTTGTACTTGACCATCGTGGATCGGGCTTCTACGCTGCTGGTTCACCGCTCTCCATCCTCCCTTCCAAGACAGTCTATAATCCATCACTGTTGTCCTCCTTTGGAAGGCGTTATGAAGAGTTTTAGCAGTTTGGCTCTCTGTTTGCTGGAAGCAGATGGAAGAAATCTCCTTATCTCCAATATTAGAACTTGTAGAAAATCAATACAAGGGTATAACATCCTTCACCATCATACTCGATAATAACACCGAACTGGAAAATGCACAGAGACTTTCCACTACCAGCACAACTGACCAGAATGAGAAGCGATTCCTCCATTGATCCATACAGATAAAGGAGAAAGTGTACATATCTGCCTTCATTAAAAATGGAAGGCTTGTCTGCAACTTCTAACTTGAAAAACTAACCATACAGGGGGTGAAAAGTACAGCATATACCTGAGTCTTATGTCTGGCTTTCCTTTCTTCTCGTATCTTCAAGAAACCCCTATAAAGACAGCTCTCTTAATGCCAATAGAAGGCTGTATAGTTCTGAGCCTTTTATAAATGACATTTGTCCAATACTGCGATTTACTAAGCATGATTGAAAACAACAATCAGGCCACAAGTGATACCCAGGAAAAAAATTCAACAACAAAAGCATTAAGAAACGAGACAGCTTTCCAAGGCCATGAAAACTTATCCAAAAGGAAATATATCACTCAGATATTTACAAAATTGCTGGTGCAATTCAGGCTTTCTCAGTAGCAACGAGTTTTATGTCCTAAAGAGAGTTTGTATCTAGAGGTAATTGTGTTCTGCAGCAGTTCGTAAGCCTGGGCATTTACACTGGCAATTCCAGATTTATAGGAATAGAAGAAATTTCCGTGCATGATATACTGTACAAATTGTATGTAATAACCACAATAAAAAATTTCATTAGGCCTGCTATCACCAACCACCAATTCCCTCGGGAGAATTTATGTGCAAACTTCAGTTCCGTTTACCATCTGGGATATTCTTTGGAGGATGAGTAGCCCCGGGTTCCTTAGAAAAGGCAAAGGGATATATATATATATATTCTTTAGGACTAGAATTCCACAAAAAGAATGGCTTTGTGCCTGAAGAGCAAGAATCCACACACGTTCCTCAGCGGTTTGGCCTCCATCTCACAGTTACCCTGTGATCACTTCAGCAGCTGTCCTTAAATTTTGCAGCTCTCAAATTGGAGCTCTAAGTCCGTTGCATATTTTATGCAACCCATCACTGTGATGTGGATGCAGATTTCCATAGTTATAGAAAAGGAGGCAGGAACGGGAAAGACAAATTGGGTCATCTTACAGTTTGCAGCTGTGAAATCCATTTCAAAATTGCAGCCTTGCAGGCCTGAGAGGTTTCCCTGGACTCAATGGAGATATTATCATGACGTCGCCAAGGAATAGCATTCAGGCCAGGCTGTGCTTCTGGGCGTGCAACATATGTCCCCATAAAACAGCCTCTTTATGACCAGAGTTTCTGTGCATATGTTATAAACAGTGACAACCTGCAACTCATCTTTGGTGAGGAACCAAGATATTAAAACCCCTCAGCATCATTTCCCTGAAAGGAAGGTGGGATTTAATAGGAAGGATAATACTTTAGCCCTCCAGCATCCTTCCCGAATGCCCCTGTCACCACCCCTGTGCATGGCATATGTCTATGACTGACATTGTCTCACTGCTGCTGTTCCCACAGAGTGGAGCAGGAGTATCTCCGGCTTCATGCTTGATGGATTAAAAAGTACAAGATTCAGCGTGAGGACGCCAGGATGTGAGGAGCATTTGGGGCCCTTCTCTCAGACTGTGCTGCTGCTCATCTTCTCAATCTAATTTGTTAAAATTTATTTGCCATATGTGAGCCCTTGAACTTACCACTGTGCACATAAACCTTCATTTCTGCCCAAGAACCCCCAAATCAACCCACTTTGCAAATAAGAATTACCAAGTTTAAGAAGCTAAATGATTGCCGAATGTGAGGGGTAAGGATATAATGCAGGTAGAGTGCTTGGCCTGCCCTACACACACAAAGCTATGGTTGTAATTTGCAGCACAACATAGAATGGGTATGGCCGTGCATGTCTACAATTCCAGAACTCAGCAGAGGTGAAAGACAGTTGATCAGAAGTTCAAGGTCATCCTCAGCTACACAGTGAATTTAAGACCAGCTTATTTTTATACACGAGACTCTACTTTAAAAAAAACAATCATGAGCATATACCAGGGACTTTGCTACATGAGCATTAAAATAAATGAGACAGGGTCCCTAATGCATGCCAGCTATGACTGGAGGTATAGATGCATCATCCATAAGATTATAAAGCATTCATTATTACTCATAGCTCCTGTTTACATGGCAGGTTGCTCTTGGCAGTGTATGGGAAGCTTTCAACCCGTCTTTATTCCTAATCCTCACAACTCTATGCAGTGGTTCTAATCTCCAATTTGTAGATTAACAGCTGGGATTGTGCATGCTCCTGGGGTTTCACAAAGGTCACATCACTACAACAGGATAAAGGCACAATTCAAGGCTTGTTTCTGCAGAGGGCCAGCTCCCCCTGGAACACATCATGTCACTTTCTTGCCATGGCATATCAAGCTTCACTTTTGATCAAGATGAATCAAAATATTTCAGAAGTGTGTAAACACAATCTCTGTGTTTATAGAGAAACATCAGTTCCTCCATGTTGAAGACATGTGAGGCAAAGACAGCCAAAGTTCCTAAAACAAATGGTCTGGGTTTGTGTCTTGAGTCCCACTGGGTGATAGTCACAGAAACTTCTCTGGGTTTTATTTTGTGTTTGTAAAATGAAGCAAAGTGTCTGTGACTGCAGCCAGTATTCACTGTACACTTTAAACCACCTAGTACACATTCTATTATTTCTTAGAGCACGTGAGTGCCTATACATATATTTATGTGTGTATGTGTCTGTATACGTATTTATGTGCAAATTTTTGTATCTGTGTCTCTGTGTGTGATGCACATGCATACGGAAGGTAGAGGTCACCTCAGGTGTCTCTCTCAATCCCTCTCCACCTTATTTTTCGACAAAGGCATGTTAGTGAACCTGGGACACAACATTTGGCTAGACTGACCAACCACTAAGCTCCTCCTGTCACTCTCTTCCCAATGATGGGAATACTGGTATGCATTGCCATGCTCCAATTGTTCTATATGATTCTGGGGAATTGAACTTGGGTCCTTGTATTTGGGTGGCACACACTTTACCAACTGAACCATCTCTTCAACTCCTGTTTAAAGCTCATCTAATTTTAATAATTCAAGAATATTTTGCCTCCTGGAAAGGAAATCATTATTTTTTTAACATCATGTTTTTATTGATTCTTTGGGAATTTCACATCTTGTACCCCAATCCTGCTCATTTCCAAGTCCCTCTACTACTTACTCTTGTAGTATTCCCTGTAAAAGAAAATATTTTAAAAATTCATTGAAAACAAACCAAAAGACCACTTCTCTCCTCCACCTCTCCAACGCATCTTCATTTGTCTTTGTGGCATTGGTAGCCACAGTGTGTCAGGTAGTATACTCTTTTGTCCACTAAGCATTACTTGCAAATGTTCATTGCAATGAGTTGTTTCACTGATTTAAGGCCTCTGGCTACTAGTGCACCACCAACACTGGACTCGAACCAAATTCCTCTTCAATACGCTGCTATTGCCCCAAGTCATGGAGACCCTGCTGCTGTGGTTCCAAGGGACAGTCACATCACATACTCTGGCAGATGATAGATGGAGTAGATATTGAGGTATACCATTTCAAAGCCCTGGATGTGGATCCGGGTGGTAGCTGATTTGGTCAGTCTGGGCCATGGGGACCACCCTCCTAAGGCAAGGGGTGGAACCAGCTCTCCCATGCCTACAATGAAGGGTAGGGCCATCTCTCCCAAGTGTGGACCCAGTTCTCCTATGAGGGGCTAGACCAGTTCTTTTGCTGCAGTGGACAGCAAGGGGCAAGATCTCCTAGGACCAGCTCAGCACAGCCCTCAGATTTCAACGGGCATGATTCCTCTGGGCCCCTGTGGTAACATGGGCCATTGAGGTCAACACAGATCCCAGCTACAGCAGGACTAAGTGATGGGGGGATATCCTGTATATCTTTCTCTTATTGGTTGATTAATAACACACTGATTGTCCAGTAGAGGCAGGAAGATAGGCAGGACTAGGAGACAAAAAGAATTCTGGGGAATGGAGGCAGAGAGAAACCACTAGGAAGGGATGCCATGTAGAGACAAGGAAGATAGGATGTGCCAGGCATTCTCTTGTAAGACAAGTCAATGTAGAAATGCATAGATTAGTAGTAATAGGTTAATAATTAAGACAGAGCTAGCTACTAAGAACTCATAGCCATCAGCCAAACAGTTTATAAATTAACATAAGTCTTTGTGCGTTTATTTGGGCTACTTACCTGCAGAGCCAGGCTGGAAAGAAACTCCATCTACAACCAATGACCCAGATAGCAGCTCATGCCCAGACATCACCATGGCTTCAGTGGCAGCACAGGCCACTGAGCTCAGTATGACCCTGGTGGCAGCACAGCCCTGAGACACCAACATGACCATGGGTGGTGGTCCAGACCAAGGGGACATCCATGTGGCCTTTGGAGGCAATATGGGCCATAGTCATCAACCCAGACATTGCCCCAGACATCACCATGGCCCATGAGGGAGCAGAGGCTACTCAGGTCATTATAGCATGTCTTCAGTCAGCACAGGCCATGAGGACCCAGGCAGGCCTGTGGATGTCTTCCACCAGCCTGATCCCCATCAGAAACCAGTATTTTTAAGTTCTAAACTAAACAGAAAAAGAACAAATTTTCAGTAGAAAATGATAGATACAGAGGCAAAAGTAGCTTTCAAGGAATTTCAGTCAAATAAGAGGGAATTGTTTCAAACCAGGGGTCTGAGCATGTACAGTGTATATGTAATGAATACTTCTCAGAAGGCAGAATTTGCTTGCTTCTAAAATTGTTTACTAATTTACTTAGTACACACTGTACAAGAATCAGTGTTGGGCACTAAGAGAAAAGAGAAGCAAGATGCCAAATTCACAGTCAACTGCAGAGGACTGATACAAGAATGAGTCATCAGAGACCCAGGCAGTGTGCATGTGGCTGAGGGAAGATCTAAGCTGTCCTTAAAGAAAAGTGAATATGTCACAAGTCATTATGTCACAGAGATGGAAATAAACTGAGGAACTGAAGGCATTGTGGGATTGAGAGAAAGTGGAGGGTGCAGAGGATGACTATGACCAAGGGCATGATACACTTGTGTGAAAGTATCTTTATGGAACCAATTGCTATGTACAGTGGATATGCAACAACAAGAATATGAAAGCCAAACATATGAGAGCTTTAAAAAGAAGGAGCAGGTAGTTTCAGGTATTAATGGAATACAGAGGAGGGGAGTCGAGAAGGTGAGTCAGGTGTAAAATGGGGAACGCATATTGAATAGAGCCCAAGAGGCATTGGAGGCCATGCTACAGATCTCAGCTTTAGTCTATGGATGGATACAAATGAAGATCTGACCGTGTACAGGAGGTACGTTATTTAAGCCTTCTCTATTGCAAATAATGAGAAACTTAGAAATAAAGAAAATGCTACAGGAAGAGGTGAAGAAAAAGGAGAAAGAAGAGAGCAGGAAAATGAGAAGAGAAAGAAGAGGTATAGAAGGAGGAGGAGGAGGAAATGCTGTTATTTGTTGATATCAATGGAAGCAAGCATGTTCTAAATTATTAAATGTTGATCCTTACCCCTCTGTACTGGTTAATTTTAACTATCAACCTGATACAACTGATAATCCCCTGGAGAGAGGGCCTTATTAAGGAACTGTTTACATCAGGTTAAGATTGTGACCATGCCTGAGGGTAATTGTCTTGGTTGCTCATTGTAGGAAGACCCAGTTCATTGCAGGCAGGACCATACCCAAAGCAGGGGGGTCCTGAATATAAAAACAAAGGAGAAAACAAGTTGAGAGCAAGAAAACAGGCAAGCAGGAAGGCATGCATTTGTTTCTTTCCTCTCTTGACTGTGTATGCAATGTCACCCACTTCAAGTTTCTCCTTTGACTCCCCACAATGATGGGCTGTAACCTGAAGACTTAAATGAAATAAAGCCCTTTCACCTTTAGGTTTCTTCTATTCAGAGTATTTTATCACAGCAATGGAAATGAAATTAGAACCCTCACCGGATGCCTGCTCTTGTTTCCATGGTAGCTTTACTCCCTGAGGGATGTTTCCAAGCAAAGATAAAAAGGGACACCAGCACTTCTCGATAAAAATGGTCATCAGTACTTTGAGGCTTATGTGCTACCTGCTTAAATAGTATCTCAAGAGAGGTGTTTCTTAACTGGGTACCAGTTCTCTTTCCTTGGATTTTTCTGACTTTTGAACTAGGAGTAGAAGATGTGAATATGTGATAGTTTGGACAACATGCAGCCAGGTAATCACTTTTGAAGTGAATAAAAAAACACAGCATGTCTTGATGTTTACCAAACCACATGGAGAACAGAGAATTTCTGATCTGTTGATGGAGAATACAAGACATATATTAATTAGATGGTGGGTTATGTGCAACAACAATTAACCTCAGAAGCCAAGTGACTAGAAAGCACACAGGTCTATTTCTCATCACACTGCACATATGACTGTGGTTGGAAGGGACATAGGATAGGTTCCTCCTATCACCTTTTCTCAAGTTGTATGGGAAAATGGAACATGGTTTTTGACCTAGGAAAAGTAAGTGTGGTGAATTTCTCACAACAATTAAAAGTTTCAATTTGAAGCTCCCCATGCTTCTTGTCAGCTAGACTTCACCGTAAGACCTGTAGATACACCTAACATTGTAGGGTAGAAAATTTAATCATATGATGCTTCTGGAAGTTAAGAAGACTGGGAATATTTTAAGACCATCAAAATGAACACAAGTGAAAATAAATCACACATATCCTCTGGAAGAAGATAGATGACTATATCCACATGAACCTTGTACTTCTGAAAGTAATTAACGCCATGTACATATTTATGTTAGAGACAGATATATCATGATAGTCCCAGATATTCAAGTTTGTGCTACTGTGAATCATTCCTCATCGAGATAATTCTGTCTTCCCTGTCAGTTATTAGTGTTCCAACAGTGTGCTTTTATCAACACTGTACAAGTCTGCCAAATTAGAACTACTTTTGACAAACTTTATTTCAGAGACACAATATCATAGCAATGTCTTATTACAACAAAGCAATTAGTGAAAAAAATAATAACATGAATAACAGCAACAATGACTCATTCAACTTAAAAAAAAACATAACTTACCAGAACAAAGGAAAAGAACAAAAGTCATTTGAAATTTGATTTGTTTTGAAAAAAGGCTCTTCTTCCATTTCAAATGCATTTAAGTCCCACAACTGTGTGCTGCTCTTATCCCACCAAACATGGTCAAGGCAAGGGGTGTTGAAAACTCCGTTTGAAGATTAGGAAATTCCGTTATATAACAAGCCTTATTTGTTTTGTTTTTATTTTAATGTGTATGTGTGTGTGTGTGTGAGAGAGAGAGAGACAGAGACAGAGACAGAGAGAGGAGAGAGAGAGACAGAGACAGAGTCAGAGAGAGGAGAGAGAGAGAGACAGAGACAGAGACAGAGGGAGGAGAGAGAGAGAGAGACAGAGACAGAGTCAGAGAGAGAGAGAGAGAGAGAGAGAGAGAGAGAGAGAGAGAGAGAGAGAGAGAGCAGGAAGGTGAGGGAGGGAGAGAGAGAATATTTGTGCCACAGCATGCATATCAAAAGATCGCCTCCAGTGCTGGTCTTTCCTTCCACTTTGAGACAGGGAATCATTTTTTCTTATTCCCCTGCTATATCCACCAGGATAGCTGGCCTATGAGGTTGCATTCTCCAAATGTTGTGATTATAGATAGCTTATGTCAATCCTAGGAATTTTAAGTTTGGTCTTCATGCTTGTATTGAAAGTACTTAATTTACTGTCCTGGTTTTATTTTTATTGTTGTGATAAAAATAGTCTGGCCAAAAGCAACTTAGGGGAGGAAAAAGTTTGTTTTTTTGTTTGTTTTATAATTACAAAATATAGTCCATCATTTTGGAGAAGTTAAAATAACAACTCAAGAAAGCTTGTCATACAATACCCTTTGTCAAAAACAAAAAGTAAGTAAATACATCCTTGTCATCTTTCTCCACTCTTATACAGTTCAGGACCCAACCTAGGGAATAGTGCCACACACAATGGACTGGCTTTCCCTACATCAATTAACAATCAAGAAAATATCCCATCGCCCAACTCTCTCAGAGGATTCTAGGTTGTTCTAAATTGATATTTAAAACTAACCATCACAGTTGCTGAGCCAAGAAGGGTCCTCATTTGCCTTACTCAGGCCTCATTTGACTAATCATTATCCTTATTCTCAGACACCTTAGGGGGGATGCACCAGGACTCACCAAGGAAGCCTCTTTTTCCTGTCCAAGTCCAGTCCTGCTAGGATGAGGCACTGCACCTTGCAAGAGTCCTCAGGAGGTCCTGTGGCCTTGCTGCAAAATCCAAAATGGTGCCTCTATCCATAAGACTACTTACTATCAACACCTGGAAAGTCACTATGATAACCACACAATTCTACAGACACCACAAAGTAGAGGAGCCTCTTGATGCTAAACTGTATTTAAGGAGTCCAACCAGAAACATGCTGTCTTAGGGCCACCCTGAGTCATTTCTAGTGGGACAGGCAAGGTGCTTCCCCAATTACTCCATGGAGAGAACCGTGTTTCTATTGTGCACAGCCATCATGAGTGACAGGCTGTCTGATACCACACCACTGACATCTAACTCACCACCCAGTGTTGACTTCAATGTCAAAACCTATTGCTCTGTGGAGTCTCCTCAGATTCACAGTCCCAGAAGATGGTTACTCTGTGCTTGTCACTGATGGAATGAGTGATTTAGACAGTGAATGTTATATTGAGTAACTGAATGAACTGGCAGGAGAGTATGTGTATATGGAGTGAGTGAGCAGACATGCTGGTTGAGCAAATCCAAAACTCCTCAAACATTCCAGATTCATTTCCCGGCCATTTGGTTCCTCCTCAGTTCTGTCATTTCTATCTTGGCATCCACTTCCTACAACCCCATTTCTGTGATTCCTTAACTAGCTCTTTTGAGGGCAAAGTATGCTCCCTGGACTCCTGATCTGTCTCAGATTGCATACTGCCCCTCTCTGGAAGAAGTTGGCACTTCAGGGTCTCTCCAACTTCACCTATTAATGTTGATCACTGCTTTGGAGTAGAGTCCTCAAGTGTCTCTGGTACAGGTGACCAACACATTCAAGATGAAGAGAAAACAATGGTTGGGAAAATAAAGTAGCTGTGTATCCCTGAGGAACTGCATACAAGAAATGAATAAAAACCATAAAAGCAAACACTTATTGACCTCAAGACCTTTCAACAAGTCAAGAAACAATTATTGTTCCTTATCCAAGTAAAAGTATAGCAAAATAAATAAATCTAAACAAGTTATCTGACTTTAAAAGCTGGCAACACTGGATCTGGGCTGCACAACTCTGTATCTTGATTGGCTATTGCTTTCTGTAATGGTCTCTGTCTGTTACAAAAGAAAGTATCCTTAATGCAGGGTGAGCCCTATGTTTATCTGTGTGCATAAGGACAAATGTTTACAATTCAATCTATAAATTCAGTTTAATGATTGTTCTGGCTTATTAAAGTGTAGGTTATAGATTCCCCTCCAAGGTCCATGACTTCACTAGCCCCAAGTATTTGGTTGGGTTTCAAATACTAGGTATGCTTTCCCTCTTGTAGAGCAGGTCTTCTAAGAATCAGAGAGACAAGAGTTTGCTGTGGGATTGTGTTTCCTAGCAATGTCAGAAACCACACCCATAAAGTCCCAACAAGAGGACTGCCTAAACATGAGCTGAATGGGACAACACAATAGATGTGCTAACATGCAAGCTGAAAACCCATGAGGCCTCAATCAGATTAAAAAAGCTACAGACAACTAAGGAATGCTGAGAGTGGGGAAATAGTCTTCCCCAGGGATGAGCATACCAATTGGTTATCCAATACCAAGTGGTCAGTCCTGAAACCATACTTATCAGTAACATTATACAGACTGAAGTGCGTAAATATGTGTACATACATAACAATTAATGGGGCAAAGTCTATGAAAAGAGGGTTTACAAGGAAGAAGGGGATGAGAGAAATGATGTAATTATTTTACAGTCTCAAAAGTTTACAAAACTGATTCTCAAACTTAAACCAGCTTTGTCTCTAGCACATAGTTATGGAAAGAGAGACATTTAAAGGGATATAAAGTCACATGGTACCAACCATGCATGTTTTAAAATTTGTGTTGAAAATAGGATTAGTCACTTTGAAAGTTCTATTGTCCTAACATAAAAAAGACTAAAACACTGTGTTTCCACCCAGAAAGATAAGCTGTGTATTTGCACATAAAGAAGCTATCTGGGTGAAAACTGAAGTTAGGGGTAAACCTGTAAGACCTCTGATTAAGGACACTGTGCTTAGAAATCACACTTTCTAGAGGGCATTAAGTCTCCACTCCTTTGTTGCTGAGGAAGAGATAAACTCCTTGCTTCCTAATAGCATGAACAAAAGTTATGTTTTAAGTTAGTATTTTTAAAAAGTTATTCTTTGAGAATTTTGTACTTATATGCAATGAAAAATGATCATATTCACCCTACATTTTCCCTCCAACAACCCCTGTATCTCACCAGAATGCCTCATCCCAATTTTATGCCATTTCCTTTTTTGTATATAACACATCACTGAGTCCAGATAGCGCTGTCCACGTGTGCATTGGTGTGGGGCATGGGGCAGGGGAAACCTACCAGTGGCCACACCCTCATAAAAGTATAATTCTTCCTCCCTTAGCAGCTATCAACTGGCAACAATTGAGGTTAAGGTCTTGAGAACTTAATGGTGGGGTCTTGAGAGGTCCTCCCCCTTTAGCCATCTTCCAAACTGGAAAACACCTTTCTGTAATACAGCCCCAATTGATTACCCTCATAATACAGAAACAATGTCCGCATTCATGGTATCAATCAAGCACCTTCTTTTATGGGATGAACACCTGGGCCAGATTCTTCTAACTTCTAAGGATCTGTTTTTAGGCAAGACAGGGGGAAAGAAATGGGAAATGTGCAAAATAAACAGGAATTTCGTCTTGCTGTATAACAAGTGAATGCTTATGGGGCAGTGGCTGACCCAACACATGCTGAGGAAGGTGCCATTGTCGCTATATATTGAGCTTTTTTTTTTTTTACTGAGTTGACTCCAGTTTTGCTTCCTGTTCCAGAATGAGTCTGGCCAACTTCAGCCTCTGGTTTTTAGAACCTGTTCTGTGACCTTCTCTGCCTGTGTATTTTAATAGGAGATGTAAAAAGTGATGAGCAGATGATTTATAGTCCAGTGCTTATGTCCAGGGTGTTCTGGATGCTCCTCCAGTATCTCCAAACACTATGTCCCTTTTATAGGCTGCCCTGATGGATGGTCCATTGATTCATTACCCCGGACCATCCCTGAATGTGACTCATTTGAGACTTGTTTCTTACCATGAGCATTCCAATACGGAGACCACCTAGGAAATTAAAGACAGAAATCACAGGTCCTTATGGTCTTGTTTCAATTGTTCTTGGAGATAGACCCAGATTTGCAGGCATGTGAGAAGAGATCAGAATGCAAGCTAAGCCCCTATGTTTCAGCATCTCAGAAAGATTCAAAAGGAGGTTGTCTGACCCAATTAGACCGGCATTGATATACTTGAGTGTTTTTTTGGGGGGGGGGATAGGTGCTTGCTTTTGGTTTGTTTACAGAGATACTAGACTTAATTTGCACCCAGGACTTTACTGTTCCTGTCAAGAAGGGCAAATAAGACACTTGATGGGTTTCTTTCCTAAACAAAATCCAGAACAGATTTGAAACTTTCCATTTTCTGGTTGTATGATCTAATTCTTTAAAAAATCCTTCTTTCTTCTATTATATTAAATGAAGAGGGGAATGAAGAAGAGAAAGAAGGAATCAGAGAAAGAGAAAAACACTATTCCTTATTTTCATTTGTACACCATGGAAGTAGCAAACACATTCCCTATTCACTCTGCCTAGACTCAGTTTCAGTCTTAGTTCATTCCTTGACCTTTTCTCTTCCCTACTCAGTCTTTGGTACCTTCAACGATGAAGACAAACAGACAAATAAAATCCTTGCTCAGTATTATGTAAATGGCTTGAATTTTATTTATTTATTTTTGTTAAAATATTAAATTCAAATCTCAGCTTTTCCATTTATAAACTATGAGTCCTTGGACAAAATGAAAAACATCTTTGAATTTTCCTCTAAACCTAGGATAAACTACAGTGTTGTGAGAATTGAAACCCCAGATGTTGCAAAGTATCCAGACTTATGCTACATCAATAATTGGAAGCTAAATTAGTCAAGCTTGGCTAACTGCTGTTACAAAACAATCCTAAAATGTCAGTGGCTTAACACAATTAAAGTCTAATGCTTCTTTGCATAGCAGCCCAACTGCTTCTGACCAGGCTCCCTCTGTCTCTTTATTCCACAGTGCTTTAGGTCACTATCTTCCTCCATTAGATTTTCAATAGAAAAAGAAGATCAAACACATAAGGTTGGAAACACAGATGGACAATCAGAGTGACTACGTGACTTTCACCCTCGTTGTGTTGGTCAGGATGTCCTGACCTGGGGTCTTACCCACTTACAGTTGAGACTAGAAAAGAGTGTATGCTGTAGACTGGCTCTTGACAAAGGGCTGTCTTTTAAGCTTAGTCCCCTGTGTTTAACTAAGTCCTTACCTTGTCCATTATAGATGTCCCACCCTGTGTTCTCTAAACCAACTCATAAAAGGATAGGGTGGCCCTTATAAGAGCTTATAAGAGTCATTCCTATCCATATGAACTTGATATATGTCAGCTCCTGTAAATACCTGATGCATGGTAGACTCATGACAAGGCTAGGACAAGATTTGGTTCCTGTTGAATTTAAAAGGAGAGTGAGGCCATTCACCTCAAACTCTTGCCTGAGGATGAGAGACTAGTTGTAGCTATGGTTGCCATCACCCAAAGAAAGAAGTGTGTGAGGAGATAGTTATAGTTAAAACAAAATAAAAAGCTCGCAGTGATTTCTCGGGCTCCAGATGCTCTTTATTACATAATGGCGATCATAAAATGACTTAACAGACATGATTCTCAGTTTCTACTCCCACTCAGGAGCAGGGGTGGGGAGGTCCTTGAATGCCAATTAGCAGGTAATTGGAGCCACAGGGAAGGAGTGAAGTACAGTGACTCCTAGCTCAACTCTCAGAAAGGGAGAAACAGACTCAGAGCATGTTCTAGAAATGTCTAGAACCCTGTTGGCTGAAAAATGTAAGTGCACAAAAGTAGAGTATAAAACCAAACTGGATTTTATGAATCTATGAGTTATCTCTTTATCACCAACCATCCATTCTTTCCATATGTTCATTCAGTTACTGATTCAACAACCTCCATGGGTCTCTGCAGTGTTATTGGTGCTGATGCACAAGACAAATGAGATGGTGTTGAAATTACTCTTTTCCTACTTCTTTCTGCCATACTCTTTTTCTAGAAATTGTGACAAAAGTATCAACTTTAATGGGCAAGTATCAGGACTGGATGAAGTCATCTACACAGATCATGTAGTTGAGTACTCCATGAAAACCAGTGGATACTCCACCATGCTTGCTACTGCGATTATGATCACTATAGTTATTTAGTCATATCCATGGTAGAGGCGGGGTACACATAATATCCAAGCTAGAACTTCAATGTGTTGGTCTCTGGGATTTTCTAGGTAAAACTGCCATTTATTGAGCCACTGTTATCTGTCTACCTGGGAAGAAGAGGCTTTGGAATCCTCCTGGGTAGTATCTTACTATTACTCTCATTTGATAAATGAGGAGATTGGGGCACAACATGGTTGAAACTTGGACATAGAAGGTACACTGTTTTCTTTCCAATGAAGTGTAAAAAGAAGGTTCATTGGTGATGTTTGCCCGATTCTACATTTGTGTACTTTCTCCCTCTGCTTAGCATATATTTCACCTTTTCTATCTGAGATGAGACATCCTCTCTGCTTCTACCCTTCCAATTATAGCCCTGTAGTGTATGAATATGTATATACTTTCTTTTTTGTTTAATGATAACAATCCTCTAACTTCTGTACTAACTGTATGTTTACATTAGGAAGGTCAAGAGAAATGTTTCCTTGAAATAGACATTTAATATTTTTAGACTAGTAGCAATCCCCTATCATAAAGTACAAGTAGTATCCAAGTTCCAGAAGAGGCTTTTAGCATCTCCAGAAGTTAGAGTCTGCTACTTGCTGTAGAGGTCAAGCTGCAAGCCATGGCTGACTTTGAGGATGCTGGTCTCCTGATTACATTCACTCCTATATAATTTCTTCTTGGTGTTCAGTGGAGACACATAGTGGCTCAGAAAAACCCTTGTTTTTGTAATTTTTATTTATTCTTATCTCATACTGACCACAGTATGAGGAGAGTTTCCACTCTTCCCAACTCTCCTCCCCAATCTTCCCTTGATTCACTCTCCACCCCATTTGATCTCCCCCCAGAAAAGAGCAGGCCTCCCAGGAACATCAACCCTCACATCAAGGCTGAGTGAGGCAACACAGTGGGAGGAAAAAGGGTCCTAAGAGCAGGCAAAAGAGTCAGAAACAAGGTTACTCCCACTATTAGGATCACTCCCCAAAACATCAAGCCAGGAACCATTACATGTATGCAGAGACATAGCACAGACCCATGCAGGTCTGCTTCACTCTCTGTGAGACCCCCATGAACCCTTTATTGTTGATTCTGCGGCTGTGTCCTCCACCCATCTGACTCCCTCAATTCCTCTTCCTCCTCTTCCATGGGGTTCCTCAACCTCTGAGCTCTAAAAGGAAGGACCAGATGGAGACCTCCAAAATTGGAGGTCTTCTCTCTACTTAATGTTTGGCTGTGGGTTTCAGAATCTGATCCCAACAAGTTCCAGAGACAGCCTTGCCACTCTGATGATTAATGGGCCAGACACAAATCTGTGACTATAGCAGAACATCATTAGGAATCATTTTATTGATTTTTTGCCAGTTATAATTGGTTCTATTCTAGGTCTCTGAGATATCCAGCCTCTGGTTCTTGGTCAACCAGGCAGTGTCTGGCATGGGCTCCCTCTTGTAGTACAGACCTCAAATTAGACCAGTCATTGGTTGACCACTCCCACAAGTTCTGGACCACCATTGTCCCAGCACATCTTGCAGGCAGAGCAGATTGTAGAAGGTTTTGTGGCTGGATTGTTGTCCCACCACTGATATCCTTTTTTAGTTACAGAAGATGGATGATTCAGGCTCCATATCTTCTATTGCTAGAAGTCTTCACTAGAGTCACTCTCATAGATTGCAGGGAGTTTCCACTGCACTAGGTTTTCTCATTGCAGTCTAAATGCCTCCAATTCCAGGCATCTCTCCCCCATACTCTCTCTCTTTCTTTCTCTTTCTTCAATCCCCCAAACACACCTGATCCCTCTAATTTCCATCTCCACCACCCCCAGTACATCCTCAAAATTTATTCTATTGATCCTTTCCAAGGAATTCCATCTTCCTGCCTAGAGCCTGTCTTGTTACTTAGCCTCTCTGAAGATTCCCTTATTTATCCGTCATCATGTAGTCTGTAGAATGACATAATACCTGAGATCTTGGTAATGTCATATCATAACAGTAAGTAGAACTCGACTTTTGGCTTTTAGGTTATTCTGGTGTTGTTTTCTTTTGAGACAGGGTTTCACTATGTAGCCTTGGATATCCTGGAAATTGCTATGTAAATCAGGCTGGCCTCAAACTCAAAGATATCTACCTATCTCTGCATATGAAGTTCTGGAACTGAAGGCATCCACCACTACACAAAGCTCTTTTGGATTTTAATAAGAGGTGACTCACCTAAGATGAGCATAATGGAACTAACAATAGGCAAAAATGCTCCTTTCACTCTAGCTCGTAATGCCCATGGTTTGTGGGCTATTCTCAGATGAATATCACCCACATAGATCAAACTTGTCCCATACCATATATCTGACTGTCACTTCAACCTCCTGTACTCTTTCTTCCACAAAGGCTCACTCCATCTGTCCTGAATCCTTGGGTGAAGACCTGGATAATCTCTGTCTCAGTTACTGCTGCTCTATTGCTATGAGGAGACACCATGACCAAGGCAACTTATAAGAGAAAAGCATTGAACTTATGGTTTTTCTTACATCTTGATCCAAATGCAGAAGGCAGAAAGAGAGAAAGAGATATTGGGCCTGGCATGGGCTTTTGAAACCTCAAAATCAACCCAGTGACATACTTCCTCCAACAAAGCCCTAACTCCTGATCCCTGCCAAACAGTTCCGTTAACAGGGGACCAAAATATTCAAACATATAAGCCTATGGGGGGCAGGCATTCTCATTCAAATCACTGCATTCCACTTCCTAGCCTCCATAGGATTATAGCCATATCATAATGCAAAATTAATTCAGCCCAACTTCAAAAGTCCGCAAACTCTTTCACAGTCACAACACTATTTAACTTATGAGACTCAGGCAAATCTCTTAATATATCTCCCTGTAAAGTCAAAATTTTAAAAGGAATGGATCACATACTTCCAACATACAAAGGCACAGAATATACATTACAATTACCAAAGAGAGAAAATGGGGCATAGTTAGGAAACATTGAACTGAAGCAAGAGCAAAAGCTAGGTCAAACTCCAAATCCTGTATCTCTACTTCCAACAGGAATGGATTAAATGGCTCTTCATTTGCTAACTGCAAAACTTCTCTGTCCCTCTTTCTCTCCCTCATCTCTCTGATTCCATTCCTGTCTACAGCTCTTCTTGGCAGGTATCCCATGGTTCTGGCATCTCAAATATCTTGGGTTCTTCAGCAACCCAGGCTTTACTTCTACAGCTTCAAGCAATGGCCTCTCTGGACCTCCAAAACAGGGAGTCCCTGCCTCCTATCTGGCCTAGGTGGTTTTCTTAACAGTTGAGAAATATTCTAGTTCTCTTCTTAATTCTACATCCAGAACCACATGGCCAAAGCTGCCAGGTCCTTCTGCTGGCTGGGACTGGAACATGGCCCCTCTTTGAATTATATTTGCATTTTACAATATTGTTGAGGCCTAGGAGATCCCTGAGGCATACTTTTCACAGATCCCAGGATTAGCTGTGTGGGGTTTTGCCCTGAGGTCACCACTTCCTTTATTCCACTTAGCATTGGGTTTTTCTTTAAACTTCTCATCTTCCTGAGCACAAGATTGGCTCCAGCATAGTATGATTTGGTTCTCTTTTCTCCTCAAAGTGCACATTTTGAATTTCTTTTCTCCTTTCATTACATTTGCATCTCCTCTCTGTTCTCGATGGTTTCCTTCCTTTTCTTTAATTCCTCTTTGCAGGTTGGAAGCTTATCTGGGTGGGGTCTTGCTTTGAGATCACCTCTTCCTTTATTCCATCTGCATCTACCTGTTTTGTAAATGTTTTGTCTTCTTGAGCACAGGACTTAGCTCCATTACATTTCTAGTGCTCCTTTTCTCCTCAAACTGTGTGTGTTTTATTTCTCTTTGTTCAGCTTGCTCATTCTAATTATAGATCTGCGTAAGATGATTACTAGCAACCACACAACACAGTCAGTTCTAGGTTATCTTGAAGTCTCTGCCAAAGCCATTAATCTGACTCTTCAATTTAGTCTCAGTCAGAATTTTTTTTTAGCACAAGGGCAGAAAGCAGCCATATTATTTGCCAAAATATCACAAGAATGGGCTTCACACCACTCACTTTCTTCCCCTCTGAAACCTCTTGAACCTAGCCTCTGTAGTTCAATGCCCCACAGTACTACTCTTTCTTGCTTCTATTAGGATGACCAGTTAATCCTGGCTTAAAGCATTCCTAATCCAAAGTACACATTCCTCTAAACAACAGTATAGTCAAACCTGTTACAGCCATATCCCAATTCTTGGTACCAACTTCTGTTTTAGCTACTGCCCTATAGCTGTGAGGCAACACCATTATTAATACAGCTTATAAGAGAAAAATCACTTAATGTGAGTTGCTTACAGTGGTGGTTCCATGACCATTATGATTTGGAGCATGGCAGCAAGTGGGCATGATTCTGTAACAGTAGCTGAAAGTTTACATCCTTATCCAAATGCAACAAGCAGAGGGAAACACTGGGTATGACCTGGACTTTTAGAGCCTCATAGCCCACTCCAGTGACACACCTCCTAATCCTTCCCGAACAGTTCCATTAACTAGAGACCAAGTATTCAAATATATGAGTCCATGGAACCCATTTTAACACAAACCACTACAACATCTATTTCCTTCTCTGCTTAATCGCCCCAAACCTTGGTCCACACCAGTTTCATGATGAATAATTGCTAAGACCCAGTATATAGGTTTAAGATCCTGGGGAGTTTTAATGAGCAAGAAAGTTACCAGGTTCAAAATGCTTCCTGGCTCGGCCATGAGAACAGTTTCTCTTTCCCAGTGTACCACTCTCATGAAAAATTCAGAGTGTAGCTGCTGAAGTTTGTACAGCAACCTCCTATGAGCCAAGCAGCCATTTTCTCTTTGCAAGTGAATTGCCTTAGGTATTGCATGACAGTACTATGAATCTGGCTAGGACACCAGTCCTTAAGAATGTGGTGTTACATGACAGTATGTGAGTGTGTGTGGGGGGCGGGTAGTTAGCCATGCTTTATGTGGCATGGCATGTGTAGTGATCATAGATGTTTGGCTTTAGGCATCAATGGAAATGCCATAATTTGATCTGAAACATTCCCTGCATTCTCCTGCATTCCCATAGTCCAGGGGCTTTTCCTGTACAGTGCTCTTAGTAGGGGATTTTAAGTATCAATCTGACTCTCTCAGAGTAACTAAAAAATGGGAGCTGCACCTCCTGTCTCCCTGCACCAGACAGTCCCAGCACAACTTTGAACACTTACTTGCTTAGTGGGCACATTCAAGTCTTGTGGCTGTCATATTAAATTACTGTATACTGGAAAGCTCAACACATGAAAAGCTATTATTTCTCAGCTCTGGAGGCCATGCTTTGAATTCAAGGCATTCTCCAGGCTTCTTTCAAAATTGTTTGGTGAAGAGCTCTTCCTTTCCTTCCCTAGCATATGGTGGCTCTTTACATTCTTTAGCTATGGGTTCATCTCGTGAGTCTGTCTTCCCATGACTTTCTTCCATTTGTGTTTTCATGTATGTCAACAGTCTCTTCTAAGAAAATCATCTGTTGCCATTGATTGATTTTGAGCCCACCATTAATCTAGTGCTTCTTAAGATCTTTAAGTAGCTACATCTGGAGAGACCTTATTTCCAATTAAGATTACACTTTGAGGTGTGAACAAATTGTGGAGGATGCTAGCAAACACATGCACAGTAAATTCACAAGGAATAGCAGCTGGCATAATCACTCTATGACTAGGCACACTCTTTCATAATCTACTCCCATTGTTCCCTGATCCTTTGTTTGGGAGCACTTATTTCTGTATGTTATCAGTATTGACCACTTGCCCATTCTCAGATGCCTCTGTTAGACCACAATAAGTTTCATGTGGTAAGACCCATGCTAGATTTCAACCATCATTTTATCTTGAACACTTATCATAGTTCCTCTCATATAGGACTAAATGAACAACTGTTGAATTAAATAGACAAATGACTGAATTAACAAGTACACCAAGAAACAATAAATGAAAGCAACATGCTGGCCTTCCTGCCCAAATCCTTGAGGTCAAATCCAGAGGCAAACCAACTTTGTCTGCAGAGCTAGGCTCCACTCTTGGTTTTGCTGGCTCTCTTAAAGTGTGATGAGTTTGTATAATCACATTATACAGTGTGCATGTTTTACATGATCAGCATACATCACCCTAAGTGAACATGTCACCTTGCCTAATGGCTTCTGCAGGCATCATTTATTTGGGTTGGCATTCTTCTTTTAGATGCTTGCTTCAATGAGGGTGGCAACCCTGGGCCCAGGACCCTCAATGCCAGTTGCCTCCCACCTGCACCTTTTGCAGAATTAAATATGACAAGAGAGCAGCTTTGTGAAATTGTAATAATTGGCAGTAGAAAATCCATGATTATGTAATGAACTCCTTCTGTGTAGCACTTATGATTGTGACTCTATTTCTCTGCTTTGGAGACCATTATAATTGCATGGCAAGGAGGAAAAATATGCAAGTACTTCTCAATACTTCTCTTCATCATACAATACCTGTTCTCCTCCCAGTAATATGTTTAAAAAGTAGACCCTTCGTGAAAAAGACCTGGTTGTTTGCCCTAGCATGACTATTCCATAGTGTACAGCCATTGGTAAACTCTCTCAGTAGAGATCTCTGGTCATCAGATCTTGAGATGGAGTGATGGAAGGAATTGCTAGAATCCATTTACTGGGATCTGAGTATGGTGTTGTGTGAATTAATACTGTTACAGCATTTATAGTATTTAAAGTAGCTATATTGAGTCTACTATTTACAATGAGCCTATCTGGACATTACCCAATTATTAAATTCTTAGATACTTATAAGAAAGAGAAAATATAGTATGGTCAAAAAATGATAAACCGGGCCTGAGAATTCCTTTTACTGGAGAGACACAGGCATGATGGCAACCTTTGGCTCCTATAGGCTCTTATATTTGAAAGCTTAGTCATTAGGGAGTGACACTACTTGAGAAGGATTAGGAGGTGTGTCTTTGTTGGGGTTTCAAAAACCCATGCAAGGCCCAGTCTCCCCCCCCTCTCCTTCTTCTTCTTCCTCTTCTTCTTCCTCTTCCTCCTCCTCCTCCTCTTCCTCTTCTTCTTCTTCTTCTTCTTCTTCTTCTCTCTGCATGTATGTGTGTCTTTCTGTATCTGTCTGTCTTTCTATTACTCTGTCTCTGTCTCTCTCTGAATCAGGATATAAGTCCTCAACAGTGCCATGCAGGCCAACATGTTCCCTGCCATAATGATAAATACTTAAACATCTGAAGTATAAGAAAGCCCCCAATTAAAGTTTTCTTTTATTATAAGTTGCCGTGTTTATAGTTGGTGTCTGTTCAAAGTAATAGACAAATGACTAAGACACCTACTCAAACAAGATGTTCTCTAAAGCATGTAAACTCTGAACACCAGTGAAGGGAAGAAGACAGGCATCACCTAAGCAGAAAGAGTAGCTCTTCATCACTACTCATTCCCATGTCTCCCCACACTGGGACTTTGGTAGGTATGGGAGTGATCTCTTCCTTTCCAATGGGAATCTGCATTGGTTTATGCCACAGGAATTGTGTGGCAGTCCTCTCATAGTTGAGACAAGGGGAAGTACTGAGTAACAACATCCACAGGACCAATGTCCCTTTGTGGCTGACAATGAGTAACCATGTGGTGTCACTGAATGCAGAATCAGGAAGCAGAATTGTAGTAACTCTCAGAAGCAATTGAGAACCGCATGCCCACACCACAAATGATTTCCCATCATGAGTCCAGGGATCCACAGGCAACCACCATGAAAAACAGACTCTAAAACACAAATCTTTTTGTCTTAATTTAATTTTCTAATTTTACAGATCAATAAACATAATTCCAGAGGAGAAATGGAAAAGGTAGGAAGCCATACTAAGCATCAGAAAGCTAGAACTCTGGTGTGTAGCATTCTGGATCTGATCTGTTCAGTGTCTCTCCAGAGGCTACATGGGAAGGTCATATGAGTCTGCAGTTGTTCATACAAGGAAGCCAGCACTACTGACAGATGTCCAACATTTCTTCATGAGTTTAATATTAACCCAAATTTCTGGGGCTGTACTATTATTACACCATAAGAAATTAGAGAAGAAAACAAAGGTTTTTTCACATAAGACTTTGCATAACTTTCCTGGGATTGCAGGAGAGTTAAGTGGAGAATCAGTAAAACATTTACTTCAAAACTCAGAATCTTGTAATTTTTTAAAATTTATTTATCATGTACACAGTGTTCTGCCTGCATGTATGCCTTTATGCCAGAAGAGGGCAACAGATCTCATTATAGATGGTTGTGGGCTACAAGGTGGTTTCTGGGAATTGAACTCATGACTTCTGGAAGAGCAACCAGTACTCTTAACCTCTGAGCCATCTCTCCAGTCACCCCCAAACCCAAACTCTTAACTACACACCATCACCAGCTCTTATATGTTCTCTCATGATTCCTACCTCCCTGTATTCACAGTAGTAGCTATGGTGTAGATGATGAGTGATACCCAAACATACATATGTAAAGACTTGGTCCTCCACCATGAAAGATGTGTGCCCTCCAAATGTAATGCCTGGTAGTTTGGGTGAAAGAATTGATACGATAAACCACAGTTTGTCCCACCTTGTGTTCTAGCTCCAGATGTGTCAGTTTACTCCTCACCATGTTCCTGCCATGAAATGCTAACCTCTACTTCTCTCACTAGAACAGAGGTCTGGACCATCTCCACTCTAAGGTAACACGTTGTCACTTTACTTTTGATGCTGTGCTAATGAGTTTGTGTCAAAATGGCAAAAGCTAGAGTCATGGGAAGAGGGAACCTCAATTGTGAAATTGATCTATAAGTATAAATATGGGACATTTTCTTGATTGATGTGTGATGCAGAAAGACCCACCTCATTGTGAGCATTGTCTCCCCTAGGGAGGTGGTCCTGAATTGTATGAGAAAGCAGGTTGAGCGATCCATAAGGAAAAGCAACCCAGTAAGCAGCATTCTTCCATGGTCTCTGCTTTAGTTCTTGCTTCCAGGTCCCCATCTTGAGCTACTTGCCCGGCTTTCCTTGATGATGAACTGCAATATGGAAGTGTAAGCCAAATAAACCTTTTCCTTCTCATGCTGCTTTTGGTAAAGATATTTATCACAGCAATAGAAAGCAAACTAGAACAGATTCCTTAGATACCATAGAAGGACAACAAACATGACATACACAACTCTCTTGTGCAATCCCTTCCTCTTAACTATAAAATGAAGTGAATAGCTAAGTAGAGCATGACAGAAGATACTGAGATGGCATCTCCATATTTAAGTCATTAAAGACTGGTTTTATTTTGCCTGTGTCCTCTCCTGTCTTTTCCCTTTACTTCTCCAGTAAAGGCAGCCATCATGTTTCCAGACTATCTATGGAGTAGCCACATGGTCAGAAACTCAGGGAGATCTCTGGCCAGCACTCTTGGGGACATTGGACTTTAATACAACTTCCAAAGGAACTGACTGCCAGTAACTTTGTTAATTAGATAAAAATAGATTGTCCCCACTCTGATAAGAATGCAGATCCAGTCAATCCTTGGATTCCAGCTTTAGCCCAAGAGAACATGACAGGTTCATAACTAAAACCATCAGATAATGTGACGAATGGTACTCTGCAAGTTGTTATATATTGAGATAATCTGTTAGCTAAAACTAGAAAAAAATTAGAGTAGTTTACTCAAAGAGGTTGATCTGGGTCATCAAGTGTCTTTACTACACTAAAACTGATCCTTTTTTATTGAAAACTGAGTGCTACAGTGGAACCTGCTGTGTAGGTGCTGCATCATTGAGAACCAGGAGGAGTTAGTGCAAAGACAGAAAACAAACACACCAAAAGTAGGTCTGTGTCTTCTGTTGTATATTGATCTGTAGGTCTGTCTCTGGGCAAATAGTATGCTTTTTTGTTACTATGGCTCTGGATAATTTGTTCATGTGAAGTCAGGTAAAGTCATATCCCTAATATTCCTAGTATTGTTCCCTTGTTCAGTATTGTTCTGACTTTGTCTTTTGCCCTTCTATATGGACCTTTTGTTTTATTATTTCTTTGAGAATTTTACACAATGAGTTTTGACCATATTCAGGCCCTCAGATCTAAATCCCATTTACTATTCACCCAACATCATCTTCTCTTTTAAATTTTTTCACACATCATGTCTAATTTGTGATGCTCAAATATTCATGGATATGTGGTCTTTCATTGGAGTGTGTTCAGCCTACCAAGGGCAAGGCTCTTAAAGAAAAATGAAATTCCCTCTTCCAACAGCCATCAACTGTTAATAGCCCCTCAGCTGTGGATCAGATTTTATGTTTATTTCCCTTATCTTGATAGAATTGTTCTGTCTTGAGTTTTGCTAGGGGCTTATCAATGTTGTCATTTTTTGCTATGAATTTGTATACATAGTCTCCATGTTATGTCCAATGGATAGTATCTCTTGTATTCATTCACCTCTCTGACTCTTATAGTCTGTCTGTCCCTCTTTCACAATGATCCTTGAGCCTTTGGAGAAACCAGTGTAGTGCAGATGCTCCATTTAGGGCTGAGCATCTCCCATTCTTACACCTTGGCCAGTTGTGAGCCTCTGTGTTAATCATCATCTACTGCAAATGGAAGATTCTCTTATGCATTAATATATGAGTATAACAATAAGCCATTATAAGTTGGTTTAATATTATATTCATTTGGTAGAATAATAGCAGTATGTTCTATCCTAGGGCCTATGATTTGTCTTGACACAGGTTCTTGACCCAACAATGGTGCTAGGTTTCAGTGTTAATCTAAAGATTTTTTTTTACTTCTGTGAAGAATGCTATTAGAATTTTAATGTGGATTTCATGCACTGTGGCGATTCTTGGTATTATAGCTATTTTTGAAATACTAATTCTCTTGTTCCATGAGCATGAGAGTTCACAGTACTATTCACAATGCTAAGTTAAAGAACCAGCCTAAATGTCTGTCCACAGAGAAATAAATGTAGAAAACATGGTACATGTATGCATTGGAATTATATTCAGCTATGAAGAACAAAATTATGTTCTAAGTGAACTGAGCAAAACTCACACAGAAAAATATCATATATTTTCCCCCATTTATAGATCCCAGATAGTATATAGAGCTATAAAATCATATACATGAAAGTAGAACCAAAATGTCTGGGAAAACAAAGGTGATTTATGGAAGGGGAGGAGGTAAGAAAGAATGTGGAGTGAATAAGGTCAAAGTACATTATTTATTTCTGTGAAAAGGTCCTTATAAAATCATGTAAGGTGAATATATGCAAAGAAAAACTATTCCTAAATATCAATTTTGCCTAATCCCAAATCTTTGGATTTTTTTACTTCACTGTAGTATGTAAACAGGACAGGAAAGAAAAGTTAGAGTAGACATGAGGAAAGAGGATCCAGGAGTGAGTAGATGGTTGACAGGACTTAAACCAGAGTCAGCGCCAACTCCCCTCTGTGTGAAGACATCAGGAGGATGAATGGTTTATCCACAATGCCTTCAAAGACAGTCATTTTACTCAACACAAAAATCTAAGCAGACTGTGTGCCACTTGGAAAATAAAACTAGATAACAAGTGGATATAACTTAACCATGGGATATAATTACTGGCCACATTCATTCTCCCAACAAAGAAGCTTGAGAACTTTTTTCATTTTTTTTATTTTAGAAACAATCTTATTTTATATATCAATCCCCCCATTCCTCCCATCCTCCCATATCCCCCACCACCCCCCAACCCACCCCCACCCACTCCCCAAGGATAACAAAGCCCTCCACGGGGGTCCATCAAAGTCTGTCACATCATTTGGGAGAGGGCCTAGGCCCTCTTATGTGAATCTGAGCTGCAATAGTATCCCTTCATAGGGAATGGGTTCCCAAAGTCCTTTTGTGCACTAGGGATAAACACTGGCTCCACTGTTAGAAGTCCCATAGAATACCCGGGTCCCCTAGCTGACACCCACGGTCAGAGGGCTTGGTTAGGTCCAATTCTGGTTCCCCTGCTTTATGACTATGGTCTCTGTGCTCTCACTAGGTCTGGTCAACTGTTCCTACAGGTTTCTCCAGCACCTTCTTGGCTTCTTTGCTCATCCCTCCTACCTTTCTACAACTGGATTCCAGTAATATGGCTCAGTGTTTAGCTGTGGATACTTCAATCAGCCACTGGATGAAGGCTCTAGGAATGGCAACCAAGGTAGTCATCAATCTCATTATAGGGGAAGGGTATCAAAGGCACCCTCTCCACCACTGCCTAGATTCTTAGTTGGGATCATCCCTGTGGATCCCCGAACATTTCCCCAGTGCCAGACCTCTATCCAAACCTTTACTAGCTCCCTCTATCAAGGCATCTCCTTCTTGCCCTCTTCTATTCTGCCTCTGTCTCAGTCCTCCTGATCCCTCCTGTTCTCCTCTTCCCCTTTCTTCTTCTATCCCCTTCCCAACTCTCCCCCCCCCCGTGCTCCCAATTTGTTTTGGGGTTCTTATCCCCCTACTCTTCTTCAAGGGACCATGCATTCTTCTCTCTGGGTCTTCCTTGTTTTCTAGTTTCTCTGGTGGTGTGGATTGTAGGCTGGTAATCCTTTGCTCTATGTCTAACATCCATATATGAGTGAGAACATACCCTGGTTGTCGTTCTGAGATTGGGTTACCTTACTCCGGAAGTGTTCTTCCAATTCCATCCATTTGTCTATGAATTTCAAGATTCCATTGCTTTTTTCCACTGAGTAATACACCATTGTGTAAATGTACTACATTTTCTCCAGTTGAGGGGCATTTAGGTTGCTTCCAGGTTCTGGTTATTACAAACAATGCTGCTATGAACATAGCTGAACATATGTCCTTGTTTTATGAATGTGCACTCTTTGGGTATATGCCCAAGAGTGGAATTGCTGAATCTTGAGGTAGACTTATTTCCATTTTCCTGAAAAACCACTATACTGATTTCCAAAGTGGCCATACAAGTTTGCAATCTCACTAGCAGTGGAGAAGTGTTCCTCTTTCTCCACATCCTCTCCTGCATAAACTATCATTGGTATTTTTGATTTTAGCCATTCTGACGTGTGTAAGATGGTATCTCAGAGTTGTTTTGATTTGCATTTCCCTGATGGCTAAGGATGTTGAGTACTCTCTTAAGTGTCTTTTAGCTATTTTACATTCCTCTATTGAGAATTCTCTATTTAGCTCTGCACCCCACTTTTTAATTGGATTATTTGGTGTTTTGGTGCCTAGCTTCTTGTGTTCATTGTATATTTTGGAAATCAGTCCTCTGTCAGATGTGGGGTTGGTGAAGATCTTTTCCCATTCTGTGGGCTTCTGTTTTGTCTTATTGATTGTGTCGTTTGCCTTACAGAATCTTCTCAGTTTCAGGAGGTCCCATTTATTGATTGTCGATCTCAGTGTCTGTGTTACTGTTGTTATGCTCAGGTAGTGGTCTCCTGTACGAATTTGTTCAAGGGTACCTCCCACTTTCTCTTATAAAAGGTTCGGTCTGGCTGGATTTATGTTGAGTTCTTTGATCCATTTGGACTTAAGAAAGCATGAGAATTTTATTCAATGAAATTTGTATGAGAGTACAATTCCTCGTGTGTGTGTGTGTGTGTGTGTGTGTGTGTGTGTGTGTGTGTGTGTCCATGCTGACTGGGCAAAGATCCCCAAAAATCTGCCTTTCTCTGACCTAATGGCACAGGATTTGCAAGAGAGTATCAATCATGAGTGAAAGTGGGTTAAAGCAAGTCCATGAATGCCCGAATAAAGAATTAACAGATATTTATTTGGGGAACACTCACATATTGGTGGTAAATAGTTGCCATGGTCTTCAGCTCCTAGAGGCACAGCATCTGCCCTGCAGGATACTCTGACCAAGAACCTAAGAAAATTCCTGCAGGCCCATTCTCTTCCTTATAAGGGTCCACATCCATACACTGAAGTCACACCCTAAGGCTATTACCTCAAGTCTATTGGCAGAACAAGATGCCACTACACATGCCTGAATTTTTTATGTGAGTACAAACTGAGGTCCTCATTGTTGTAAGGCAAGTACTTTATTAGTTGAGCCAGGCACAAAAATCAAGCTACTTGAGCCTACATATATGGAGGCCAAAGGACAGCTTTCAGGGGGTTGGTTCTACCACTTTGTGTGATCTAGGGATTGTACCCTAAGTGGTCAGGTAAATATGCAAGTGTCTCTAACCACTGAGTACCTTTCTATGGCACACCTCACATTTTTGTGGCTAATGATTGGCAATTGAACTTGGAAAATATCTAGAAATACTGGCATCACTTAATCAACACTTCTCAACTGAAACAAAATCAAAATCACTGATATTTTCAAAGGAGAAAATAAGGTTTATTCACAGATCTCTTATTTCCCAGAATGCAACAGTGAGATGCTTAAAGAATGAACTTGAGAATGGGCTGAGTTTGAACTTGGACATAAAGCTTACTACTGATGTGTCCCTGGACAAATAACTCAAACTGTTCAGGCCTCAGGCTGTGTATCTGAACAAAAAGCTAAAACCTTCCCTAACTTTGCAGTGGTTTTGAGAATAACAGGAGTCATGTATGCAAGGTATTTAGTACAAGGAATGGCACCCAGCAGGGTGCTCAATGAGGGATCCTTCTGCTGCATCTCTTTATTATTTTAACAAAATGAAATACATTGAAAAACTCTTAAGGTCAATGTCTCAATATTTCTGTGCTTTACAGAAAAGATATTAAGTGACATTGAACAAGATGAAGAGAAAGAAAGGAATGGGGCTGTACAATGAAATGTTTAGAAGGAGATGGCAATTTAGTAGAAAGTTTTAATCTTTTATTTATTTAAGAATTTCAAACATACATACAATGTGTATGCCCCCATTTCCCTCCCAACTCCTACAATTACATCCTTTTCTAGATTTCCTCTCTCTTGTTTTTTTGTTTCCTATCCCACTGTGTCAAATTAGTTCTGCATGCATGCATATGAACATAAGGTCATCAACTGCAGTATAGGCACATCCTTGGATGACACTAATTCTCCCATTCCTAGCAACCATCAACCTCAGGGTGGGGTCTCAGGAGAACCCTCCCCAATCCTTACTGGATTTTTGACTGGTTTGATCGTATGCAGGCAACCACAACTGCTGTCTGTTCATGTAGTATATGGTCCCGTCAAGTGCAGAAGACACTGTTTCACAGAGGTTCTCCCTGACCTTCAGCTCTTACTATCCATTTGCTCATCTTCTGATTGGTTCACTGAGCCTTGTGAGAAGAGGATGTGGTATAGATGTCACAATTAGGGCTAATCACTCTGCCATTTTCTTCCTGTAGTAGACAGCAGTTAGTATACAGGAATAAATTGTTTAAATAATACATTCCACTAAAAGACGTTTTAGTTCTCTTAACATACAAACATGCATGATTCTGTAAGGAAAGAGAATGAATGGAATGCATTTTTCATCACAGAAACTGCTTTAGCAGACTTCTATACTAGAGACCATTGTTGTGAAATTATCACAGACCTCTCAGACATTTTTCTCCAGAAATTTCGCTCACCTGGGACTTACTCTGTGCTTTGTTAAGTCTCCTTCTCCGCTCCTTTCAGTCCTGAGTAAACCATCTAAAAATTTAAAACCCCACATAGCCTATTCTTACTATGTGTTCCCCAAGATCTACTGTAGAAAATCCAATTTTTCACTTTGGTTTTTGGATTATTTTTGTCTATGGTCTTTCTGCTGTTCTCCACCCTAGCACACTGCCTCACACCCTAATCAAGGTTCTTGGTATTAAATGGGAACTTTGTTGTGAATTATGCATTAACTATTTGGGACGTTAGCCTTCCTTGTTTCTATTTTTGTGTAGTGCAAAGAAAATTAAGACTGCTGAGTTCACAAGACTTTGTTCTTGCTGGACATCAATTCAGAAGGAATTCACCAGTTCAGCACCCTGGATAGCAGCATTCAATGTCTGCATTGTGGTGAATAATTTCTGTTTGAAGATGGGGACCATTCAGTCCCTGGTCTAGATATGTGCCCCACCCCCTATATACCTAGACTTTCCAACAGGTCAGCCACCAAAATAACAGCTGTTGAGAGAGTTGAGCCATAGCTGACCCAGGAAATGCCCCTGCCTAGGCTTGGAACTCTCTTTTATTTCATCCAAAGCTTTCATCTCCCTGCATTCTCAGTTAACCTGAGCTATTTCCTCATGTCTTTTCTCTGGTGACTGTCAGTGACTAATCCCTGAAAATGTTAAGCTGCTCACTTGAGTGTAAACTGATTAAAAAAAAAGATGCCACCTAAACAGACAAAACATTATCAGTGAATTGTGTGCTTTAGATAGGGCACTCTAAGACTGATAAGCCATAAACCTCCAAATAAAGTCATAATTGTGGCATAGAAGAAAGAGAGGGAAGAGCTGAGAGCTGAAATAGTGGCTCTGCCAATTTATTCATTCTTGTGAACACTTGCTAACCAAATATGAACTGAGTGCCCGAAGCACCAGGCTCTGTGCTAGGTGAGTAGAGTAGTGAATAAAACATGCAGCCAATAACCCTGAAAGGTGGACATTATCACGGTAAGAAATTACAGTGAGGTTATAAATTATAACGAAACTATGATTTTCAAAAGGGAACAGGACAGTATAATTGAGCATATGAAGACTGTCCTAGTGTAGATGGGAGGGTCAGGACATTTCTGATGAGGAACATTGAAGCTGGGGCTTCAAGAATGAGAAATGGAGCTGGGGATGCTGTTCAGTTGGCAGAGTGCTTGTTTAGCATGCACAGAGCCTTGAGCTTGATACTCAACACATATACCAGGAATAATGGCATCGACCTGAGATTTCAGAGACCAGAAATCCCAGTTTATCCTTAGTTATAAACATATTCTAACTGGCCTACAGGAGGCCTTGTATCAAAATAAAATAAAGATTGGAAATTAAGATTCATGCAGTGAGAAGGACAAATCCCAGGCAAAGAAATGTTCTAAATAGAGAAATAGCTTGGCTTTTTAAACAATGAAGTAAAATACATGTGGACATGATACCCTGAGTGAGGGTCAAGTACCACAAGATGAAGTTAGTGTATTAGCTAGCACTACCATGCTGCATAACAAACAAGACATATAATGGCACACGACACTGTGTTTTCTGTTCCATGTGTGGTCAGCTTGGAATCTATTCTTAGTTGAGTCCCTCTCACCTTCTAAATGCAAGCTAGTCCATTGATGCTGTCAAAGCAGTACCAAAGGCATAAAACATGCAACATTCTATGCAATTTGGGCACAGAAGTACAATGCCGTCATTCCATCAGTCAAAGCAAGTAACACACTGAGTTAAGAGTCCATGGGAAGATGCTGTGTACTCACAAACCAAAACTCTCTAATCAAGTAGGAATGAACTATTTATGAAGCGTCTCAGAAGTAAAATGACAAGCAGATAGAACCGGATCAATTAATCCCTTCAAGGTTGATACATAAAGCTTAGATTTTATTATTATGTAAAAAGTCATTAAGCTAGTCTTCTGTAGGCCATATAGCCTGGGGCAGGTGACTCATCCTTTTGAATATGTGTATCCTCATCTATGCAGCATGTGTGTGCTAGAGACTAGAAAGAGCTTGATTTTATGTGAGAAATTAACTCCTTGGCTTTGGGAGATGGTTCCATGAGGAAAGTGATTGACACACAAGAATGAGAACTGAATTTGACTCTTTAGAATTCATGTTTGTAACAAAATCCTAGCATTATGGAAGCAGAGACCAGAAGATTTGTGAGACTTGCTGGTCCCAGTCTAGCCAAATTGATAAGCTCCAGTTTTGGTGAGAGACTTAAAATCAAGGTAGGGAATAACTGAGCAAGTCACTTGACATCAATTCTGGCCTCAACATGTACACATATGTGCACACACACAAACATTCCCACATTCCCACAAAGAAATGAAGTCTTGGAATCTAGTACCATTTTTGTACAAAAATAAATGCATTATGTGTATGAATATACATGATGCTACATTTATACATGATTGGGTCATTGTGAGGATTCACTGAAGAGGAACATGAAAGTGTTTTCTAAATTGTGAAATGCTGGAGATAATCATTTTTAGGGAAATTCTGCAATGTTGATTAGCAGGATTATTATTGCATAAACTGAAAAGCTGGAATGTGGAGATATTAAATGGTGTTTTTTTAACACAGTGAAGAAAGAGAGGAGGAGCTCGGGTTGAGACCCTCATCCATCTGATGCCACGGCTTGAGCCTTCAATTAACTATAAATTAAATAAGTTGCTTCCGCAGATGAAGAATTGGTGGTGGTAGTGCCTTTAACAGAGATTACTGGCTTTGATAGGAAGTGATGGGTGTGATTTAGACCTTCTCCAGCTGCTGCTGAGTTAGCAATCGTTCCTTATCCCAGGCAGGCCAGTGGCCAGCAGCTAATTCACCAGGGGCCATCTCCACTGATTTGTTCATCAATAACCCATTATCTCTGCCATTGTAAATATCTCAGAAAGAATGTGACTTTCTGGGAAGAATACCGAAGCACACCCAGACAGTTTCCTGTCCATGGCCTGGACTTCTAAAAAAGAAGAGAACATATCCTTGCTGGCATCCCATGACAAAAGGTCACAGACATCTATTTCCCACAGTCCTTGGCAGGGGGTATACAGTGGGGTGGTTAGAAGATAGGGTCCTTCCATAGGGTCATGTCACAGCTAGCATTCTCACGGCACTGGGGAAGAGGATGGTGTAAATGATGCTTCTGCCTCTGGAAATTAAGATCAGTACAGGATGGGCACGAGTTCGTGCACGCACGCACACACACACACACACACACACACACACACACACACACACACACACACATCAACAGCAAGCTTTCTGCAGGTTCCAGTCTCAGAACCAGGAGTCTGGTTTAATAGATTTGGATTCAAGCCTAGAAATGCAGGTTTCATTTTAACCCAGCAGTTCTGGAGTTCTGATGAGAGCTGAGAATGGAGAACATTGATGAATGAGATGTTTTCATTTAAGAATGGAAGGTGAACAACAGCCTCATGTTGAATGCTAAGATATGGCACAAAGGCACGCAGCCTCTGACTTAAAGGTTCTCACAGATTAGTTGTGAAACAGATACAATGACACATGAGAACTTGTGACAAGAAATCACCTGAGCTGTGTCAGGCTTTTTAGTCCAGCAAGATGCTCCTAGCTGTATGAGAAGCCTTGGGAGTCAGTTTTACCCACAGAATCTCCAATCTATTCGTACTCCAAAGGCATTATTTTCTCCCTTCCTTACAACTTTACCCCACTCCTAACCCCAACTCCTGTCGTTCTGACAACAAGTTAACAGACTTTTGTTTGTTTATTTGTTTTAAAGCAAGCAGAAATTTCTACTCTGGTCTCACTCTGGATAGCTGAGATAGACACTGTGCTCAGCCACAATACATACAGGAGTGTTCCTGACTGCTGTCTCTGCTGCATATGTCCCAGGATATCCTGGTATGGGAATAAATGCCATAGAAGCACCATAAAGGAGGTGACTTATTCTGCCTGTAGAGTGTTCTCAGAAAGTCCCTCAACAAACAGAGACTTGATGACCAGATCACAATTACACCAATGAGGCTGAAAGGGGTGGGGACGAGTCCTTTTATTAAGCACAAAGAACCTCTTCTATGTATCAACTGAAGAAGAACTTGGGAGATAAGAGTTCATTTTTTAAAATTGTTCTTTGTTTTTGAGAATATCATACATGTACTAATAAAATATCATCACATATGCCTCCAATTTCCCTTTACACATCACAGCCTATGCCCCCTCCCAATTACATGTCTTTTCTTTGACAATTCTCTAGTCCAATCAGTCCTGCCATATGTGTGTGGGTGAGGGACCAGCCACTAGAGCAAAGAAAACTTACTAGTGGCCACATGCTCAATAAGGATGGCTGTCCCTCCTGAGCAGCTATCCATTGCCACTAGCTTCCCAGTAAGAGGCATGTCTTGGAGAAGTCTACCTAACCTATGCAGAGATCTTTCAGACAATATCTTGTGAAAGGCTTGTGAAGGTAGCCACAGCTACTGCAAACTCGTGAGTGAAACACCCATGTCATGTCCAGAATACAGCATCTCATACCATTCTTTCACACCCTCCAGATTATTTTCTTTGGAATGAAATGAACTTCCATTCAGGGCATTCAGGATTCTCAAAACCAGATATATTTTTAATTAAATACAGAAGCTATCCTCAAGGATCACCATATGTTAGAAGGAAATCTTTAATGTGAAACAATTAGGAGAGAGAGAGAGAGAGAGAGAGAGAGAGAGAGAGAGAGAGAGAGAGAGAGAGAGAAACTATTTGGGGAGAAGAATATTATAAATAAATAATTTTTAAGAGTTGAGTAGAAAAAATAATTAAAAGAAAAATAGAGAAGCAAAATTGAAGGAAAAAGCTGAAGATACTTTACTATGTGAAATCAAGAGTACTTAGAAAACAAATTTAAATAAATTCTCTGAATACTAAGGCAAAATGACAGATAAATTAAAAGTTTAAGTTAAGTATATTTAAAAAAATAAGTATCAAAATAACATATTTCAAAAACAAGGAAAAGAAAATAAGATTGAGAAAAAATTATCCAAAAATAATAAAAGTCATTCTACATGAACTACTTCATTCTAAATGCAGTTTCCCAAGTTCTTGGAGCTCCTGGTGGCTTTGGGATGACAACCAGGACTCTGGTGATTTGAATGCTTACCCAGGCTGTGGAATGACAGGCCTGCCTATGAGGAAGGACTGGGGAACTTTTGAAGGATGGTGCTCTATGAAGGGTGGAATCCAGAGGAAATGATAGTGTTGTTTCATCCCCCCATCTGGCATCATCTGTGATTTCCATACCCTTGGACACACAGGACTCCCCAAAGAAGCTTAGCTCTCCTGGAGAGCCAGCCACAGTTCCCTTAGGCAACAGTGCTGGATGTTGAATCTGTGAATTCACAGTACTGCCTCCAACAGCAGTCAACATTGTCAGGCTCATTCTAACACTTTCCCCTTCCCCATTTGAATAAAGTATTAAAAATTTGTAGCAGAAAAAAGTCATTCTACAATTGAAAGGTGTGTGTGGTATTGACTGTCCATCTTAAGCTAGGAGACAAAACAAGGAAAGGGAGAAGGAGGTGGGTGCAAAGAGAGGGGAAGGCAGGATTCTACCCAGGTGTCACCACTGCGAGAGTCCACAACTTCATAAGAAAAGGTCAAAAGTGGACCAGAAACTGCATGCATCACACAAGGGAATAGGGTTACATTACATCAAACATCTCAGCCTCACATGGGAGGAAACTGTAGCCATGTCAACATTAAAAAAAAAGTTAAAACTTAGTTTCCTATCTCTAGTCCGTCAATCAAAAAGTGAAAAGACTTTTTTTTAATTCAGGCATGTAGGATTTATCAGCAAAACAAACAAGCAAACAAAATGCTTTTATGCACCCTTATTGAGGAAACTACCCCAAACTGAGTTTTAATAAAATGGAATTGTGAATCAAGTGAGAGAAATCTATGAGCAGAATATAAGGTGCTGTGCACCTTAAAACTCAGTGCTGTAGAGGATGAGGCAGTGGGACCTGGAGTTCAAGCTCAACTGAACTACCCAGCATGAAACCCCTACACACATGGAGGAGACAAGAATCCGGCAGAGAGGAGATGACAAGAATGAGGTAAGATGTGAGGAAGCAGGAGACTCAACACAAGACCGGAGAAGAGAAATGATGACAAGAAATGGCACATCCAGACCTAGAAGGCAAACACATGGACAAAGCAGTTAATGGGCTGATCTTTTAGGTGGTTTTTATTTGCAAATGTTGTTACCTTACCAGAGGAAAACGTTTGGATTGTTCTTCATCACATTTTAAGGATGGAGCAGAAATCAAAGTACTAAGTCAACATGAACTTTATGCTGAAAGTCAGGACCAAGGAAACAGCTGGGGATGGTTCACCAACAGAGGCTGATCATGAATGACAGAGGAGAGAAGTTGACTTTTTTTTTTTTTTTTTTTTTTGGTTTTACGAGACAGGGTTTCTCTGTATTGTTTGGAGGCTGTCGGTCCAGCCCGGCCTCGAACTTACAGGCATGTCCCTGGGGGATGCCCATCCAGCCAGCTTGGCCTACTTGGTGAGGTTCAGGCCAATGATAGACCCAGTCTAATAATAATAATAATAATAATAATAATAGCAATAATAAGGTTCAAAGTTAAAAGTACTTAAACAACAAAAACTGAGCTTGACTCTAGCATTCATGAACACATTCCCTAAACACACACACACACACACACACAAAACCCCACATGCACACATACCTGCACACACACACACACACACACACACACACACACACACACACACACACACAAGGAGCATTGACAAGACAGGGCAGGGAAGAGAAGAGATTGGAAAGAATCCTGACTTCCCAGGTTCCCCAATGGCAGCTTCTGGTGTTTGCTCCAATGTTACAAAGTAGCAGCCACTACACTGAGGTCCTGAATTATTTTCTTCAGTGCTAACTCAAACTTAAGTACTTAGGACCTCCTTACAGGTGAGAAGCCAGATGCAAAGACAACAGATACATATTCTGTAAGGGATATCATGTGCAGAGCAGTCCCTGTGTGTAGGAAATGACTCTGGAGAGCCATGCACACCCACAATTTGGAAATGGTGTTTGAGAAGGATGAATTATAACACTGCCACCATTCTTAAAATCCATGAGCAGGCATGTGCTGTCCTGTATGGCATTTCACAAGCCTGGTACTTGTTAATTAGTGTGTAAGTTAATGTCATCCTATTCCCTGACATGGGGGAAAGATGGGAAACGGACATGGCTCTCAGTTTCACAAGCGTCAACTGGATTCATGCTTTCCAGCAGTCTGTGTGCTGGGAGAAGCAGAGTGGATAGATTGACTTTCTGAGCTGTGAAAACTGGAGAAAGTTCAATACGTCAGCTGTCAGCATAGGGTCCCTTGCAGGCTCGGGAATTTCAATTTCAAAGTACAAGAGACTGAGATCTGGAAACACAAGATCATCAAACGCTAATGATTCCTGAAGCCTGCTAGGGGCGTGGAAGCAGGTGGGGAGTGATGGCTTGAGGAAGATGCGCCTGGGCTAAGAGTGCTTCTTGCACTGGATTAATTCTGTGGGCGTTTGAAGGAGAGGAGGCAGCCTGAATGGGAAGGAGTGGCCCTCTGAGATATTTCAAAGGCCTAGGAAAGGTTGCTTATTCATGCCTGCTCTGGTCTCTGCTGCTCCCTGGTGAATAGATGAAGCTACAGGAAGACAGAAATTCTGAGAAAGCAGGTGACCTTCGATGGACAGACATACAGCTCAAGTCATCTGTTAGAGAATACAACCCAGCTTCATCAAATGGGTTTCCCACACACTGTGCATCTGTATTGTTGAGAGTTTTTCTGTTTGTTTTTTGGTGTGTGTGTGTTTTGTGGGGGGGTGTGGGGGGTGTGCTCATGCACATACGTGTGTGTTCATTATGTACTTGTGTGTTGATCAGAAGACAACTTCAGATGTGACATGGCTCCTAGATGTCCAAACTCAGATCCTTGGGTTTCTATGAAAAGCATTTTGCTGACAGAGTCATCTCCAGCCAGGTTACTTTTTATTAAAGTAAAGGTTCTGTAGAGCCAAAGCAAAGATTTCAATTGTACATCCTGACACATTCCTGTGCATGTGGCCACTGATGTAGCTTTCCACCCTGTGTTCTTGGCCTAGGACTTCACTTTGGAGGTCATCCCACTGTCAAGGAAGTTCCACTATCTGCCTGTCTCTGCCTCTCATCTCACAAGAGCTGGGGTTATAAATGCATGCCACCATGCTTGCCTTTTACCTGGGCTTCTGACATCAGGTCATGCTTCCAAGTCAAATTCTTTATCAGCTTAGCCATCTCCCTAGCCCATGACTGAGTTTTCAATTCTCCAAAGAAAATATGAACATACATCCTGATTCTGGAACATTCCCCTTTTATACCAGCTGTGCCCACAGATGTCAATTCTGTGCCTTTTGTTCTCAAATGGACTCCAGTTTGTTTTGCTAATTATGTTTTATCTCAAATTCTTGGATATTGTTGAAAGTAGCTCATCTTGCTATTCTGGAACTGACAGCCAAAAGTACCCATTGCAAGATCTCATTTAGGAGAAAGTCATGAGCAGGCAGCACTGATGTAGAGTGACAGAAATCAGAAGTGTTTCCATCTGTAGGGACAGGGACTGTGGCTGGTGACCAGAAAGGGCTATGATAGGACTTATGTCAGTGGCTGAGAACTGTTTCTGCATTGATTTTGATGGAAGTTATCAGTGGTCACATGCCCAAAGATGCATCAAGATACCCTACCGACATTGTAACTAATAAAGATTACCCTAGCTGGGCATGGCTCTGCCAGAAAAGGGCATGCCACATGAGCATCTGAGATTGGATCCCCAGGATCTGCATAGCAATTCAGGAATAGTCACACACCTGCGGCACCCGTGTTGGGGAGGCAGAGACAAGAGGACTGGCCAATCAGCCTAGCTAATCAGTGAGCTCTAGTTTCATTGACAGGCCCTGTCTCAAAAATAATGTGAAGAGCAGTTGAGGAAGACACAAACATTGACCTATGGCACACATGTATGCATGCACACACACAATGTGTCTTGGTTTGCACGATAATACAACACTTTATTCAATGGGAACTCTTTTTAATCAGAAACCTGTGCGGATATGTGCTGTCTACCTGTTTCTTTAGGCTTCTTTATAATTTATGCGCTATATAGGGCTTCCAGAGTCTCTACACAGGGACTTCAGTTCCAATTTGCCAGAAGAACATTCCCTGACTTTGCAATATCTCACCTACAAGTAAGACCTACTGATTGACAAAATCTTATAAATAGGATTTTTATTACCTCCTCTAGGACAAAGCATCAGGTGACATAACCCTATCTATTCGAAATCCTAATCTCAAATGCTAAAAGGATTCTATCCAGAGCCAAGTGAACCCAGGGCTCTGGGCTGAGTATGGAAGACCATCAGGGCTCCACACTGGGATTGACTGTGTCTAAAATGTCATCAAATATTCATTGTTGGGAAGGGCTGACATCCAAGATTATTATCAGAGCTGGCTGTGGAAGTGGGCATAGCAATGAGTTTTAACGGAAGTTGAGGTCACTTGAGGGTTAAATGAAAATGCCAATCTTTCCATTTTTCCATATGACTTTATGCAAATGGCAGATGACATCCTCCGTACAAGTCTGGAAAATGCAGAGACTTAGATGTCCACCCACACCATCAATGAGGGAAAGTGGCCAGAGTGCTGAAATTTTTGCCCCTGCACAGTCAGAAAAGGGAAGAGATAGGGAACTTTTCAATTCACAACAAAGGAGGTGGAAAACAACACAGAGGAAAATCGGGAATGGTGGGCAGCAGTGTGGGGAAGGATAGAAGAGAAGCTTGTCAAACAGGATGGAGGCTGGGTGAGAACAGGATATTCAAAGCCAGACAGAATGTCTGCATCCATTCAAGGCTGGGAATGTGCTAAGTTAGTTAAAGAAAGCCATCCTCGGGCATTGAAAAATTCAATTTTCATCACAGTCCTGATGACATTTCCTTTAAGCACAAGATTGAGCAGAGAGATACACCTTCAGGGGAAGTTTTTACTCTCTACAGTCAGAGGCCAGATAAGGAAACCCAGTTAAATGTTCTCTTTTCTGCTATGCAAATGTCCTTCCACAACACTAACAAGATAAATATTTTTCTGTGAGATACCAAGTTTTCAGAGTCATGAGTTTATTTGTGAGGGCTTCTAGCCATGCTTTGCCTTGTAGCTAAAAAATTTTAAAATAACTTTTATTTTTTCTTTGACAATTTCATACAAGAATATAAACTCTGGAGTCAAACAGACCCAGGTGGAACCCCAGATCTCTATGAGTCTTCATTTTACTCCATGCATAAAGAGGAGAGAGTGTGTGTGACCCCATCGTCATCAGGTGACTGCAGAAATCAGATGGTGCAGATGCAGAACTTAGCACAGCATGGGAAAAGAAGAGAAGAGCTTGTCATTTTGTTCCCTGTTGTATGAGCTTCCTATTGCTGTTATAACAAATCACCAGAAGTTTGGTGGTTTAAAACAGCACAGATTCAGCATCTGGCAGAAATGGAATTCAGAAGTGTACAGTGGTTCCAACTGACTAGAATCAAAGCACCACCAGCAGGGTTGTGCTCCTCAGATAGGTTTCAGTCCAGAAGAGAGTTCATCAGTTGCTTTTTATAGGAGCCACCTGAATTGCTTGGTTCATACCCTCACTTCTCTCTATTTTCAGAGCAGTTGCACAGGAACATGGCATTTTAACACACACATTCTCTCTCTCTCTCTCTCTCTCTCTCTCTCTCTCTCACACACACACACACACACACTCTCTCTCTCTCTATGTCTCTCTCTCTCTCTCTGACACACACACACACACTCTCTCTCTCTCTATGTCTCCCTTTCTGACACACACACATACACCCCCCCACACACACACACAAATAAAAACTTTTTTTTACCATGTCTCTATCCCATTTACTCTGACCCTCCTGCCCTCCTTCAAAAAGGCTCGATATTCCAACTCATCTCGCCATTTTATTTATGTATATATGGGGGAAGACAGTCCATGATGCCCCTGTGGAGATCCAAAGACAACTTACAGGAATCTATCCTCCCATCATGTGGATCGCAGAGATCCAATTCAGGTTATCGGTCTTTATAGCAAGTTCTTTACCGACTGAATAATCTCATTAGCCTAGTGGCTAACTTGTTCAGTGGTTGACTTTACCCAAGTAGTGCTACTCAAGAAGTCTGTATCAAATATGCAAGAATTCTTTTCCAAACTTCTTTGATTGTTACATTTTGTTTCTATTTACTTATCTATTATTTTTAGTGTATTTTAGTATACCACCCATTCCAGAAGCTCTCCATGCACACTGTAGTGTGAATTGTCCATATTAGCTGTTAATAGTCACAGCAGAGGGAAACCCAGCCCAGAACCCTCCACATTCTGACTTTGTCTTATAGAAGTCAGTGGCATTTAACAAAGCCTTTGTGAAGAAATGGAAATAAAATAGATTAAGGCAGAAAGAGCAACAGAGAAAGGGGAACAGCCATCACACATCCAAGAGAGAATTCTTGTCAAACCCGGTAATTTGGTCACAAACTATATAAGGGGTCCCACTTCACCTGGCCGCATAGTTGTCTTTCCAGTGTTCCCACCAGAAGGTCACAATTGCCCTCACTGCCCCCCTCTCTGCAGTGATCCTGGGGAGGAGAGGGAAATCAACTCAGCCAGCACACAGGCCCTCTTGAAATGCTCCCTACTCTACCATGAGCCGCTGCTTCTTCCACAGGTAATTTCTCCAGGACAGGCTCAGATTAGGAGAAAGTGATTGCATTTGCTGGGGTCTGTTTCCCCTCGTGGATATGCACTCACTCTCTCTTATTCATACTTGTGTGCAGAGCCAACTAGCTCTTCAGCAAGAAAAATAAGCCCTATAGCATGAACAAAATCAAACCAGAAGGCATGGCTAAGTGTGGGAGTGGATGAACAAATGAGTTTTGTTCCAAGAGTCTCTTCCCTATTTTGTTTTATTTGTTACATTTACTCAGTGTGTGTGTGTGTGTGTGTGTGTGTGTGTGTGTGTGTTTATGCACATGTGCAGGCCTATGTGTCATGTGTGTATGTGGAGGACAGAGGTCAACTTTCAAAGTTAGATCTTTCCTTCCAACACAGGGTCTCAGGGATCAAAGTCAGGTCCTCAGGAGTGACTGCAAGAGTCTTTAGCCACTACATTAGGCCATCCCGTTGCTCCCTAAACAGTATCCTCTTCAAAACAAAGGATCTGGTAACATATATTTCTTCCATATAGAGCCAGAGAATGAGTCCTTTAGAGATTATGAATCACGCAGTCTCTGTTGCTTCTTAACCCTTACTTAAAACCTAGAAACACCATAGACAATATGTAAGTGAGAGGGAATTATGTACAAGCACAGGTGATGCAGAGATTTAACCTAATCATGTCTGCTTTCAATTTGATCTTTTCTCTTCTCTCCATTATTTAGAAGTGGAAAATGGAAGCAGAGAAGAGAGGAGGAGAGCAAGCTAATAAGAACTCACGAAGGAATCTCCAGGAGCCATGGAAAGTGAATGGAGACAGAAGGCACCATTCATTCTTTGCCTCCTCACTTGGGCAAGCTCTGGGGAGTCAGGTAGAGCAAGAATACATCCCCTGCAATGGCTCAATTCCCTGCCTCACGCTGCACAGCCAGTTACCCTTGGAATGGAGTAAATACTTGGATTCAATTCCACTTCAATGTATCACTGGGATATAGTATGACCATTTCAAGGGATGGGGGCCTCAATTTTCAAAATCACTTTCAGGAGCAACTGTAGTATATCATGGGAGAAGATGAGACAGAGAGGTGAAGAAGGATCCTCAGAATGTAGCTGTTTACACTATCACATAACCCATTCCTTCAGGAAGGGACCCCGGTTATGACACCTAATCACGTTTCTTAACCATGACTCATGTCTCCAAATAACTATTCCATAAAACCAATGCAGTTAGTTAGTTAGTTAGTTATTGTAAGACAAGCTCTCATTTTTAGCTTCAAGCTCATCTGAACCTCACTGCACAGTCCAAACTGGCCTCAAAACTAAAATCTTACCTCAGCTTCCAAATTGCTGGATTCACATAAGTGTGCAACTCCACCTGACTAGTCATTGCAATCCTAACTATGACACACAGAGATAGAGCACTTGCCTAATTTGTGCAAAGCCAGAGATTCAATTGCTAGTAACAGAAAAATAAATAGTAAGTCAATAATAAAACAAAATTTAAATGGTTCAGTAGGAACCGGAATTTGTTGTCAAAGCTGATGACCTGAGTTGAGTTTCTGGGGAATGCCCAGCTTCATGAGTACATGTCACTCAGTACCAATGAGCAGGAAGTGCTCATCTTATTGCTTGTTTGTTGCACAAGTAAGTGCTTGTTGCACAAGTAAGAGGACTAGTGTTCAGATTCCTAGAACACAAGGAAAAGCCAGTGGATGTCATGGTTCACCTGTAATACAGAGATGGGATCCAGAGCAAGCTGGGTAGCTGGATTACCCAAACCAGCAAGGTTCAGAGCCAGCAATGGATGCTGTCTCAGGTGCTGAGCAATCCAGGATAGCATCCCACTTCAACCTCTGGATGCACAGGCATGTGCATATGCATGCATGAGCACGTGCATACAACACAGTTCCACATTCATGGAAATGCATGCATACAGACATACATATATACATACATACATATGAAAACAAGAAGGAAAATATGAATTAATATTAGTTCAGACTATTACTATTTTTTTCTTAAATCTAAGATTCTACTAATTACAAGACTCACGTGAATTTACAGACCATAGCAAGAGAAAAATATATCTTGGTAGTGCCTGGCCACTAACCTGCATTCTGGTTTCAGAGATGAGAAAATGTGGGGACATAAAGTACAATTTAAAATCAATGACCTAGAGTAAAAGTGATGTGAAAGGCAAATAAAATTAGATTCCCTAATTCCCACCCTATAAAAAATTATATTCTGAATGGATTAAAGGCCTTTCCGTGGAAAAGAAAAATCTTTAAAATATTTTGTATGACAAAAAAAATAATAAAATACCAGAGAAAAGTCAAAAGGCAAACCACAGCTGGGAGAAGAAATTTGCAACATAAAACAAAGAGTGGACTCATCCTCAGAATATAAAGAAATCTTACAGATCAATAAGAAAAGAGGAACATCCCAGTGTGAGGAGGCAAGGCAGAGGAGGGCCAGAAAGACCTGCAAATGTATGGGAAGAATCATGCCCTGCTTTGTAAGCAGAAAAATGCAGAGTGAAGCAATATCGTTGCACCCATCAGAGTGAGTCACAAAAGAGCATCAAGAAAGACGTATGGGGATCCAAACTGCAGGCTATGAGGACAAAACCACAGTGTCGTTGCATGGGACTATGGTGATTCCTGAAATATTTGAAGATATCCATTTCTTCCGTGCCTACGTGTTTGCACAAGTGTGGCACACATGTGAACGTTGGTATGTATACACATGTGTGTGGGGTATACATTGGGTATCCCTGCATATGCATGTTTATGAGGAGGTCAAGGTCAGTGTTGGAGAGCCTTCCTAGTCAGGGTTTCCCACTGAACCTGGAGCTCACTGACTCAGCACATAGAGCCTCTTTAGAAGAAGAAGGTTACTGAGGGGACTGGCTTCACTTTCTGCCCACTCTGCTTCCTGTTCTACTATGGTATAAGGAAGTGAGAAGGCACACTTATGCATGCAGACTGTAATCAGCCTGCCTGCTGCCATGCTGTCCTCTCTGTGAAGGACTGTGTCCCATAAACTGTGAGTTGAAATAAATGGTTCTTTCCAGATGTTGCTTCTTTTCATGTATTTGGTCAAAGCAATGAGAAAAGTAACTAATACATACTGACACTGGTTTTGTTTGTATTTTTAATTCATTTTAACAATACATCATAGTTATTAGTGTCTTAACCCTGTGGAGGTACCATGAAGACTTCCTGTATAATCTTCTCAACTTTCATGTAAATTCAAAACAAAAAGTTACTTTAATCATTTAAAAAGACAAGGATGGGCCAGGAATCGAGCTTAGCAATAGGTTATTTGCCTAGCATACACAAAGGATGGGGTTCCAGTCCCAGTACCTACCCCATTACTCATAGAAATTGAATTAAGATGATTATCTCCACACCTTCCCAAATTCCTGAAAGGACTTAAGGATAACTTGAAGACATTTGGGCGGCTAAGGAGAGTGTTTGTTTCCTTGCAGAGGAGTCAGGTTCAGTTTCCAGCATCTACACCAAGCAGCTCACAACCACCTGCAATCCACCCCAGGTGTTCCGGCACACTCTCCTGGCCTCTCTGGCCATCTGCATGTTGGTGCTATATACTCACAGGTGCAGGTAAGTGCACACAAATAAAAAGAAATCCAAAAGTATGACACAAATGAGCTAAGGAGGAATGCATACACAGTGATCCCATGTGTGTAAACAACTCTGAAGAAATATCATGGTCAAATACTAAGAGCATAAAGGCAGGAAAAGCAGGCAGAGGAACAGCAACGAAGTGGCTCCAGGACATTAGCCATCTCTGCAACTGAGGGAATTGAAATGGGGTTGTGCCCTGGTTTCCCTTTTGTTGCTCTGATAAAATACCCTGACCAAAAGAAACTTGGGAAAGAAAACGTTTATTTGTCTCACAATTCCAGGTTGTAGTCCGTAATAGCAGAGCAGCCACTGTGACAGGAGCTTGACACAACCGGTCACATCACATGCACAGCTAAGAGTCAGAGAAACAGATGCACACATGCTCACTTGGCTGTTTGCTTGTGCTCGGCTCCATTTCCTGACTCATGCAGTTCAGGGTTCCCTGCCTAGGGAATGGCACTGCCGATAGTGCTTTGTGACCTCTCACATAAATTAATTTCATAAGACAGCTCCCATCAGACATGCCCACAGGCCAGTCCAATGTAGATGATCCCTCATTGAGATTTTCGTCCCAAGTAAATGGAGTTGACAATCAAAGCTAAGCATCACAGGATATAGAAGCACCTTTTCTTAAGTGTGATGACACTTGTCAAATTAGTTTGGTGACTGGGGTTGTTAATCCTGGTTGTCAACTTGACTGGATCTAGAATTAACTAAGTGATAAGCTTCTGGGCACATTTGCAAGGGAATTTCTTGGTCAAGTTACATCAGGTGGAAACACTCACCCTAGATGTGGGTGGCACTGTCTGGTTGTAGTCCAGATTTTAAAGTCTGTTTGCATTCCCATCTCCCTGCCATATTCATCTATCCTCTTCTCCAGTTCATCTATGCTGCTGCTGCTGCTGCTGCTGCTGCTGATGATGATGATGATGATGATGATGATGATGATAATGATGATGATGCCACCACCATGGCCACCAATGTAGTAACATTTCTTCATTGACATTAGAATCCAACTTCTTCAGGCTTCCAACACAAAGATGAGAGTTTCTTCAGAAATCCTCCAGTCTTTAGTAGCAGTAGGACTGGTGAGGTATTTAGCCTCATAAAATGATCAGCTGCCAGATTCCCAGGCTCTCCTGAGTGCATACAGACCACCATTGTTGCACTACCCAGACAGTGTTTAGAAGCCAACCTAACAAATTCTTTTGGTTCTGTTCCTCTACAGAACCCTGACTGACACAATGAGTATACAGATATTTATTATTCACTGTACTTGTTTGACTATACTATACCCCAAATTGAAAATACATTGAAAAAGCCAAAGGAGTATAAGAATGGAACTTCAGGACTAGATTGAATGGCTTGAATCTTGATCCTGTTACACTGACACTTATAGAGCATCTGTTCCTCATCAGCTAAAAAGAGGAAGTAATAGTTGTCACATGGAGGTGTACCTACATGGACTCAATAATGTGGGACAGATGATGCTCTTAGCAGACTGACTTTCATAGGCACAGCATAATGATAGCAATGGGTAGCATGATTACTTCTAGTCTCCATCCCTTTCTCCCTTTTCCTTGGCAGTATTCGTCCTTCTCATGCCTTCACACACGCACATTAGTCTCTGTGACAGTTTAAAGCATATATATCATATGTATATATAAATTAGGTGTCTATGGAACTATATCTAAATAAACATACAATGTCATTTTACAAATTTTCCAGTTGCTTCTAAGTGAAAGACAATGTTCTGGGTTTAGTGGGTACACAGATATCACAGCAAAGCCAAGATAATATGAATACATTCACTATGAAGTAGAGAATATGGAGCTTAATGTAACCACAGGCGAGGTTCACGCAAACATGCCTCTGCACAAGACGGTGGCCCCAAAGTTCCACCAATGAGTAGTAGAAAGTGTCAGGTGAAAAAATGTTACAGTATCTGCTGAAAACAACTGGCTATGGTTTTGTCGTTGCCGAACTGCTGAATGCCACAGTGAGAGATGGAAGGTGTCACAGGAATCATAGGGAATAAAAATGGAATTTAAACCAGAGCCATATCAAAAATAAATTGAAAGATCAGGCTAAAATGTGTCTTATCTTAATCCTAAGGGAAGGGGAGGTTCTGAGGATTGAAAATGAAAGGCAGACCAGGACAGAGTAGGAATGGTTTGGAGTGTGGCAGCGATGCTTACGGTACCATCGGTTATTCTGATAGATTCACATCCAGGAACAAAGGAATGAAATGTTTTGTTTTGTTCTGTTTGCCTAGTACCTTTTTCCTATACCACCCCCAGGCCACTGTAGGGCAGGAGAAATGAGGAACTTGGGCAGTTGGGTATAGATATTAGCCTTAGCAACTCTGTATTGACCACTGAACAAGAACTCAAATCTCAGGTTAAACAGGACTAAAGAGATGGCTCAACAGTTAAAACACTGGTTGTTCTTCCAGGGGCCACAGGTTCCATTGCCAGAACACACATGGCAGCTCATCATATCTCCAGTTCTAGGAGATAAATGCCCCCTTTGACTTCTGAGAGTACGTACACACAATGCATGGAAATACATGTGGGCAAAGCACCCACACACAGAAAAGTAGTAATTTACTTCTTGTAGTCTCAATGATAAAGCATGAGATTTGTGGTGATATATTATATATGGTTTATTAAAGCTTGCCTGAGGATTCAGAAAGCAAAGTCAGCCACAAGCTGTAGAAGTCAGATAGTAGTGGCACACACCTTTAATCCTAGGACTCAGGATTAAGAGGTAGACAGATCTCTGAGTTCAAGGCCACCCAGATCTAAACAATATTGATCCAGTCCCAGAGAAAAACAGCCCACACAAAGATGATCTCAGCACCTGGGATCACGTGCCTTTAATCTCAGCACTAGAGAGTTATAAAAGATAGGAGCAGGGTCTTCAGTAGTCAGAATCAGGGATTCATTCTCCAGCCACACTGAGGATAGGAAGACATTGAAGTCTCAGGATTCTCCAGCCACACTGAGGAGAGGCAGCAGTCTCAAGTTTGATGGAGCCAGGATCACTTTTCAGTCTGAGGTAGAGCTAAGAGCTAGTGACAGGTTGCTTTGCTTTTCTGATCTTCAGATTGAAGCTTGAGCCCCAATATCAGTCTCTGGGTCTTTTATTTTTTGTGCTACACATAAGGCTTCTGTTCCAACCACAAGTACTTTGTCACACTCTCCCTGGCCCCAAGGACTCAGGAAAAAGGAAATATAAAATATCATGGAAGTCATCCCCATGGACTAGACATTGATAGCATGGAAGGGGAGAGGATGCTGCCTGGATGCATGGACACCATCAGCATCCACTAATGGAATGGAATTGGTCAGATTCCTGGAATTTAACCAAACATTCTCATTCTCTCTCTCTCTCTCTCTCTCTCTCTCTCTCTCTCTCTCTCTCTCTCTCTCTCTCTCTCTCTCCCTCCCCCTCCCTCCCTCCCTCCCTCCCTGCTCTCTTTCTTTCTTTCTTTTAAGACTCAAGCATGTGAGTGGAGGCAGCAGGGCTAGACAAACTTAGGATTGTTGTGTAGAGAAGTGCTTCCATGTGTAGAGAAGTGCTAAGGTTGGGAAAGATGAAGATGAAGGCTGATTCTTACTGAGACCAAAGACTTGCCTCAGTTCCTACACACCCAATTCCCACAGTCCAGACAGAATTCCTGTGCAGGCTTGAAGCACCAGAAACTGGCAAGACACAGGGCAGGGCTCACAGCTTCCACAAGCAATGAAAAAAAAGTGATCTGTTTTCAGTCAAACAGGGATAGATCTCACAACAGAAAGCCCTGGTATGGGAAGAGATTTCCAAGTGAAATATGGCTGCACCCTCTCCGCATCAAAGACTCTCTGCCATTTGCATCAAATAGGACCCACCTGCTTTTTCCTGCAGCCAGCGCTAGACCCACTTGGTTCTCCCCAAGCCCACTCTGCACCTTTGTTTTTACATCTTTTTTAAACTACTCTTTGATTATGGTTATTTTATCTGGGGTCAGTGCTCAGTCAACTGTTAAATAAATTGCAAATTCTACAAAACACAGCCAGCAGAGCCATTTCTAACTGTAATGCCACAACTTCGAGCAAAATTACATCTGGCTACAATACCATTCATATGCATAAATTATACCGCCTCTGATTATCTTAAGGAAAATTCAGCCATTAAACTTATTTTATAGGCACAGAACCAGGGGGAGTGCCAGAAAGAATGTGTATATTCTTTTTTTAAAAAATCATGGGGAAGCAGAAAGAAACAAAACGTAATTGGCAAGCCTTATCCTCCTGCAGTTCTGTCTAATGGGCTCTGTCTCTCCTGATTTTCCATGGCCACCCACCACTGACATATACACCACAGCAGGGGAAAAGGGGGTTAGGGAGTTGGCTGCATGTGGTTAGGACAGATTGAGGATATATCCTAACTCCACACATGTCCCCAGAGGGGAAAGCTCTCTGGGTGCACATCAATAGAAACTCAGATTTAGCACAGGCATAAATCCAAACTCTACCCAGGAGGACAGGCAGGACGGTTTCTGAGGCTGGTGTAGCATCTCTATGCAAGAAGAGCTCAAAATGTATCGAAGCTTAGTCTACAGACCTGCCTCTCTTGGGTGTATGGGTCCAATACAGATGGAGAAAATACAAGTAATAATGAATTGCTTTTTTATGTATACTAAGTAGCTATCATTTCTCTCCCATTTAACCAGGGATGCATTTCTGTATGCCTTATACATGAGGAAAATTGGGACAGGAAGCCAAATAGGCTGCATGGAAAACTTGTGAGCTCCACCTTCCATTTTTCCAGCTGCACCATGGCTCCTAAAGTGTCAAGACTCTGAGTGAGCACCAGAGACCACAAACATCCATCTTCACTATTTTTCTGGAATCTGAGATCAGCTCGGGGGTAGCCCACCACCTAAGGCTATGAGATCACTACTCCTTGAGATGCAGAATAGGATAACTTGACCTAGTTAGTAAGCACTGGGTACAGCTTTGGAAGAAGCATAATGGGTTACCCTAGTGGAACAGAAATGGAAACAATCTATCTTCAAAGAGAAGAAAATTAAGAAAAAGAATGATATAAAATAATGATTGAGATCTGGAGAAACAGAAAGAATGGGGTGGAGAGAGGGAGGAAGGGACAAGCCTGAGGGAGGGATGATGATACATGGTAAAATATGGGAACACTTCCCAGTCTTCCAATCTGTCTATGGAAGACCCCTGATCCCAATACTTTGTAAGATGATCTGTGACTGCTGTTTGTTGTTGCTGTTGTTGTTTACAACCAGACCAAGACTAAATACACGCTACTGAATTGTATAGCACTGTGTAGCAGTGTGCCGAATAGTTGACGGCATTAGTCCACGGGCAATCTCCAAACACCACACAAAGGTCTATCCTCTCTTTGTCCCCATTTCCAAGGTGAAGAAGATCAGAGAGATGAAGCAACTCACATAAAAATATGTGGCAGTGAAGCCTGCATTTAAGCCCAAAGCGGCAGGCACGGAAGCCTGTCCCTGGGAGTGTGCTGGCCTCTGTGGAGCAGAAGGAAGGACAGTCCTTATCTCACACCTGTCAGTCCTCCTCACTCACTGCTCGCCTCTGCCCCTGCCATGCACCTCTCTTACCCTGCCTCTCTCCCATTCTCCAACAATATTAAAGGTGATAAATCTAAGCTGAAAACATGTACTTTTTTTTCTGAGAGACAGTAGACTTTATGTGTTTTTGTAGAGACAGGCACGACAATGTATGAACCCTGACGGAGCTCTGATGGAATAGAATGAGGACTTTTCAACCTACCTTCTGGTGGACCGCTTATCACCCCTTCTTCTGACCTCTGATATGTGACTTACCAGGAAATTGGGTCAGGAGGGGGATCCCTCTGGTGGGTGATTAGAAAAAAAACTTTCAAACTCTGTAAGCAATGGGTTAGATTGTATCAGCCCTCACCTCCCCCCCATACTTCACACCAGGGAGTGTGTCCTGGGTGAGGGAAGGAAAAGACTGTCAGTTTGTTAGTTGAAAACAGTTTTAAAATCCATTTCTCCCTGTGAAATGTGTCAGCCACAGAGAAGTTTCTCTCCGTTTTGACGCTGTTGTGTGTATGTGATTTAGGATAACAATGAAAGACGCTCCTGAAGTAGGGATTCAGGATTCTTCCAAAGGGCTGATGCAAATGGTAAAAACTAACCGCTTCCTGCTTTTTACTTCCCTGCCCTCCTTATATGGCACCAGAACTTGCTTTGCAGAATGTGTTTCTAAAAACACGCGGTTGTGTCTATTTGCTTTCCTGTAAGCAACCCGAATGCCCTTTTTAAGGAAGTGTGGCTGTTGTGGTTTACTAACACTCATGTTGATGCTCAGTACCCAGGATGATTAGCTTTAATTGTCAACTTGACAAAAGCTAGACTCACCTGTAGAGTGAGTCTCAATGGGGGATTGTCTACATTGGGTTGGCTAATGGACACGTGTGTGTGGCTGTCTTAAATTGACTGATGTGAGAAGATCAAGCCTACTATGGGTGGAATCTAGGGGCTCCTGCATCGTATGAGAGTAGAACACAAGCAAGCAAGCATGCACACATTCATCTCCCTCAGCTATGGACTATAGATATGATATGGCCAGATGTCTCAGACTCTTGCCACTGTGCTTTCCTGAAACAATGGACTGTAACATGGAATTGTGAGCTAAATTGCTTTCTGTCATGGTGTTTTTTCCCCACAGTAATAGGAACTAAGCTAGGATAGTCCTCAATGGTGTAGTGTTGGGAGGTGTTGCTTTGAGAGACACTTTGGGCCTTTAAGGGGGCTGTGAAGAATGCTAGAGAGATGTCTCAGTAAGTAAAGTGATTGTCTTACAAGTAGGAACACCTGAGTTTGATACCCTGAACCCATGTGAAACAGCTAGGCTTGGTGGTACACATTTATAATCCCAGCACTGGGAGACAGGTGGAGACATGGAGTACACGTAAGCTTGTCAGGTCTATTCTCAACCTCCATACCAGTGAGAGAACCTATCTCAAAAAGCAAGGTGCACAACCCCCAAGATTGGACTCTGTGTCTCACCACGGTACTTACACACACACACACACACACACACACACACACACACACCTAATAATTTTCTCAGAAAGTCACTTCTTGTTCTTAAGAGACTGGGTTGGTGTGGTGGTTTGAAAGAAAATGGTCCCCAATAGGAGGGGCACTATTAGGCACTATTAGGAGGTGTGGCCTTGTTGGAGGAAGTGTGACACAGTGGAGGTGGGCTTTGTGGTCTCTTTTGCTCAAGCTTCCCTCTGCGTGACTGTTGCCTGCAAGATGTAGCCCTCTCAGCTCCAGCACCATGTCTGCCTGCACACAACAATGCTTTCCACATGATGATAATGATCTGAAACTGTAAACCAGTCCCAATTAACTGTGCTCTTTATAAAATTTGCAATGGTCATGGTATCTCTTCACAGCAATAAAAACCCCAACTAAGATAGCTGGTTATCTCAAAAGTCTCCCTGCCTTTACTATTTCGCACACACCACCTCCCCTGTAATTTGTCTGCCATGTCGTGACCTGAACCTTTCTTTATTTTATGAGGGATGGGACATAGCACTCCTGGACCTCTCATGTATGGCCAGCGCCAGGTTGTCTCCTCTGTGTCCTCAGTTCATCTCAAACACACTTCTGTTCTGGAATTCATTCACTCATTATTCACTCAACAGACACTCAATATTCTGTGGCTGCCTGATCCTTCTAGTAGCTGTGATGATTAGGAATTTTCTGAAGTATTCATTATATTCCTGACACATTGTAGGTACAGCATGTATGGTAAGTGGGCAGGCAGCCAGGTGCTGCACTGTGGGTCACACTGGTAGGTTCTAATACACCCTTCCCTTTCTGTGTGTTTGTGTTTGAGAGTGTTTCTGCATGTATACACAGCACACATGTGTGCTTGGCTATGTGGGTGCGTGCATGTGGAGGGCAGAGGTTTGAGTTGGGATATCTTCTTGAATAACTTCTACACTTACTTAATTTTCTTTTCTTTTTAGACTCAGATGCGGGGATAATCATTAAGCCTGGACCTCATCATTTCAGATAGATCATCGAACCAGTGAGCCAGACCCTCGTTACAAGCACACTTGAAGCCACTTCCAAAGTCAGATCCTCATGCCTATACAGTAAGCACTTCACCCACTGGGCCTTCTCCCCTTCTCCCCATCCTCCTGCTATTCATTTTACCTCCAGTACCTTAAACAAGATCTGTAAGCAATTTGGGCCTCAGTTTTCTCATCTACAAAACAGGGGGATACAGACAGACTTTCTCATAAACAATAAAAAGGATCTTTAATGCTTTGTCTGAGGAAAGAAAAGGATCAAGCAAGATTAGCAGGCTAATCAGCACATTAATGGGCTGAGTTGCATTCTTGAGTATGAGTGAGACCCTGGAGCCTGAGCTAATCGCACAGGTAAAGACAGCCTCATTGACAACAGGTGGAGCCCACACTGACATAGGCAGTGGGGAGAAGTTGGGCCTCATGATTTGCTGATTCCACTAGCCTCCCACACTGTTGTAGCCCGGATGAGTGACCAGGAGCTCAGAATACTGGCTGTCCTCCCAGGCTCAAATATCTTCTCTCCACCTGCATTATTTACTTTGTTTTACTGTGCGTGCCAAATACACAAGAGAAGCAACTTAAAGATGAGAGGATTTGCCTTCACTTATGGTTTTGGAGGATCTGGCCCATGGTTGCTTGGACCCTGCACTTGGGCAGAGCATTACAGTGGCAGGAACACATGAAGTGGGCTGGTGTTTGCCTCTTGTGTCAAGGGCTAGAGAGACTATTCTGAGAGTAAGTCCCTGTTGTATGCTAAGGGAGGCATCTGTAGCCACCTCCACAGCTCCAGAAATATCACAGGAGAGGGATGAAAGACTGTAAGAGGGAAAGAATGAGGGACAGTGATGTGGAATGCTATATTCCAGACAGAACTTGCCCATTAAACTCATGACCTGACAGAAGCTATGATTACCTCAACAAGATGGGGCCTATCAGCATTCGGTCTTGAGTAGAAGAAGGGATCATAGGAATTATTTGGTAAAGAGTTATTTGCAGCTAATGGCCAAGAAGAGGGTCATTTTTCTTGAGCAATGTAGGATGTATACACTGTTAAATTGCCTTTGCTGCAATAAATAATTCCATCCATGCTCACAAAACAACTTGGCTAAATCAGAAAGCTAGTAGTAAAGAGACTCACTGGGAAAAGGGATCCCAGAAATTGGAAAGGGGAATGAAAGAGAGTAAGGAGAGTGAGTTTCCATGAGTCCCTCTTACATCTGTAACTCCAGTAAACTCAATGATTTGCCAAGCTACATTTGTGTAGAATTGTATCTTTGTTCTGTCCCTGTTACTCTCATTTAGGGGTTCTCAACCCTCCTCATGTTGTGGTGACCCCCAACCATAAAATTATTCCCATTGCTATTTCATAACTGTAATTTTGCTATAGTTAAGAATTGCAATGCAAACTGGGCGGTGGTGGTGCACGCCTTTAATCCCAGCACTCGGGAGGCAGAGGCAGGTAGATGTCTGTGACTTAGAGGCCAACCGGGTCTACAAACCTACACAGAGAAACCCTGTCTCAAGAGAAAAAACAAAGAATTGCAATGCAAATATCTGTGTTTTCCAATGGTCTTAGACCATCCCTATGAAGGAGTCTTTCAATCCCTGAAGGGGTCATGACCCTCAAATTAAGAACCAGGGTTTAGGTTTTCATCTCTCCCTAGCAAAAGTCACACCACGCCCAATGGTTAGGTCAGAGCCTTCAGGATCTTCCTGTCTGTGGAAGCATCATCACCACAAGGAGAGAGATGTGATTTACTAGTATCCTAAGAGCTTCTCAAGCCGGGGAAGTTGACAGTCAAAATGAACTATTACACTGCCCCTCTGAATATAGCAAGTAAGCCCTAAAAGCCAAAATCCTATCCTGCTTCTTTTACTCCTTCAATTTCATTATTCATTCCTCCTATGGCTGGTTATGACCACAGTGTGCTTCTCTGAACCACACCAACAGCATACAAAAAGGCCTTCCTGTTTCCAGCATCCTCCTCAGAACTTCCCACAGAGAAACCAGAAATTGGAGCCCTTTAACAACACTTTGTTCCTTTTCTTCCAAGTACTTCAGTCTTCATTTCACCTCCAAACTCTGCTTTCTGCCTTCCTGAAGTTTAAACTCCAGGCTCGACTTAGCTACACTGAATTACCCTTACTTCCCTCAGGAGCCATCAAGCACATTTTCTGACTTCTTCTCCATGGTGCAGCTTAGTCCACACATTTCTCTGTTTGCTTCTGCTCATCCTTATGGTACTGGTAGATAGACATCACTAAATTTCTATCCTGTCTCAAGTCAAGGGCACCTGCACCTTCTCAGAGCTCCCAATTCCCTTGCACTTATTTCAGTTAAAGTGTTTAGCATGCAGCAAAGTCATAGGTGTCCACCAAGCAAAGGATAGAGACCAGATGCTGCTCACTGTGTCACTCATTCATGATCACTCATTCACAGCACAACCTGTTCGAGATGCATAGAATATGAAAGAAAGATAGAAAAGACTTAGTTGGATATTTAATGGTACATTTGTTGAATACATAAGCCTCTATAGTCCATTGAGGTTTATAGAAAGTGTGCAATCTAACAATCATGTCATATTGTTCAGATGCAAAAGGAGCTCAGCAAACAGAAGCCACAAGTTCAGGTTCACAGGGTATGCCTACCATAGAACTCGGGCTCAAAGCCATAGCACAGCTCCAGGCTCATCCATAGCTGTCCCCAAAGACCAGTTCAAAACAGGAAGAGGTGGAGGATGGCTGCCTTGACCTGATGTGATTGCTCTGCTGATTGTTCTAAACATCACAGGCTCTGTGTTTCCACATCAGTGACTGGATGAGCGACCCTGAGCAAATTGCTTACCCCTGCTGTGTCCAGTGTTTTCATCAGAAAGTGAGTCTCATGTGAAGATTAAAGAACACCATGTCTAGAAAAGCTATGGAAGAGTGAAAGGGATTTGTATTTTCAGAAACCTGTTTGGGCAGCTCAGGCTGACTTACAGGAGGGTTATGCAATACTCCTATTATGTAAGCCTGTAAGTGGTTGCCTCTCAATGCCTGTCATTATTGGAGAGTTTGTCTGAAATAATGGTTAAGATTCCAGGCTTGGAGACCTATCACAAAGTTCAAATTTTGCTTCTACATTATTGGAGAGTTTGTCTGAAATAATGGTTAAGATTCCAGGCTTGGAGACCTATCACAAAGTTCAAATTTTGCTTCTGCATAGATATGTGACTTCCTCATGCTACTTCCCCTCCCCAGGTGACAATTTTGTCTTGACAAAGTCTAGATGCTGATGCTTGTACCTAGAGACTACATGTGTAAAGAATTCAGCATTCAGGTGTGATGGCAGACACCTATAATCCCAGAACTTGGTAGACTGAAGCAGAAAGATCATCAAAAGTTCAAGGCCAGCCTGAACTCCATGGGACCCTGTTTCAAAAATCAGCAAACGATAAGAATTCAATGTAATACCAGATGTTATGAAACACTCAATACATCTCAACTGTCTGTCCACTTGATCACCCGTTGTTTTACTTTTATTTACTTTTATGAAACTGTTGCTTTGTATCAGAAGGGGCTCTGGGTACATAGAATACAGAGCTAAGAAAGACATATATGTACCTCTTAAGCTACATATCTGACCAGGTAAATAAATACCACAACAGCTGTAATTCTAGCAGATGATGGGGGAAAACCTACAACGATGAAGAAGCTACAGAATAAGATAAGCTACAGACTTTGTGAAACTGAAAGGAAAAACCAAGTGCATCTTTCTGCAAGTACAGACATGCACATTCATACTGGAAGTCCATACAGTCAGGTAGATCTGCCCTACAGATAATTAAAAGAGAAATCAGGCCAGGAGGTGCTTTAATCCCAGAAGGATCTCTGTGGGTTGAAGGCCAGCCTGGTCTACAAAGTGAGTTCCAGGGCAGCCAGGGCTCTTACACAGAGAAACCCTGTCTCAAAAAAAAAAAAAAGAAAAGAAAAGAAAAAAAATCAGTCTCTCTAACTATTTTTCCCATGGTCATGCATCCCTGTATAAAATAGGGAATCACAATTAGGACCCATGACTGTTGTTTTTAAATAACTTGCTATATTCCAGTTTCTGAAATCAGGAACATATAAATCATACTTGAATTAAAACTAAGACCATTCTAAACAGACTTATAGCTAATGCTCATAGGTAATTAGGGAGGGAAGGTTTGCAGTCCTATGAAAGGCAGGCCAAGGGTTTGGGTCTGCCTTACATGTATTAATGATTGAGGACTGATAAAACTTCAACATCCAAGACCACCCATTCCACATCACAGAAATTACTAAAGATGCCAGACATATGTCCGCTAGAACTCAGCAGTATCCCCATAAGAAACAGCTACATAAGAAAGAGAGAGCAGCTGCTTGTGCAGAAAGGATTCAACAACAACATTATGTTCTGCCTTTAGTGCAGGGTACTGAGCCCAGCCATTTTCCCCAAGATGAGTTGCCTCCCACCAATGAGGTCTTTTAGACAATGGAAAATGAGCTTTGCACAGAGCATCTGAAGGCCTGATTATTAGGCATTGAATACCAGGCTTTGCTAGCCTCCCTGACCAGTTATACATCACCATGGTAGACACAGAGGTTGCCTAAGGCTCAGCATGCAGGATCTGTGTGTCAGAAATTCTTTGGCACAATATATATGACTTTTAATTTGCAGGAGGTAAGAGTGTGTATATGCGCATGTGTAATGTGTTGAGGAAGGATTTATGGTTCAGAATTCCAGGCTGAGAAAGAGTGTGAATTTGTATGCATAAATCTACTCAGCTGTTTCAGGGGAGCAGATTTTGGTGGGACAGATAGGATAGGTGATTTTACAGTGGTTGTGTTCCAATTATCAGCCACAAGTTAGTGCCCCAAAAAGAATGGAGATGGGAAGAAAACACTCAGTAAGAATCAGCTATGTAAATAGCTCTTCCATTTGGAATTTTGCATGGTTTTCAATTAAGCAAACCCTGTTTAGGTGTGTGGCTTTACTCACACGCAGACAAAGGGTTTTTTTTGAGGATTCTAGCTTTATCGCCTTTGGGTGTGAACAAGAGTAGACTACCTCAGTCCACATATGGCCCTAAAAGATACTTAGGATGGATTGAGGTGAGTAGAGTAGGAGAATCAAGATTTCCTAAGCCAAGGGTCAGTATCACCCAGCCATATAGCCCAATGCTCCCCTAGACTCTCTTCCAGTTAAATTAAATGATAAGCATCCTCACTGTTTTAATGGGGAGGAGATCATTTTGTTATTTATAATGCTAAACATCCGTCTAACACAAGAAATGAGAGACATGAAATTACCAGGGCAATTTGACCTTCAACAAGACCAGAAGTTCTGAAGTTGTAGCTATTGACATTGTGGGCTGCATAGTTTATATGATAATTACTATACATATTTTATATGCTAATTATTATGCATTACAGAATATTTAACTGTGTCTTTGGTCTCTACTCGCTCAAGACTAGTGACATCCCTTCCTCTTAATGCAACAACCACCTGTCTCCATGGATCCCACAGGCTAAAAGTCTACCTGCAGAGAGTCATAAGGACCCATTTCTAGTCTTCCATCAGTTATATCACTTTACAACCATGATATTCGTGTGTGTGTGTGTGAGAGAGACAGAGATGTATGTGTATGTTCACATGTGTGAATGACAGTGTATGCATGCCACTGAGTATATCTGGAAGTCAAAGAACAACCCAAGTGTCACTCCACTCCTTCTAGTTTGTTGAGACACTATCTTTGTGTCTTACACAAGTTCTTTATCCCCTAAACCAACTCACCAGCCCTGTAGACCTATAATAGTCTTAATCAGGCAAGAAGTATCTAAACTACAGGACAACACTCAGTCTGTTTCATCTAATCACCAAGGAAATATGCACTGGACTCTTCTAACCCTGTATAGTTATTGGTTTTTGCTTTGGGATCATTTTACAATTTACAATGTACTTTGTAAGCTACAAAGTATTTTACAGTCTTAAAGGGGCCTTATAAAATGCCAAATATTTTTAAGATGATAAAAATAGCTTTGACAAAGTAAGACACAAATGAAAAAAGTATTTTGTATACTATTAAGCACCCTAGAAGAGACACAGCAATAGGTAAACTGTGACATCTATCCTAAACTGTAAAGGGTTTTGTGGAATGGATATAAACTACAAACATTTAAAAAGAATTAGTATGAAATACAGTTGATGACACTCAGGTGAAATTTGATCAAGGCATTTAAAAAGAATTTCTTACTCAAATCTTATGTGCCTCCCTTTTTTACCATCAAGAGAAAAACCCTCTTTCAACACCCCCAACTTAATCAGGCAAAATTTACCTTGCTCAAAACAGTTAACTAGCTGAGGAGATGAGTTATTAGTCACACTCAGCTACTGAACGATTCAGTGTAGTTTTTGCTTTGTTTGCTTTGGAAAAGAACCTATATTTTGGTTGGATTTTGCTGAGATATGAACTCAACAAACAGCTATTAACAGGGCCCTTAGAAGATGCTACATATTCCTTTCACTCCAAATCCAGAAGGTAAATATTTGGATAATCCTCACTTGGACTTTTGAAATAGCTCTTATGACTCTCTTGCTTCATCTCAGCCCAAGAGGTGACACACCTGTGGTGAACCCCAACAGTCACAGGTTTGGGATTTAATGGAAAGATTCATCCACTTCCATGGTGGAGTAAAAGAACATCAGAGTACCTCAGAGCCACAACTCATTGTTTCAGAAGTTGGCAGCTATGGAACCTTGAAGTATTCAGACTAGAAGGCTCCTTAGTGTCTGGCTTGTACTGTGAGACTACACCCCACTCAGCCAGAATGGCTATCCTCAAGAAAACAATACATTGTGAGGGTGTTGGAAAAGGTCACCTCTTTACCTATGCTGGTGGGAATTATAAACTAGTGCAGTAACAGCACAGCCACTAAGGAAATCAGTGTGGAGATGGGGTGCCATAAGACCCAGCCACACTACTCCAACACACCTCAGAGACACTTGCACATCCATGCTTAGTGGAACCAGCCAACATATCATGAACAAATGAATGAATAAAGAAATTGTGGACTGTGTACCCAACTGAGTTTTATTCAACCATAAAGAAGAATGAATTATCTTGTTAGATGGAACTGGTGATTATCATATTAGGTAAAATCAACCAGATTAAAAAAACTGTCACTGTCTTTATTCATATGCAAAATCTAGACTAAAAAGGTACATAAAAGTATAGAAGGAACTATTTGGGAAGGACCAAGCAGAGGGGAGAAGTGGAGGCAGGAATGGACAACAGGACAGGTGTGTAAATATGATCTGAATACATTACATTCATGTGTAAAAATTCCATAAGGAATACCACTGCTTTGTGTAATAATATACGCTAATAAAATTAAAAGCAAAATTAAAAAAGAATACGCATGCAACTACTTTAACAGATAAGTGTTTTATTTTTAAAGCAGATATTATTTAATTATGCATAATACGCCAATAAATCCTATGTGTAGTAATCGGAATGTGTTCCCTGAGGCCCTGGGCTTTGCTGAGTGAACTGAAAGTAGAGAAGTGCGTGAAAGGGCAATGCTGGCCTTCTCTTGCTCATGCAGTGAATGCTACTGTGCACAGAGCATGTCAAAATGAGAGGTTTTACAGAAATAAATAAGGCTTATCTACATCAGCTCTGTTTGGCTGAAGCTTATATACATGTTAAAGACATGAGGCTCAGCTGACAGGGAGCTTGCCCAGCACACACAGAGCCCTGTGGAAACCAAGAGTGGTAGTGCATGCTGAAACGATAGCACTCCAGAGGTGAAGGAGGATCACGACGTCTAGGTCACCCTTGGCTACAAAGCAAGTTCAAGGCCAGCCTGGGCTACATGAGACTGTATCTCAAAGAAGTTAAACTGAAGAGGACATCCCTGTCATGCCTCCCTATCTTATGTTGACTCCCATACTCTTACCGCTTTCCTACTACACAAGCACTCTGTGGAAGCATAAAAACACCAAACGTTCCCAGCTACATGAGTTACTGCTCTCCTCCCTCTGACCTCACAGAAGCAGCTTCAGGAACAACGATGTCATTTTGGCTTCTGTCTTTGGGGAACACAATGATGGGGCAGGCACGGCTTCAACTCTAAGGTAGAAGCCTGGTGCTTTGCTTCCTCACATCTGAGAGGATAGGAAGACAGAATACTTGGAAGTGGGACCAGAAGTGGAAATCATCTTTAAAGTCATGCCCCTACAGCCAACATTTGCTGGCTGAGCCCTATACCACAAAGGTTAGAACAACCTCCCTAAACAACGTCACCTCCTGGAGACTAGGTGTCCAAACAATGAGCCTGTAAACATTGCAAGTGGCATTGTGGCTGCCACCATTGTTCTCACCTTATGTTACGCTTCCATGCTAGAGAGTAAATTGTCCACAATAATGACAAGAATCAATAAGAATATTAGGAGTCAGCAAAAGATAAGCGTCCATTTTGCAAGGTCCTTCCTCATCCATAGAAGTCAGAAGAGAGAAGCTTGCCACGACCCGAGAAAGAACAACAAAATTGCTGGGTTTATTCATCCTGGTGGGGGTTCACGCCTGCCCCCATTCACCAGGGGTTTTCATCTTGCCTCTGTGGCATTCTGTCAGCCAGCTAGGAGATGTTTTAAATGGGACTGCTGTCTTCCCACCCATCCAGTGACAGATATGAGCGAATAATATAAATTCTCTAGCCATTCCTTGGCATTTATTTCAATGTAAGTGTATTTTTTCCCCAAGTATAAAGCCCAATAGTAATTTATCAAGAGACAAATCATTTTTTCTTGGCAGTGAAGTCTGCAGAATTCCCATTTTTAAGACCTTAAATCTCCCTATTTTGACAGGAGTAAGAAAGCATTAGAAGCTTTGATTTAGCAGGATCATACAAAATAGTTCCTCATAATTATCCTTTCGGATGATATATGCATGTCTTTTTCCCCTTCTTATTAAACCCGAGGTCTCCATTTTTCACCCGGCTGTATTACTAAATTAAATTGCCTTTTGTTGTATTCAAGTTAAGCACTTTGCCAAAAGCTTTTCTTGTTTCGGGAAAATAACATTTACCCAATATGTGCCCTGTGTTTTACCGTTTGGATTTACTGTTCACAATTGTTTCGTTTGCTGGGTAATTTGAGGATATTGTTTGTTTTAATAGGAATAATGAATCACTGTAATTTAGTATGATATCTTGAAGTACTGTATCAAGGAGGTACGAGAGGGGATATTGAAGACCCATCACACGGAGAAAATGATTTTTCCCACTACAAAAACAGATGGGGAAAAGGTTAGAAAAAGTTACTGGGAGATATAAACAGATGTAGGGATGCTGGCAATCTTGCCTTGTGTGTGTGCATGCATAAGTGTGAGTGTGAGTGTGTGTGTGTGTGTTTGTGTGTGTGTGTGTGTGTGTGTGTGTGTGAAGCCTAGAGCAGGGTAGGTTAGTGCTGAAGTTGCCTGCTTCAATCATAGTCAAATTTTCAGACATTTTAGGAGAGTGTCTCCTTACCCTGCTTCCATTGAACAAAGCATGCCTTGTACTAAAGTCTCCATGAGCATGTGTACAGGTGTCCTGAAACTGAGTGAAGGTGAGGTGTTTCCCTTACAACATGGCTAAGATTTCATTTTAAGGCCTTTATGTCTCCATCACAAATTAGGGGTAAGGTGTTTTCTCTACTCATCCCATAAGGTTCTTATGATAAACAAAGGTTGGAGGACTAGAGAAATGGTGTGGTAAAGCACCTGTTGGTCTTCCACTTCAATTAGCACCCACATCAGGCCACTCACAACTGTCTGTGGTTCTAGGTCCAGAGCATCCAACACATCTAACCTCTGAGGGCACCTACACTCATGTGTATATACCCACTTGGTGAATCTCACACTTGCATGCACACACACACACATACACACACACACACACACACACACACACACACACACACACCACATCAAAATAATAAAAGTAAACCTCAAAAAGTAAAAAAAAAATTAAACTATAGAAATGATCCCTGAAAGGGGAGCAGAAGGGGGATGGGATGAGAGGTGGGTGATGGGCATGACAGGATGGGAGGGAGAGGGAACTAGGATTGCTATGTAAAATAAGATTGTTTCTAATTTAAATAAAAAGAAAAATATACAGATATGTAATGATGTCTGTGCTTCTGAGAAAGCCACCTGAGTTAGTATTTATTAGCCCTTGTATCAAAACTCCATGGGAAGGAGCTTCCTGGAAGCTTTAGTTTCCTCGTTTATAAAGAAAAGAAGTCAGAGCTGGAGAAATGGCTCAGTCCAGACAGTGGTCAACTTCTAAGCATGAGGACCTAAGTTTGATTCCCAGAACCCATCCCAAAAAGCTCAAGTAGTGACAAATACCTCTAATCCCAGCACTGGGGAAACCAAAGACAGAGACAGGAAAATTATGAGGGCTTGCTGGCCATCCAGCCTAGCAAGCAAGTTCCAGGCCAACAAGAAATGCTGGTTCATAAAAATGGGGTGAACAATGCCTCAGAGGAACAATATCCAAGGTTACCCTCTGACTTCTACATGCATGCATATATACATGTTGACTTAGGGACCCATGAACACAAAAACACACACATATACACTTGCACCCACACAAGAAAAGAGGCTACACTTTTCTTCTAGGTCTTACATGTTCTGTGCATATGTCCCCAGGAAACTATTCAGAAGATCAACCTTCTTTGTCATGCCTACAGTTTGTATTCAATGCCGAGAACCAGTGTCCACACTAACCAAGATATTAGGCATTGGTCACTGATCCTCCATGGTGTTCCATTTGAATTCAGAGGTAATCAAATACTTTGGATATCTTCTAACACACAAGTTTCAGGGGTCAAGCACACATTAAATTGCTTGGATCTATGTCTAGTAGAAGTTATCTACAAGATATGAAATGCCATCTTCCTGCCTATCAGGAAAGGCATGATAAGATTAGGAGATCAGGGAAGTCTTTATGATGTGGCAGACATAAAAATGTTGCCAATATCACAATAATTAATGAGGTTTGGAATTTTTGAATCCTAGGTTCATTGTATTCAGTGTGGGCAAAATCCCTCAACGCTTTAACACCATTGTTTCAAGTTAGTTAGAAAAAAAATGGCAGACCTCGCAGATCACTGTGTGGACTAAAAAACATAGTGTCTGTTATTTACCAGGTTGGGTGTGCTACCTGGCAGAACCTAAGAATACATTCATGATGGGCCACATTTGGTGGTTGTCTAAGTTAGGGTTTCTGTTGCTGTGAATAGACACCATGACCTCAGCATCTCTTATAAAGGAAATCATTTAAGTGGGGCAGGAGGTTTATAGTTTCAGAGGTTTAGTCCATTATCATCATGGTGGGAAGCATGGCAGCATGGAGGTAGATGTGGTGCTAGAGAAAGAACTAAGAGTCTTACATTTTGAGCCAAAGGGAAAAGGAAGTGAACTGAGACACTGGGTGGAGCTTGAGCATATACAAGACCTCAAAGCCCACTTCCTCCAACAGGGCCAAAACCAGTCCAACAAAGGCACATCACATAGTAGTGCCACTCCCTTTGGGGTCCATTTTCTTTTAAACCACCACATTCTACTCCATGACCCCCCAAAGACTTAGCTATATAATAATGCAAAAGTTCATTCAGTCCAACTTCAAAAGTTCCTATAGTCTATCACAGTCTCAACAATGTTTAAAAGTCCAAAGTTCAAAGTCCCTTCTGAGATTCATGCAATCTCTTAACTGTAATCCCCTGTAAAATCAAAATAAAAAAGCAGATAACATTCTTCCCATAGAAAATAAATGGCACAAGATATTTATTACTGTTCTGAAATGTGGGTAAGGAAGCATAGGAAGGAAACACTGGACCAAAGCAACATTAAAAACCAGCTGGGCAAATTCCAAACTCTGCATCTCTATATCTGATGTCAAAGTGCTCTTCAGATATTCAACTCCTTTCAACTTTGTTGACTGCAACATACTTCACTCCTCTTGGTCTGGTTCCACTCACTGTTAGCAACTCTTCTTGGCAGTTATACCATGACTCTTGCCTCTCTAACATCTTGGGTGCAGGTTTTAATCCAAGCTACTCAGGAGGCTGAACTGAGAGAATCTTGAGTTCAAGGACACCCTGTTCAAAAGAGTGACACTGTCTCAAAATTTAAAATATAAAGAAAAGGAGAAAGAGTTTGAGGGATATAGCTCAGTGATATTCTGATTATCTAATGTATACAAAACCCTATATAGTACTGGAAGAAATATATGGATATAGAAAATAGACACATCACAATTGACATAGAACTTTTAAGACATGTAGGACTAAATCTGAATAAAAGCTATTGTAGTTTCTTGAATGAAAATTTCCCCTGTTAGCTCATAGATAGTGACACTATTAGTAGGTGTGGCCTTGTTAGAGTAGGTATGGTTTTGTTGGAGGAAGTGTGTCACTGGGGAAGGGCTTTGAGGTTTCAGATGCTCAAGCCAGGCCCAGTGTCTCTTCTTGCTGCCTGCCCTTTCCAGATGTAGAACTCTCAGTTACCTCTCTAGCACTATGTTTGTCTACATGCTGCCATACTTGGTGACATGCTTCCTGCCATGACAATGATGAACTAAACCTCTGAATTGTAAGCTAGCCCAAATTAAATGTTTTTCTTGTAAGAGTTGCCTTGGTCATGGTACCTCTTCACAGCAACAGAAACTAAGACAGCTATATATGAGTCTTAGACCAACACTTACTATTGTTCCATCTTAAGATGTACAAAGGGCTAGGGAGATGGCTCAGTGGATAAGAGCATTTACTAGTGAAGCATGCAGACCTGAGGTTAAATCCCCAGTACCTATAGCCATGTGTGGTCACACACATTCAAACCTCTGTACTGTGGAAAGTGGATAAAGTAGCATCACTGAGGTTTACTAGCCGCCAGTCTAGTTCCAGATTCAGTGAGAGATGCGGCCTCAGGTGAGCAAGACAAACCTGGACAACCAGACAAAGTCCTCTTCTGGCTCCACATGCACCCATGCATGTATACATCTGCATATACCACACACACACACACACACACACACACACACACACACCACTACACTAATGCAAAAGACATTATAAAATAGACCTTTTATGATAAAAGATAATTAGCTTGTTGCATGGATGATTAAGACTGAACATGGCAGCATAAAATAAATATATTCCATATCCAGAACAAAGGCTCTCACATGTCTGTTCCTGACCAGCAGCTGAAGGAAGCTAATGATGTAAAGGCAAAAATATAGGGACCAGATTTCATGCCCATTGCAGAATAAGATCTGAGGACAAAGGCAGGGTCACTTTCTAAGAAAACACCCAGCACAGCCTTAGCATATTTCAAGAAAGGCAAAAAAAAAAAAAATCAGTGACCTTACCCAGAAAAGCAGGAGGAAAACAAAGAGGAAATTAAGTGCAAATTAAGCAGAAGAAAGGAAGGGAGAAATAGTGGGGAACTAGACATCAAAAAATAGAAAATGTAAGAAATTTAATACAGCCCCAAATCAATTTTGTAAGTAATTAATAAAACTTGGTAAGTCTATCAAGATCAATGGAGAATAAAAAAAACACAAATTATCAATATGAGGAAAACTAATGGGGAATTGAAACGGAAACTGAAAAATGGGAATCTAGAACCAAACATGAAAATCCAAATATGGCAAAATATGAAAAACACACCTACTTATTTTTTAAAGAAATAAATACCCTTTGAAATAGTGAGTGATCTAAATAAATGTCTTATTAAAAGACAAATCCTTGCCATTAAATTGTTTGATATTATACAGAATGATGGGCAGGAGACGACTTGGATGGTAAATGCCTTCCATGTAAGCAGGAGGAAACTGGGCTTGATTCACAGAACCCATGTTTAAAAAGCCACACACATGAAAATAGAGATATGGGCTCCCTAGCTCATCAGTCACACAGCCTAGTCAAATTGGAGAGCCTCAGTTTCCAGTTCTACCATCTAAAAATAAGAAAATCAAGGTGATGAAAAACTGAGAAGATAGGCAGCGTTGACCTCTGGTTTCCATGTTCACCCATACATCACACAGCTGAATGAACATGAACACGTGCATATACATACAGAGAGACATACAGAAAATGGTGTTCTAAACTATTTACTTGAATTAATTAATCTTCAAGTACAATTGCTTTAGGAATATTGCTGCTCTTCTGCGGTCTTGTATAGCCCAGGAAAGCCAGCATACTCCCTCCAAGGACACACAGGCAAGACATCATCGGGATGATAGACTTGGCTGACAGTACTGGGGAATTCCAGTCCCTCAACCCTTGCTAGGCTCGTACAAATTCCTAAGTCCTGATCTCCATATGATGTATTATATTTCATGAGCACAACTTCATCTATAGGTCCCAGCTCACAGAGTAAAAATGGAAGCCCTTCTTTCTACTGGAAGAAAACTCCAAGAATTGTATGCTAAAGCCCTAGCTCTTCCAGGCAGGAAAAAAATGTGTAACAGAATAGTCCCCCAGGATTCCAGGATGTAGTCGGGCAAACCTGTCTTCCATCTCTCTCTGACAGGATGAGGTGTGGCTGGAAATGGTGTTTGATGAATGATCCTATGTGTCCAGTTCTGTGAGCAAGTGTGAGATTCTTGTTGGCCATGTATAATGCAGGACTGTGTAGGTATACTCTGTGCATCCATACATGTCATGTATATATTTTCATGTGAGTACATTCCACGTTAGTGTGTGTAGAAGCTGCTTATGCTTGTGTGACAGACACTCAAGCTTTGAGTTGCACACACCTGGTGACTCTGGATGAATGATGAATGACACCATCTCCAAGAGATGCCTGCCTTCCCTTCATTGCCATCCATCTCCCAGAGATCTCTCAGGGATTGTGGCTGTCCCTAAGTTCTGTTGCTGACAGATAGGTCCCCCAAGAACATTTTTTACAAACATCCATGGAGCCAGTGGATGAATCAGCAGCAAGCAGCAGGGAGAAAAGGCTGGTCCCAGGGTGTCGGTGGTTTCTACCAGCTGATGAACTGACACTACTCAGGGGGGTGTTGTCTTAAAACTCAGCACATTTTTATATTTCAAGATGTGTTTGGGCTTCATCAATGTCTCCTCGGCCCTTTGTTCTTGATGTTTCATTACGCTGGCGATCAGTTCTGACAGCCTAAACAGAGCTTGATCCGGACAGCTTATTCTTTAAATGAATGATCCTTACATCTTCTGACACCACTTGCATCCCCCTGAAATGCGCTCTTCAACATCTGGCAGAGCCAGTTGTAGCTGCCAGAACTTTCTTAATCCAATAATCAAAACAGGTGCCAGAGAAGTAAATCTACAACCATTAATTTTCCAAGCCCTGCTCTTCCTTTTCCCCAACCTATATTATTCGGAAATGAATGTCAGCTTGCTGCTCAGCCCATTAGAGGAAGACTCAAGAAAAAAAAATAAATGCTTGGGGGGGGCCTGCAACCTGACAGTCAGAAAGAATATTTTAAAACTTCCTGCAGAAAAGAGGCTGGGCTTTATTTTGCTCTTTGTTCAAAAGAGTTCAAGGGGAAGTCCTTTTATGTTTTACCCTAAGACAGATTCTCAGCTGTTCTGATCATTTTTGTTGGCATCTTGATACAACAAAAGGTAGTCACCTTGGAAGACAGAACCTCAGTTAAGGAACTGCCTCCATTAGAATGGCCTATGGCTCTATCTGTGGGTCATTGCCTTGGTTGGTAATTGATGTAGGCAAGCCCAGTTCTCTGTTGGTAGTGCCATCCCTAGGCAAGTAAACCTGGGCAGTGTAAGAAAACTAGTTAGACATGGTCCTTAAAGTGAGCGAGAGAGCTAGCCAGCAAACTGCCTCTTGCCATGGTTGCCTTAAGGTTCTACTGCTGTGAAGAAACACTAGAACTCTGCAACTCTCACAAAGAAAATCATTTAATTGGGGCTGGCTTACAGTTCAGATGTTTAATCCATCATCAACAGGGTAGAAAGTATGGCAGCATGCAGGCAGACATGGTGCTGGATCTTCAGGCAACAGGAAATGACACACTAGGCCCAGCTTAAGCATCTGAGTCTTCAAAGCCTGCCCCCACAGTAACACACTTCCTCTAACAAGGCCACACCTACTCCAGCAAGGCCATACCTCCTAATAGTGCCATTCCCTATTAACCAAGCATTAAAACACATGAGTCTGGGAGCCATTCCTATTCAAACCTCCACAATGGTTCCTGCATTTGGGCTCCTGTCTTGAGTTCCCTCAGTGATTGATAGTGGCATGGAATTACAAACCGAGTAAATTCTCTCTCAAGTTGTTTTTGGTCAGAGTATCTTATTGCAGCAACAGAAATTTGGAAATTCATGATATACCACTTCCAAACTTCATATGGGAGACTGAAAACATAAATTTTACCAGGCCCTTGGGTGATGGGAGACCTTGTAGTTTGAGGTCATTTAATTTAAAGATTTTATACCAAAGAATCAAATGAAATCTAAGAGGGGTCACTTACAAAACACAATTCAGTTAGTCTCCTCTCCCAATTTGAGAAATGTACAACACCAAAGTGATTTGCCTTAAAATTAGGATTGAAGACCATAAAATGTTATTCAGAAAAGAAAATAAATCCTGAAAAATAAATTCAAGTTCTATTTTTTTTTGTCCAGTTAGGATGTGAGTTAAAAAAAATGGATGAAATGACAGACTATGGACACCCCCATGGAGGGTTGGTGGGAGGGCGTGGGAGGAGGGGTGGGAAAGGGTGAGGGAACTGTGATTGACATGTGAAGCAACATTGTTTCTAATTTCAATTTAAAAATAAAAATTAAAAATGGAAGGGAATTGGGAAATTGAAGGGAAAAGAAAACAGAAAGCAAGAATTAACATTTCTGACTAAACTCTATGCAACAGGCTATGTTCTAGACATTCTTTATAGGACATTGCATTTTATCCTAGGATAGACAAAACAGAACGGCAAGATTAAGAATGAGAAGGAGAGGGGGAAGGAGGGAGAGAGAGAGGGAGAAGGGTACAGAGTCAGAAAAATATTGCTAATGTGTAGAAAGGTCTAAAAAGACACCAAAAAGCATAAAAAAATCAGAGAGAAGATAGGAAATGCTAACTTCGTTCTCTAGGGTATTATAACAAAGGCTGACAGATTGGGTGACTTAAACACAGGTGTATTCTTTGAAGTTTTCATGATCAAAAGCTATGGACACGACTGACATCTTCAGGCAACTAGAAGGGAAGGGTCTATCCTAGGCTTCCTTCATTGGCTTACACATAGCCATCTTCCCCCTATTGCATTCCCCCCAACAGCCTCATGCAGACATGCTTGGGCCACTTTGCTTCTCATTTGCCTCCTTGATCCATGATTTTTTTCTTTGTGTCCTCTGGAAGTGAATAAACACTCACTGTGATCCCCTTCTGGTCTGCATCCATGTTGGAATTTAATTAAATCTTTCTCTCTTTCTCTTCCTCTCTTCCCCCACTAGATCAGTGGAATCAGTGGCATTCTTCTAGTAAACAGCACTACATGAATCTCAACTGTCATCCAAATTGTAGATTACTAAATAATGCCTAAGAAATTTGAGAGCATTCTTTTTTAATTTTATTTTTAAATTTAAATTAGGAACAAGGTTGCTTCACTTGTAAATCCCTCATTCTTATCACCTTATATTCATGCATTTAATAGAATGTTGTCTTTTAAAAGTTACAGTAAAATAGGGTGGCAAAATCTCATTCAACTATGAGGAAATAGTCTATATTACTCCTCTCATTACTTTAAGTAGCTCCAGACACTGCCAATTTTATTACTACTACTATTGCTGCTACCATAATAATAGCTATTACTATTAATCATCACCAACATTTCAAAAATAATGGTGAACATTAATATAGCCTTCCTACAATCCAGGCACTGTGTTAATTACAATGACTGCTGAATTTGCAAAGTAAAACTAGGAATGACTTACCCCATAACTCCATCCACTGATGCGATATGGAGGCTGAGAGGAGATGAATATCGCCACCAATAGGCATATAGTTGGTGCTAGGAAGTGCGGTGATTGTAAGTGCGGTTTGCCTTACCTCAGATGCACTAGATCCTAAGACCATAAGACCTAGACTGTGCAACTGGAGATGGCTTAGCAGTTAAGAGGACCAAAGTTCACATCCCAGAACCCACCCTGAGAAGCTCACAACCACCTCTAACTCCAAGTCCAGGGGCTCCAGTGTCCTCTTTTGGCATCATAGGCGCTTGCACTCAGGTGTGTTTGTTCTCTCTCTCTCTCTCTCTCTCTCTCTCTCTCTCTCTCTCTCTCTCTCTCTCTCACACACACACACACACACACACACAAACATACAGACACATTAATAAAACATTTAAATGTTTATTGTTTAATACTTTCATAAATGTATATAATGTGTTTTCATCAAATCTATCCTCCACAATTTCCAATCCTCCCATTACTTCTTACCTTTTTCCCTCACAACTTCATGGAATCTCTTTTAAATTAGTGCACAAGTGCTACCAGCATGTACATAAATGTATGACCATCCAGCAGATCATGAGCAGCCTATCAGGAATGGCATCACTGAAGAAAACTAAAATTCTCCCCAACCCAGAAGTTACCATTTTCCAATAGCTCTTCAACTGAAGTGAGAGTTCATGAACTCTTCCTCCATCCAGCCTGGAATTTAGGCTAGATTGATCTTGTGCAGGTCTTGTGCATGCAGTCACAGATGCTGTGAGTTCCTGTCTGTAACATCCCTAGGAAACAAAAAGCACCTTTCTTCCCCCCCGCTTCATTCACAATAGTTATTTAGCCAACCATCATACAAAGGCATGTACATTCATCATGGACTGAGAAAAGTAATGGTCCTAGGAGACTACTACAAATCCTTCAAATGTTTTTATGATTTTTGTCTTCTGAAACTCATAGTGATAACTGCACACTTTCTAAAACTCACAGTGATACCTGCACACTTCCCTGACATCGTTCCTGGAACTAAGTCATACTGAAGTCATGATGACCAGTGGCAGTGGAATGCAAGGAGTTGCACAATCAAGCTAATTGAACACTGACATCATCTCATATAGCTACAATTTGCATTTGTGTGTTTGTATATGTGTGTGATAAGAATATTTAAGCTCCAATATCTTGTGTGTGTGTGTGTGTGTGTGTGTGTGTGTTACTTTTCATTCCTATAACAAAATCAACTTAAGGAAAGGTTTGTTTTGGCTCACAATTTGAGGGTAGAATCTCCTATGTGGTGGGGGTCATGGTAGCAGGAGCAGAGATAAATAAATGGCAGTGTTCAGCTGGCTTTCTCCTTTTTTCTCAGTCTGGGACTCCAGCCCATGGAATGGTGCTGCCCACATTCAAGGTGTGTCTTCTCACCGTAATTGGCCCAATCCAGAAACTCCCACAAGACAAGCCTACAGATTTGTCTCCTAGATGAATCTAGGTCCTGTCAGGTTGAAAATTAGCATTATCCATCACAGCATTCATGGCTGTTCCTAATTCAGTGATTGTTTTAGTATATCATAATTGCTCAAAAATTTAGCTCATATCTTCAATACGTGTCTAATGATGTTTCCATGAGACTCAGTAAGATCCAGGGACACTATTGTTCCATTAGAAACATCTTTGCCATGCTGGTCATTGCTGTAGTTCTTTGGAGTTACAGCTGATTTGGACTACTGACTGCTTCCCTCCCTTGATAGCTTATACAGTTCTTTCTGACCCTGTGAAAGCTAGACCACAGGAAGGAAGCTTTCAGGTTAGATTCAACTTGAATCTTTCAAGTCCTGTGTCTGAAGTGTTTGACATCTTCAGTATAGAGATTACTTTCAACCTCTGAGAGGCAACCAAGGACAACAGCAATGACCTACATTGTCTTTGGAGTCAGTTGTACTACCTATGACCAACAACACAAAAGAATGTTTTTCATACCTAGTACTAGAGTTTTTGTTAAACAGACTATGGATCCTGTGTGGAGCATTGTCAACCCAAGTGCTTGTGTGTGTGTGTGTGTGTGTGTGTAAAATTCCTTAAGTCTTTATCAAACTTCATTGATGTTATTTGTCCATGCTTGCTCCCCCTCCTTCTGGTTTGTCTTCTCCCTCCCCAATTACATCTCTCCTCCATTTTTTTTCCAATTTTCCCCCTCATAACACCTGTATCCTGTTATTCCCCTCTCTATCTCCCACAATGTTCCATTGTGTTTCTTTGATTACTTTCGGTTACATACTCACATTTGAAGATACAGAGATAGGAACTACAGATAATATAGAACATGGTACATGGAACAGTTATCTTTCTGTGTCTGGGTTGTCTTAATATAATCTTCTCTATTTCCATCCATTTTATCTGAACAATGCATGCATTATTTCATTTTCCTTTATAGCTGAGTAGTGCTGCATTATACAGTAGCATTCAAATTTAGTGGAAACCAACAAATACTCAATAGGAGAGAGATTATGTACAGAATTAGAAACCTAATCAATTACATGGAACTAGTGAGTTCCTGGATCTTAGAAGATAGCATACTACCACCACTTTACTAAACCATTATAATTCCTAACTGCATTCTAAAATTTATTCTTACATTCCATAATAAGTAAAACTCATACTTCATCAAACAAACAGCTTTATTTTTCACAGCAAATATAGACTATTTTTTAAAAACATATTATAATGCAGATTAATCTAAAAAAAAACAATTCCCAAACCCAAGGATCAGGGAACACTGTGGGAGAGGACATGGAAAGATTGTAAGAGCCAAAGAACCAGGAGGGCAGCTGTGAGATTGCATCTTCTAGAAATAACAGGGAAGTTATGCCCATAATAATAGCAATATGGCTACCTAAACAAAACCTGAAAATAATCTCAATAGATATGCTAAAATGGGTAGGGACAAGATGACCGGGTCTCACCCCTTGGCAAAGACCTACATGGGCATAATAACCCCTGAGAGGGGAAGAATTAGCCTCTCCCAGAGATGCATCCTCCAATTGGTTATATAATACAAAAGGGTCAGTTCTGAAATCAAATACACACAAAACATATCAAATTGATTCAGCAGGTTATATTTATATATTTATTCATTTATATATTTGTCACAATAATAATCAAAAAGAGGCCATCAGTTAGAGAGGAAGGGGAGATGTGGAATTAGTTGAGTTGAAGGGAAGACAGTAAAAGGGGGAATGTGATATATTATATATTAATTTAAATTTTATAAATTAATAAACAAAAAGTCAGAGTCAGCAAACTACTGCCCAAACTCCAAGTCCAGAAACCACCAGCTTTGTAAATAAAGTTTTAGAGAAACACAGGCACACCCATTCACTTACAATTGTCTATGACTATTTTGCCATTGCAGTGGTTGGAAATGATAGAGAGATCAAATGTTCTGCAAAAATAAGCACATTTTACATCTGGCCCTTTATAGAAAAAGTATGCTCCCTAATGGTTTTTTTGTTTTGTTTTGGATTTTGGTTTTTGAGACAAGTTCTCAATTTAAGCCCAGGCTGGCCTTAAACTTGCTATGCAGCCAAGAATACTAAACTTCAGATGTTCTGGATTCCAACTTTTCAGTGTTGGGATTTCAGATGTGCACCCCACCCTAGTTTATGTGGTGTTGTGTATCAAAACCAGAGACTTGTGTATGTTAGCCAAGCCACAACTTGTGGTGGTTTAAATAAAACATGACCGCACAGGCTCATATATTTGACTGCTTACTCACCAGGGAGTGTAATTGTTCTAAAGAATCAGAAGGATTGTGAGGTGTGGTAAGAATCAGAAGGATAACGAGGTGTGGTCTTGTTGTAGGAAGTGTGTCACTGAGAGTGGGCTGTGAGATCTCAAAAATCTATGCCAAGCCAAGTCTCTCTCTCTCTCTCTCTCTCTCTCTCTCTCTCTCTCTCTCTCTCTCTCTCTCTCTCTCTCTCTCTCTCCCTGAAGATCATGGTGTATCTCTCAACTACTTCTCCAGGACTATGCCTCCCACGCCTACTCCTATGATCCCTACGTTGATGATAATGGACTAAGCCTCCGAAACTGTAAGCAAGACCCCAAATAAATGTTTTCTCTTATAAGAGTTGCTGTGCTCGTGGTGTCACTTCACAGCAATAGAACAGTGACCAAGACACAACTGAAAGACATCTTCAACCCACTATACTATGATATAACATTCTATGCATCATCCAGTCTCCCAGAAAATATACTCAAGCTGCTAATGCTGTAATGCATGGAATACTTGCAATAGAAAGACATCCAAGACTTCTGTAAGAGTTATGATGTGAGAAGGCAGTAAAAGGACTGAAGAAACCTGTCTGAGAATAGAAATGGGAAGATTCACACTCTTCCAGAATCCTAACCACAAAATTTTTCAGTGTCATGGAAGCTAGAAACCCCTCTCAAAGAAACCACTGCCCATTTATCTACATATGCATCACTGTTTATTTTTTAACATCATCATTAAGGAACCTTTATATAGTCTTCCCATTGTACTACATGAAGCAACTACCACTGATGTTTAAATAATGAAAGTAGGAAAAATACTGGCATGCCCTACATTCCTACAATATCAAGATAAAGACAGTCTTAGGAAGATAGGATAAGAAAAGAGTCCTTGATTTAGAAACAAGATCTTAGTAAAGATTCCCTCTAGACCCATCACTCAGCTATGTAACCTTGAATGAGTCATTCCACCTCTCTGATATTTTCCATCTGTTTTCTCTCTGCCTGGAATGTTCTGGCTGGGACAGTTTCGCTCTTTATAGCTCTCCATGGCTCGCTACTCATCGTCATTCAGGTATCAGCTCAAGTGTCACTTCAAAAGAGCAGTCATCCTAACCTTCCCTTCTGTAATCTCCACAGTTCCACTCAAACAGTGGATTTCATGGCCTCTTGAGAGTTACTTTATTTAACTTGTCTTTATGTTTTAATTGTCTACTATCCTTCTAGTTGGAATTTTTTCCTCAAAGACATGGGCCTTTCTAATACATGAACCCTAAAGCCAGAATTTAATAATACATTGGATTTGTGGTGGGAACTCAACAGACATTTGTGGAAGGACTAAGAAGTGATTATGTGCATTAATGAGTGATCAATATCATTTAGTCAAGCCTCTCTATACGGCAATAATACGATAGCATTAGACAGATATAATAAAAAATGTGATTTGCTCTCCAGTTCTCATTGGAGAACTGAATATTCCTATCCAAGCAAAAGATACTATGAGCCCATATAAAACAGGAGGCCTTAAAAATGACAATACAAATCTGCTTATCTGGTCCCTTGCAATACTACAGAAAAGTCTCAAAGTATAATTTAAGAGTAAACATACTCATAGACATGTTATCACACATATAGGCAAACATTCCCAAGTATTCCCCCAGCTCTAGCTCCTACTGATATTCTAATTTATTCCCATGTTATCTCCAAGTTTGGATGAGTGAAATAAGGGCAGACATCTTTCCATGTCTTAAACACAAATGTGTCTGTCTTTATAATCTTATTTTTATAGTAGAAGGAGATGAACATGAACATAAGACAAACTTTGTGTTTCCATGTTTGTTTTAATGCCCCCAAACTCTCTTCCTGTTTGTAGAGCTTCTCTTTAGCTCCCTTTCCTTTCACAAAGCTCTCTTTTGTCACATGTCAGCTACAATCCATGCTTCCAAAAGCCTTTTCTGCCCTCCACCCCGTACCCAGACAGTGCTATATTATATACAATTAGTCTGCATTAATCAGCATTCTCCAGAGAAACACAAAGTAGGATAAATGGGAATTGACTTACCCAATGACAGAATTCAGAAGTCCCAAAATGTGTCACATACACAGTACTCAGACCACATCTGTAGTTCTAAGAGCAAGGATTTCTGATGTCCAAGGTCAGTGGAAGATCAATTATTTGACTGGAAAAGAAATAAAATTCAGCCTTCCTTCACTTTTCTGTCTACATCCAGCTTCAACCAGCTGCTGATATCCATTGCATGAATGAGGGTGATCTTTATTTGGTCAACTGATACAAATGGTAACCACTTCTGGAAACATTCAAGGACACTCCTAGAAAAAAATTTTCATCTTCTCTCTGGGTATCTTACCCAGTCAAGTTTACACATAGAATAAACCACTGTACCTGCTTGACATGGTTCAAAATAATGATGATGAATTTAATAACTTATATTGTATTAAAGCTTTCTCCACTATTGAAAATTTATTTAAATTTGGATAGATCTTCAGTGCTATTACCCATGATAACTATATGTGATTTCTCAACATTATAAAGTTAATTTTTTATGCTTCTCTACGTTTCTTTCACAGAGAAAATTCAAAAATTCCAAGTGAATATTCTGTACCCAAACTGCACATATCATAGCCAGGCTCCTGGAAATTTGATGGCTTTCCCTGGGGAGATGAGAACAAAAATCTGTTCATCCGAGTTGGGACAGCAACAACAAATCAGAGTGGCCCAGCTTAGTAAACAAATGAGTTTCTTGACTTGGTACTTGCAGGAGCATGCTGACACAAAAACAACTGACTCACCAAAAAGTTCCACCCCATCAAAGGTGACAGACAGCCTTGCAAAAGCTGCGTTGTCCACGTCCTACCTTCCATTGAACCTTATGCCTCTTGGATAGTCTATCACTTCCCAAGATCACAAGCAGCTGGGGTCAGAAAGGAGTAAAGACTGGAATCAGAGGAGAGTCCATGATGTATGATGGGGCAATCACATTATGCCCTTAAAAAAAAAAGACTATACTACACTACTTGGAGGATGTGAGAGGAGGTTTGCTCTACACTCGCTCTGTTGAAGGTAGTGAGTCTCTTTGGAGACTTTCATGGACATCTTATATTACTCTGACCTCTTGACAGGAAAAAAATCTTCCTATATAGAAAAAATATGTTCTTTAAACTCTTGGGTATTTACTGCTTTACACAAGTTCATCAAAGTTTTTTTTTCTAATTAATATTTGTGTCAAAAACTCCTTTCAACTTTGCCTTAACTCAGGGTGCTGATTATCTTAGCAAAAATTGGTGCAGGAGCCAAGGATTGTTTATTAGGAAACAGTGCTTGTTTCACCAGCATGAGGACCTAAGTTTGGATGCCCAGCACCCACATAAAAATGCAGGTGTGGCCACACATGCATTTATAACTGCAATGCTGCAGGGGGTGAGACAGGAGGATCACTGGAGCTTGCTGGCTAGAGAATGTACCAGAATAATGGTGGGTTCCAGGCTCAGTGGTCTCACTGATTAAGAATAAGGTAGAAAATGGCAGAGCAAGATGCTTGATGTCCTCCTCTGACCTTTGCACATGTACACATGGGTACAAACATTTGCACATATGCACAACACGTACACAAACAAAAGCAAAGGGAAAACATCCCTATATGATTGTGAAATAGATGTATTTGCCAAGAGTGACTGATAAAAGACCCCTTGCCTTCCAACTCTTATGTCAGTACTAAGTGCCTGAAGTTATCACCCCCTTGCCCAGGTCAGCATTGCAGATACACAGGGTAGTAGGTTAAGTACCCCCCTCTTAGCCTTACTCCCCTCATTTGTTATAAGGGAACAGGGGTGCCAAACTTATGAGAATTACAATCCATCCAATTTTCCCAGAGAACTCATTCTTTCTTCACTAAAAGACAGATGCTCAGAGTGTGCACTTGGAAATGGGCCCCAGGTGCTATGCAAGGTCATGTGCTAAGCTGGACCTGATTTTTCTTTGCAAATGCCTTTGACTTAATGGGACAAAGTGCATCAGATCACAGCCCAGGAACACAAGGGGAAGGATATTTGAAAAAAATTATTATTTTAGGGGTGCTAACCCTTAGAAGAAAGAGATTATCACATCAAGGGAATGCCCTTGGCTCTACTCTCTCCTCTGGCATATGACTCAGCAGCAGTGTAAGCTGCTTCTTCTCCATTAGGACCAGTTCACCCATCACTAACTCTAAAAAGGACATCTTTAACCTCCTCTTTGAGGTAGCAGCATGGTCCTCGCTCAGAGAATAAAACTTTCTGATGTTTTGAAAAGAGCCAAATAGTGATTGTGCTAACTGGGGTTATGGCCCCTCCAAGCCTCCCAGAGAGCCCTAAAAGATCATGTATTTCTGGTCCACGTCCCGGCAACCTCCCAAACATCAGCATCTAGAGGATTTGAGCACCGTTGCTGTCCCTCAGGAAACAGTCTTTCAGCCTCAAGCATGATTTATTAATTTTGCCGCTTTGGAGGGGTCATTTATCAAAATTCCCTCAACAGTTCAATTAGGAATGGCCTGCCTCCCAAATTGGGGTTGGTTTTCTCATCTTCCCAAGCCAGCTTGTGGTCTGCATCACTGCCTTGACCACCCTTGGTTTGGGGAGTACCGGATGAAATCAATCACACCTCCCACTTATCGACTTCACAATTTTCGCTGCACGAAGACACCACTGAGGAGATGGAGCAGATAAATGTTTGCCCTTTTCTCTGGCACCTGATTGCTGCTCCCACAGAACTGAAGGATGGAACTTTATCCCTCCACCTACTGACGTCTTAGCAGCTCTGCATCCTAGATCCACACCCACACGGGGAAATAAGAATGCATGAATCCTTCCTTCTGAAGCCCTCATCATCTCTCACACTATTACTTCTAACTATGCCTCCATCTTTTCTCTTCTAATTCATTCTCCATATGACATCCAGAAGAATAATTGAAAAATACAAATATATCACTACTTTCTTTTTTAAATGCACCAAAGACTCCATATTGCTCCAATGAAAAAGTCAAACACATTGTTGTCGTATGCATGTGCAAGTATGTGTGTGTATGTGTGTGCTCACATGCATGTGCAGGTGTGCATGCGTGAATGTGGAAGCTAGAGGTCAACCTCAGTTGTGAGGTGCTGTCCACTCGGCTTTTGACTCAGGAATTCTCAGGAACCTTGAATTCATTAAGCACTCCAGGCTGACTGTGAAGCAAGCCCCACAGGTCTGCCCATCTCCTTGAATTGTGATAGTACATACAGGCCAGTCACACAGGGATACATGGACTTGATGTGGATTCAGACTAAGCACATTCTTCCTGACTTCAGGGAGCTCGAGCTCTTTAACATGGGGGGAATCCATTTTGGACTCTAAGTGCCACAATATCCAGGATCCTAGAAAGGCACATGTAGGTCTGGACCCTCTTCTTGACTTGGACTCAGCTCCAGCTTTCTGCTTCCTATGTTATTCTGAGCAATATCAAATGTTTTCCTTCCTCCCCCTGCCACACTGAATCTCACCCACTCTTGCTCTTTCTCTGTGCTTCCATTGTGTTGAGATACACATAAGACAAAATTGGCCATCTCAGCCACAGCTCCACACATAGTTCAACAACTGAGTACATCTTTAATGTTGTAGACCTCAAAACCAACCACCCTTCAATATTCTTCTCACATGGTAAACTAAAGCTGAGAGCTGATAATACAGCCTGGTTTGTCGGGTGCTGGCCATGTGAGCATGAGGGTCTGTGGTCAGTCCCCAGAACCCACAGAAAAATATAGCCACGGTGAGACCAGATTGAAGTCCAGGTGCTGGGGAAGTGGATGTGGGAGGATTAGGAATTCAAAGTCATCCTCAAATGTATAGTGAAATTCAAGGCTGATTAGGGCTCCCCAACACCCTGTCTCAAAACAAAACAAAAATAAAATGAAATAAACAAACAAACAAAAAACAGTGTTGTGGTTAACGAATTTAAAAGTCATAGTCTGGGTGAATTTCTCAGCTAATTTCGTCCTGACTCTTTGAACCCGTTAGCTAGTTGGACTACTTTAACTTGTGGATAACTCAGCTGGAATCACCATTTAAGAATTCTAGTTCTGTCAATTCTGGCTATATTGTCCTTCTCTATTTAGGCCAACTTCTAAAGCCCAGCTTTACCCTTGGTCTTGATGACACTATTAAGAAGAAACTAAATCTCCAAGGAGGCATCATGCAAGCTGATCATTGTTACAAGTTATGCATTTAATTTTTAAATCTTGGTGTTCTGCCCTTAGAATATGGCAGTGTCTCTCTCTGCCTGTCTCCAGAGCCCAGAATTGTGCAAAGTAGGTCTTCAGCAAAGCTTTGGCCTCTAATAATCAAGCAAAGGAATGAATGGATAAGCCTGTGCCCCACCATCCCAGCTTGCCTCTGACATATTCTTAGCTGAGTTTACTCCATTTTGATCCTGACAGCCAAGATCCCCACAACTTATTCATTACACAGCAAGTGACAGGCTGGTGCAAGTGACAGCGACCTGTTTGTTGGCAATGCCACTGCACTTTGATGGACTTCCAGAGTAATTCAACATTATTATGTGTCAGATATAATTTATGGTTTAATACAATGCCAGCTTTATAACTGTATTATTGCCATATATTTACATTCAGAAAAAAATAAATCATAGTGAAATTTTCCACTTTGAAAGACTTCATGTGGGATTAAGTGCTGAGCCAAGCAAGGTTGTTTGCTCAAGCTACAGCCGAGGACAGCACCAGGCATGGAAAACAGAGCTAATTGGCTAATTGCTTTCCTATTTATCAATTCCCCACACACACGTTCTCTCTCTCCCTTCCACACACCCCATGAAAATTATTTACCACTTTCATCTTACATTTCTTGAATATGTTCTGTGTATTTTACTTGCTGCCCTTAGGAATTTAAGAAACTTGGGAAGCATATGACGTCACCAACAGCCTCCAGCCCTCCAGGCATCTTCTGGATATGGTGAGGCACAAAGTAATGTCATGCACAATGTCACACTACCACAATGCAGTTATCTGGGATCTGTCTTGTTATTCTTATCTGTTTCCTCATATTAGGAATATCTTACATCACAGTAAACACAGATCACTACGTCCTTCTTACCTACAGACTATATCATACTTAGGCCCCTTTCATGGACATATTGTTTCCAATCTTTCATTAAACAGTAAATTGAAGAACATCTTTGTATGTGTGCGTGTTTGTGTGTGTGCAGGTGCACATGTGTGCATATGCATGTGGATAACAGTTGGTGTCACATGTCTTCCTTAATTGCTATTCAACTGTTTATTTTGAAGCAGGCTCTCTCACTGAACCTAGAACTCACTGATTCATCTTGGTTGGGTAGCCAGCAAGCCCCAAGATTCTCCTGTCTCTGCCTCCCCTGAGCTGGGATTGCAGGCACGAGTAATTGCATCTGGCTTTTCATAGGGCTTCTATGGATCCAAACTCAGGTCCTCTCACTTGTACACACACACACACACACACACACACACACACACACACACACACACACACACACCACCTATGAGTTTAAGTAACTCTCATTCAAAATTCTTAGAACTAGAAGTGTTTTGAACTTCAAAAAATTTGAAACAATTGCATAATTAGTTATTTGTGGATAAAATTCAAGTCTCATCACAAAACTTACTGGTTGCATATACCTTATCTATGTAGTCCATAGATGACACTACACAGCATGGGTACCACTCCAACATTCTGACTGTGACCCATCAAGTGAGGTCAGAAATTTTCCATATGCCACATCATGTTGTTGTCTAGAGATCTTCAGACTTTGACTCATTTAAGACTTTAAATTTTTTGGATGAAGGATATAAAGGTCTGTGAAAGGTGTATGAAGACATCTTTCATCACTATCCAAAATCCTCTATGTTATTATTTAAACATGCTTTATTATGACCACATACCAAATGGAATTCAAAGACATCAGCTTATTTGGGGGCTATGTGAAAGTATAATCTATCCTTGAAAAAAATTTAGAGTTTGATCATTTTAGTGGTGCATTTTCTTCAGTGTCACAAATACAATTTTACTTAGAATCCTGGAATTTGAGAGTTGGGAATGACTTGGAAAGCTACCTAAGATACCATGATAACTCTTTATAAATGAGAAAATATGATCAGAGAGTAAGACAAAATGGACTAAAGATGCACAACATCAGTACATCAGAGACCCTAATTTCAGTGTCCCTGAAAAGCCACCATCATTACCCTCTCCCCTTAGTCTTTCTCTTTGGCAGACATGTAATTGCCACGGCTAAGTGGAAGTAGTGGAACTCTCATTTCGTGATGAAAAGGGACAGGAAGGGTTTCATTGGAGTTGTACAATTTATGATTCATTACTCGAAGATCAGTGGATATAATTAGTGACCCAAATTCAAGTAGATAAAACGGTTTGGTCCTTGTTTAAAATCTTGTCTTAAAAATTGAGGAATTTCCCTTCCTCTCAACACAGTGCCTCTGAGGGTCATATTTAATGATCATGTATCCCGGTGTGCAGTGACCCCAGGAGAACATGAGAGGACCTTGTAAATTGCACTCTGACTAATTTGCCCATCCGTTAGCATTTCCTTACCCACCTTGCATGTGATTTCATGAACACTTAATAATGAGTCTCATATTTATACAGTACTTCCTTAAACAAGATACTTTTGAGACACAACCCATGTCTGGACCACAGAATCCAATCAATAATTTTGTATTAAAACTATTTTAATGAGATGGTTTGATAGACATCTCCTTTCTCAACATCACTGGGTGATAAAGTCAAGGCATTTCACATAGCATCACAGATTGGAGAGTTGGATTCTGCAACCTTAATTTAGATTTTATTTCTAACTTCATGTCTTTTCTCTTTCTGTCTTGGTTGTAAGGTTGAGTTCAGACTATTAAATTTTTAGGGAAAGAAAGATGTGAGACAGTACTTTCTCCAAAGAAAGAGATATAACCCCTTCTTCAAAACAGAAAATAATTTTCAGGGTCAAGCCTCCTCTAAGGGAAAGGCATAACATGATGTCTCCCTCAAGACGATCTATAAGCAAGATGGAAAACAAATTTCTGAGAGGAGAGGAGAAGACCACCTGGACAGTCGTGGATTCATAACAATTTAGAACAGGGAGAGAACCGGAGGTCTCGCTGTAGTGACAGGGAGCTCCCAGGTTCCCTGGAGTTGACTGAAACAAAGCTGCAATGAGTAAACCATCAGAATTGGACCAGAGTCACCCAACTGTGAGAGATATTTTCTGTAGTATACCACCCCTCCTTCCCAGAAGAACATCCTGATCAATGCTTTTCAGTCTTAGTTCTATTGACATATAGGACCTAAAAGTCTATGCTCTGTGCTGTGCATTGTAAGGCGATTAGGAGCATTTCTGGGCCCTACAGGCTAGATGCCAATAGACCTACCATCACTCCAATTTTTGTTTATTTTGGTTTGTGTTCTTTTTAACATAAGGGATGAAAGTATTTATCCATCTTTCAATCCCATGTTATAATCCATCACTCAGAGTGGGTCTTCCCTCATCAATCAATAATCAAGGCAGCTCCTACCTTTTACTGTTATCAACAATCTCCTAAGTCAGTTAGTGTTGCCTTAAGCACATGGCTATCCACTGGGACATGAGCAACCTACTAAAGCCATGTCTTCTCTATAGCATAACTCTTCCTCCTACAGCAGCTGTCAACTGCCAATAGCTCTTTAGCTAGGGGTGGTACACCAGAGCCCTTCCATGATGCATGCTAGAAGTTTTACAGACTTGATCTTGTACAAGTCTGATGCAGGGGACTACAACCATTGTGAATTGAAGTATGTAACAGACATGTCATGCCCAGAAGTCAACAGTCATAGCTCCCCATCTTATCTTTCCTCCTCCTCTTCTGCAAATTTCTCTGAACCTTGAATGGTGGGAGGTTGCAGATACTAAGTTGTGAGGAAAACAGAGTGAGAAACACTAGGGGGGAGTTGGAGGGAAGTAGTATTGAAAGGATGTGATCAATATATATTGCATAAAATGTAGGAAAGATTAGAAGCATTTTTAAAACAATACTGTAAGTGTAAAAGATGAATAACTAAGAAAAACAGACAGTACCCCACAGACATGTCCACAGGCCAACCTGATCCAGGCAGTTCCTTAGTTTAGACACTTCCCATGCTATGCTATTGTGGTAAGTCCATAGATAAAACTAACAAGCATTGATGGGTTATCTCAGACTGGCCTGGACCTTACAGTACCTCCTCCCATCTTCATTTTGGAGCATGTTTCACTACATTCAGCCCCAGTTTTGACTCTGTACGTTATCTTGTGTTTCTTGAGCCAAGCACACTCACCCTCACTCTAGATAATCATCCACCAAAGGTTCATGTGTTAGAAAACTTGGCCCAGATCATGCCAGTGCTGGGAGATGATGGAATGTGGAGGAGGAGGCATGGTCTGGCTAGTGGAAGTTAGTTCATTGGAGACATGCTAGGAAAGGGATATTGAGTGCCTGGCCGCCAGGAGGTTCACAGGCTTCCTCCACTCACACTAACTGTAGAAAGAGGGCCAGGCAATCATGGACTAAAAACTCTAAAATCTTGAGGCAACAGAAATCTCTTCTCCAGTTAAGTTGATTGCTCCAGATATTGTTATATCAACATGAAGATAAATAAAACGGGGACTACAAACAATGAGGCACATTTCAGAAACCAATACAGGAGAATCAGTGAGAAAACAGCACCTACTATTAACATGATGTCCACAAGTACATCCTCGCCACTCTAGCATAGGTAACCACAGGCAGGATTTAGCCCCATGCAAATACACTGCAGAATGTAATACAGAAACAACCCAAGCTCCTGAGTAAACAGGTACATAAACCAAACTCTCTTGGGTTCCCATTTGCAGCATCATTGTAGACAGTATCCCAATTACCAGATGAGTAAACAAGAAAGGAAAGAAGTCTGGGACTGGATTCAGTCTCTATGTACTTAACCTCACAGCTCTAGCTTGAATATTTCTGACTGTGTTATGTGAAATTGCTGCTGTGTGCTTCTGCTGGCTGTCCTTAACTAGAGGATAGAACTTACTGTCTGTCCTCTACCCTCCACACACCCTGAGACGGAAAATATGGCAACTCCCCAGCACACAGTGAGGTGTGCAAATATAAGGATTCCATGTTTTTACATGCCTGGTCATCTTAATTGGGTCCAGGTTGGTTTGCAAGAATATGGTATTTATGGCAGTCTTTATTTTGTTTCTGTTTATGGGATGCCAGCCTAGAGTGCTTCTGATAATGGTCCTTGGGGAAATGAAGGTCTTTATTAAGGCTTGTTCCCTCAAAAGAACTCTCTTAACAATGAGACTCTGAGTCCTTACCTGGACAAGATGTTGGACACATATCAAATCTTCATTTACATCAAGGGAATGTGGTGAATGGTGAGAATTTCTATCTAAAAATGCCCTCTCGAGTCTTGTCCAACTGAGAACATTTGGACTAGGATGTCCAGGAAGAATAAGCTACACAGTATGATGGCCCTCGAGCTGCTTAAATTCTGAGTCTTCTAGTCAGAAGTGGCACTCCAGGACAAGCAACTGTGTGGACCTCAGTTTCTTATCTGAAAGCTGGAGTCGCCCCAGCACTGAGCACATGGCAAGGGCTGACCTACCAGCTTCATTTTGTTCTGGAGGAGATGCCGCTGTAAAACCCTGGATCTTCCAGTGCCATCTGAAAGGAGAAGCACATATGGTTGCCAATCATGACTCACAGCACGAAGTGAAGAAAGTGCTGGAAAGAGTGGCTAGCAAGGCAGGATCTTTATGGGGAAGTCTTAGCAAGAACAGCACTTTGACCTACAGCCATGATTAAACCCAGCTCCTGTCCTTCCTCACCCTTATTGTCTCCAGTGCTCTCATTTAAAACCGAGGAGACAACCCAAGGTAGGGAATGACATGGAGGCATGAATGCCAGAAGGTTGAGACCATATGCACTACATTTAACGGCTACCTACCACTATACCAGGGAATGGGAAAAGCTTCTGATGCCCACCAATCCGCTTAGGCCAACTGGATAGAGAAGACCACTCATCCTTTTGTACCCTACTATTTTAATTATTTATTTGTTCTGTGCCCCAAGAAGTCTATTTCCCAGGACTCTGAGGTAGTGTGGGTTGGGAGAGTGCAGAGCAGGCACTAAGTTTTGGATGATGAACAAGGGTCAGGTAAACCCTTGGATTATTCTCTAACTCTCTGGTATTCCACTTTGCTCAGTCCGTGCACACATAGCTGCAAAGATGGAGTCAAGATCTTGAAATTTTAAATTTCACAGAAAGCTAAGTGTGACTCCACTTCCCTCTCCCCCTGGAAGCAAAGGAAAAGAAGATATTTGACTTGTCAAAACTGTTGATCATTTTAAGACAAAGTCTCATTTTTGGAAAAGTTCCAAAATTTATGATCTTAAAAAGCAGCCTAAATGAGGTCAAAACTTTGGAGAAATAAATGGTAAGATATCCCAGAGACTCATATAAGGTGGAAATAGAGACACACAGACAGGCAAGCTAAATGATATGCTTTCCAGAAATTAGGAGCAGACACTGCCCAGAGGGAATTGTACCCCTGGTGAGGAGAGGGTTTGTTATCCAGACCCCACTGTCAGACCCCTCAATGGATTCCTCCATACCTTTATTGAAATGCTCATAAAGTAAAGGTTGGTCCCATCCTTAGGATATCTTCCACCTTTTCTAAACCATGCTATTAAGTTGTATTAGCTCCTTGGGGTGAGGCCACCATAACAGGAAGGATGTGTGCTAATGTGACTCGCCTGGAGGTAAACTCATTTAAAATCTGGATTACTGTGGAGAAAGTTCCCCAGGCTAAGATAAGGTTAACGAATCTAAATCTCAGCAATGAACTCAACACCAAGCTTCAGAAATAATTAGCTCCAGGAAGCACATCATTTGTTCACTCAACACATTAGCTCTAGCCCCTCCTCATCTCAGCAATTTGGTTGCTTGGGGACTGATGACAGAGTGAGGAATTTGCATGAACTTCCTCAGTTCTGTACTGAGGCCTATACGCACACAGAAGTTTTTGAACAAGTGTATTTCCCAGGACAAAAGGTAGAAATTTATCTGTAGACTTATGAACAATGCTCTTATTGGCCCAGCATCACTTCTTCCTCTTGCTCAGTGTCCAACTCTTCTTTCAGAACCATACTTTATATATCTGACATTGCCTCTTGTGGGGTTATTAATTATAGTGTCTTCTATCCAGACAGAGCTTGGATCTTTGTTAATGGCTTGAGTCTTGAATGTCTCCAAAAGCCCATGAGTTGAAAGTTTGGTCCCCGAAGTACCTGTATTCAAAGGTAAGAAAATTTTAGAGGTAATTAGATCAGTAGTACTCTGACCTCATAAATCCATTTATAATTCATAGTTTAATGATTCTAGAACAATGGCTTTGTGATAAAAGTAAGTTGGTAGGGCCAGGAAAATACCTCAGCAGGTAAAGTGCTTGGTGAGCAAACATAAGAATTTGTATTTGATCCCCATATGAAAGCTGGCTATGGTGGCAGTTAGCTTAATTTCTTAATTGAAACCAGTGAGAGATCCAGTTTTAAAGCAAAAGTAGATGGCCCAGAGCAACAGCGCCTGGGGTTGTCCTTAGACCTTGAAACAACACATGCATGTTCACAGAGGTACTGCTCCACTTGCACTCACATACAAAAAGTAAGGCTGCACTTTGAAATGAGCAGCTTCCTTCACTCTGAGCTTCTGCCATGATACATTGCTTTAGGGAGTCAGGGAGTGATGGAATGTGACTGTTTCAAAGAAAATGGCCACCCAAGGGAATGGCACTGTTAGAAGGTGTGGCCATGTTAGAGTAGACCTTGTTGGAGGAAGTATGTCACTGTGGAGGTGGGCTTTGAAGTCTCATATGTGCTCAAGCCATGCCCAGTGAGACAGATGGCTTCCTGTTGACTTCTGATCAAGATGTAGCCATCACCATGTCTGCCTGCATGCTGCCATGGTGATAAAATCAGTAAAATAATGGGCTAAACTTCTAAACTGTAAGATGCCACTTCAATTAATTGTTTTTCCTTTGTAAAAGTTGCCATGGTCATGGTGTCTCTTCACAGCAACAGAAACCCTAACTAAGACAATAACCAACTTCTTGCTTCAATATCAAGAGAAAATAAGGTCCAGAAAACAAGATCCACTTGCCCTGTGCCATAAAACTTGTTGGTGGCCACAACACAGACTTCTAAGCCCCAGTTAGTTTCTACTTCTGTCTCTAGCATCCTGACAACAGGGTTTTTCTTGTCAATCTTGTAAACATTTACACAAGATTAACGGTAGTGGTCCAATCTTTTCATCTCTTATTATTGGATGGCCAAGAAACATTGATTATCTCATGTTCTCCACGGGTCAGACTCCCGATGTACCTTATTATCTGACCTCAGCCTGTGGTTTCTCAAGCAATTTCCTGTCTACTACTACTACTATCACTATAATCATATGAAGGTTTGAATGAGTCCAGAATCTGTGTTCAAGTTCATTCATACCACCATTGGCCAGAGGTTCCAATTCCTTGCCATAGTAGGATTCTCAAAATATAGAAACCAGTTTCTCCCTGACTGAAAGATCCAACATCAGACCCTGTGGCCAAGATGAAAGAATCTGAGTCTTTTATAACTTTACATTGAAAGCCAGAGTCATTTCATTGGCCACATTTATCAAGTCTAGTATAACATGGAAGGAGACTCTTCAAGGGTATGAATACCAAGAGGTGCCATCTCCGGAGACCACATCAGCAGCCAGCTCTGCATTTCTTTTTATTGCCTAAATGGCCACATTGCAGTCTGAAATGAAGGTATGTCAGTGAAGAGGTAGATGACTTTGTCCCAGCCCTTGTAGTTAATAGAAACAGGAGAGTGTGACTGCAGCATTCCTGCCAAATACCAACTGAAAATGACATTTGAAAACTGAAATTATTGCTCCTTTAAGCAGGAAGGTCTGTTCTGCTTAATGATCTACATATCAGTGCATTCCAAGGGGAAGTAGCAAATGCCTAAGAATATGCAGACACTCGGCAGCATTACAGTCATATCATCTTCAAGATGTATCAGCAAAGTGATCATGGCTCGAATTGGCTGTAAACAAAGCTTCAGAAGGTCCAAGTGGCCTTGAAATGTAGAGTCGCATAGAAGTAGGAGAATTGTGTTTCCAAAAGAATGTGCCCCTTACAATTACCAAGCTCCATTCAGTTTGACCTTCAAAGTAGCTCTCTAGACCACTGGAACATTGAACTCCAGCTCTCTCAATCTCTCTCTCTCCTCTCTCTCTTTCTGTGTGTATGTGTGCATGTGTGTGTGTGCATACATGTGTGTTCACATGTGTGTGTACATAAGCATTGGTACATCCATGCATGTGGAAGCAAGAGGCTGGCATTAGGTTTCTTTCTCAATCACTCTGCAGCTGATCTTTAACACAGTCTCACATTGAGCTATTAGCTTACTAATTAAGATACATTTACACCCAAGGAACTGCTTGAGTCCACTTCCATAGCACTGGAATTATTGGAATGAACACATAGACACAGTCAGTGCTAAAGATCCAAACTCAGGTCCTCATGATTGCAAAGCATTTGTTTTAATGATGAGCTATCTCCCCAGCCCCTTGAGGACTATTAAGAAACTATCACCATCAAGAGGTGTTCACTGTGAGTGGGTAGCTTTGGCCTCTATGTGGTGACCTCAGGCATGGGCATTTAATCAAGTACCTGACGTTGTGGGTGAGGATGGAACAAAGGAAATGCAGGCCGAGAGTCTGTGTTGTGGCAAAGTTGATAAAATACTGTTGGAACTATCTGTTCAGTCTTCCTTGATTTATTGTTGCCCACCATCTATTCCCCAAACTGTAGGCAGATAAATTTTCTGAATCCTAAATCTCCTTGTGTTGCTCTCTCCTGCTTTAAAACACTGTGGACACTTCCCTTTGCTTCTGGGGAAAGAAATAAAATACTTAGAAATACCAAAAGGGACCTGATGCCTGCCTCACTCCCCTTCCCTGAATGGCAGCAAGCTCTTGATTTACCAAGTTCCTCTCACTCAGGATGGGCCCCTTGCTGCTCCTTCTGCTTGATGGCCCATCTCTTTCCCACCCTACCTCTTCACCATCTCCATGGTTCACATCAATCATACCTTGCCTTTATCCTTCAGAGCACCTATAATAAAAATAATTATACTTAAAACCACATGCAAAGTTGGTTGTCTGATTTTTCCGAATAAACCAGATGGCATATGAATACAAGAATTCATGCCGGCCATTGGTAGCACACGCCTTTAATCCCAGAACTTGGAAGGTAGAGATAGGCAGATCTCTGTAAGTTCGAGGCCAGCCTGGTCTACAGAGCAAGTTCCAGGAGAGCCTCCAAAACCAGAAAACCCTGTCTTGAAAATAAACCCCCCCCAAAAAAGGAAGAAAACAAAGAAAGATTTCCACTACTCCATGTCATGTCCCACATGCAATGTATGGCATGTAGAGATGCTTGTAAATTATTTATTGAATGAATACATTTATAATAATGGTCTACATTGGGCATTGTGCACTATAGCCCATGAAAATGAATTCAATCCAGTCTACCATCTGTTTCAGTCAATAAAGTCATATTAGACATGGCCACACCCAATTCTGTTCACCTGGTGCTCATTCTGCTTTACTTCTACAGTAGCAGAGCTGAGTAACTACTATGAAACCTTCTACAATTCAAATACTAAAATATTTGCTACCAGGCCCTTTGGTGAAACTTTGCTGACTTCTAGACTAGATTTCCAAGTATTTCAATAAATACTCTAAGCATCATGAAAAAAGAAAGTTCTTACGAAATTATTTTGTAGTTATATCTGCCAAATTGAAACATTTCCCTCGGGAAGAAGAAGAAAGTTCCTAAGGCTCAGGAAGTAAACAGAAATTACAGGTCTTAGAAAGCTGAATCTTAAGGTTCACAAGTACTTAGTTACCTTGAGGTTCTGTAGGCAGTGACAATCAATGGGGACAAGAGACTTTAATGTCTGACCTGTCCAAGGAACTCTAGAAATGAAGTTTTTGTGAGTCATACCCATGCTACTGTGGGCTTATCTTGATATGGCTGCCTTTAAGGCATCCATGTTCCTGTAAGCTAGTCCAACAAACTAATTGGTCTACAAAACTAGGCTGTGACCTTTTTGTTGTTGCTGCTTTAATGTTCTATCTGAATAAGAAAAGCCACACAACAGAGCCATAACTACAATTCCTCCTCTTCTTCAATGCATCTTGTGGCTAGCAGGGTGACTGATATGGAAGGAGGTTGGGCTTTAAAAACTAGGAGGACTTTGGCAAGCAAAGGAGGGTTTCTGAGGAGACCTGGGGAGGCACTGTAGAGTGAGCTACATACACTGATCATGAGCTAACACACTGATAAGGAATAAGTGACTGAGAGCAGGAGGGTGATAGCCAAAAGCAACCATGTCCTTAGGCAAAGTCGGGGGTTAACCTCTACCTTATCTCAGGAGCTGCAAACAGACAAGGCCTTGGCTCCTTGTCATTCGTGGTCTTAATCAGCCGTAATGGATCGGCTGCCTTCCAGGGCTAGGTGGACCCATGGAGCACTTGATTGATTGTTGGTGTCATCTCAGGATTTCTCAGCAACATCAGCCCATTTGTTTTGCACTAAATGGACAAGTGATCATTGACATCCAGGAATGAATTCATTGATGTGCAGAGCAAAGTGTCAACCCAATGGGGGCAAAGTGGACCAGGAGGCCACTGGGTTTGAGAACTCAGCTAAGCATCATGGTCTAGAGAAAAAGCTCTGAATCTTCAGCTGGGGCTAGAAACCTAGCTGAGTCTTTGCCGCTCCGTGGAAAGCAGAGTATGTGAGAGAGCAAGTTAGTGCTGGAGTGTGGGGCTAGTCTCTGAACCCAGAGATAGAGGCCTACAAAATTGAGTTCTAAAAATTATCAGCCCTGTAAGTTCTTGGATTACTGGAGCCCTCCCATAAACAGAACCTGTAAACCTTTATTTTAGACAAAATCTATCCCAGTTCAGAAGAGAAGTATAGTTAGATATGGGAGGAGCTGGGGATGAATGCGATCAAAATACACTGAGTAAAATTCTCAAAGAATCCATTAAAAGTTGTTTAAAATGTTTTTGCTTTTGTTTAATTAATTTTAAAACCCACAAACTTTTGGGCTCTTCCGATTTTGAAAGTTATCAATACAATAACAATAACTATACAATTTCAGTATGCTACCTACAGCCAAGCATGTGAAGGAGGAAGGACGAGGACTTGGGCAAATATTTACATTGAGACTAAGGGGAACAGAATACTATTAACTCAGACTAACACTAGCAAGCACAGGTTTTTCTTAGAAACTTCACTGGAAAGACTGTGGTGTGCTCAAAAGGGTATACAGCAGGGCTAACCAAAAGCATGAACTTAATTATTGCAACAGTCTTGAGTTCAAAGATAGCAAGAAGTTACATTTAAATACACAAGTAACACATCCATGACTGAGCAGCAGCAAAAGAAAAGAGCTGGAGTTCAAATGTGGGATTCTCAGCAAAGAGCTTCAGGCTCTGTCCACCGTCCTGGCTTTCAGGAGAAAAAGGAAAAAGAAAGAAAAGACAAGACCCTAACCCTTCTCTTTGTCCCTCCCTCCCTCCTTTTCTTTTATGTGTTCTTCTGACTTCTCTCTCTTCTCTATCTCCCTTCCTCTATCAGAGGAAGTCTTGTGTCAAATCTCCCCACCATAAACCTTGAACAAAGAATTCAAGTACAAGTGATCCCTAGGGAAGGGGAAGGAGAAATCAGTAAGGAAGCAGGAAACAGAATGGGGAAGGAGAAGAAACAACCAAGGGGCAGCTACAAGCAATAGTCCAACCTCAACCTCATTTTGTTGCTGCCTCTGAGTCAAATACTGTCCACAGTTTTGAAGACCTTAAAGCAAAGACTTTTGTACTCATTTGGTAGTCATTGCATTGGCTGCTGGATACTTCTGGCTTTTAAATGGAATCTAGAAGAATGGCAGTCCTTGAGGACATCCATGACAGTAAAACAGTTTAGAAACCTTTCCCAATCCCAAGTCTGCTGCTCCTGAACTCATATCTGAGCCTTGGGCTGCCAGAATGCTGACATATTTATAAGACACAAGACTATAATAACATAAAAAAAACTTATGAACCAACAAGGGCATCTTGTATTACCCCATACTTTCCTGTTCTCTTTACTGAAGCTGTGAGGCTTACCTTAAAGCAGCATGCTTTGAATGCCCATTCATTTGCATATAAATTTTCCTTTTGTTCCTTAGTCTAGCTCTAGCTAATATTTTAGGACATTCCTGCTGATTCCTCATAACCCATTTCTCTCTCTCTCTCTCTCTCTCTCTCTCTCTCTCTCTCTCTCTCTCTCTCTCTCTCTCTCTCTGTCCTTTATGGCCTTGACAGGAGACCTGAATTTCCCTTTGGTCTGGAAAAAATTATCTAACCTGGTATTGTCAAAGACACTATACGCCAGACAATTAAGGAACTGATTTTATTCAGGTTACTGCAATCTAGAGAACATCCATTAGTGGGAATGTCTCCAAGTAAAGAAAGAAGACCTGGAGTGTTATAGAGGCAGGTAAGCCAAAAGGTCATTCATAGGTCTATGGAAACACAGGAAAGAGTCTCATGGGGCACTAAGGACACATGCAGTGGTATTCTGGAGAAGCATGCAAGGGCAGGCAAGGTGGTCCTGTGTGGTTAACCATTCCTATGGAAAACAAAGGGATGAAGGTATTTGCTATTATTTTTAAATGCTATTTGCTTATGTAGTGTGTATTCACACCACATGCATGTGTAAACATGTATGAGTGTACGTGTAATACAGCACATGTGTGGAGGTAAGAGGACAACCAGAGGAAGATGGTTCTCTCCTTCTACCATGTGGGTCCCAGGGATTAAATTCAGTTTTTCAGGCTTGGTGGCAAGTACCATTAGCCACTGATCCATCTCACCAGTGATATAGGCGTTTTTAATCATTACCGATCCCCTGAGAGTATGGAATCAGATACTACAGTATTGCCAAGGTTTTTTATAAGTATAGTGCAGAATTTAACCCACTAAGTTGGGAAATGATTACAAAGAAAATGAGAGGGGTCCTTTTTGACATAACTGTCAATCCAGAAAGTACTGACATTGACCCATTTAAAACATGGATGTCCACGGATGGGCAGTTTCAATGATCCAAACAAACCTGCACAAAAATTACTCCTTTGAGAAAAATGTAAGTTTTTGCTTATCTTGGTGCCAGGACATGACAGAGGCCATCTTGAGTTGCAGCTTCCGTGTTGCCCTTGGATAATACTGGCCTGTTTTCATAAGAGTGTCTCAGCATATTATAGATAAAGGAAACCATAGAAATCCTCATATATAGACAATTGACCCCAGAATGTACCCATCTTGGTTATCTTCATGGCCACTGAGTGGATTTGGAATCACATGAGATGCACCTCTGGCATTCTACGAGAGTGCTTCTAAAAAGCTTAATTAACTTGGGAGGGTAAAGCACTCTGAACTCCTAAATGCAGGTCTGGTACCCAAACTGAATAAGAAGGAAGAGGTGGAAAAGGCAGTGAGCACACCCCTTCATTGTTGCCTGAATTCTGTTCCTGCTGCCATGGCTTCCCCACCATGGCGGACTGTATCTCTCTAACTGTGAGACAAAATAAACAGTTCCTTCCTTAATTGCTTTCATCAGGTATTTTGTTGCAGCAACAAGAAAAGTAAATATTATATGTCAGATGCCCTTCTGATGGCTTGAAACCAAGTGCATTCTAAGTTTGATGGACATAACTTTTGTTTTGTCTTCTACATAACTTTCCTTTCTCTGGCACATAGCTCCAGGTTCTATAATTGCTCTTGCTTCCTCCATTGACCATGCTTCTGACCTCCCTTGTCATTTCTGTTAGTGTGTCTCCAACAAATTGCATTCTGCAGTCTAGGATCAGTCTGCTTCTTTAGATTTTTCTCCCTAAGATGAGTCCTCACTACATAGCCTAGGCTCATGACTATCCTACTTCAGCCTCCTTAATACTAGGGTAACAGATGTCCACTACCACAATCAGACTGTATGTCTCTAGGGGGTCAGTTTCCCTCACCCCCTAGAGACTTATTAAAGACAATGAAACTTCCTGAACATCAGTGTGGCATTGATGTTCTAACTGGGAACCAGAGATGTGCATGGATTAAAAAAAGAAGAAACCCAGAACAGCAAATCAAACCCATGCAAGAAGGTATAAGAACAGCCATTACACAGAATACCCACTGAAGATCTTGAATTTGGTCTTCTCTGAGAGGATACCGTGACATAAAAGCAGATCAGCCACCCTTTCTAAATAGTTAACATCCAAGATAGGTGATCCCTCTATTGCCAGAAAAGGGAGTTGGTCAATATGATTCTCCAAGTTGAGTTTTTGGTTGTGTGTTGTTTACTTGATGTTGGTTATTGTTTAATTGCAATGTTGGAAATAGAACCCAAGGCCTTGCGTGTGCTAGGCAAACTTCCTACCACTGGGAGCCTATGATCACCAATCAGTTATTTGCTAGTGCAGCCCTTTTGAGTTTTTTCTGTTCTTCACCACTCCCTATTTACATGTAGCTCCTTGTCTTATTTCCACAAGATCACAAAGTCAGCTTCGTGGTTACAGCAGCATCTAGCTTTATGACATCAAGAGCTTTTCAGCTCAACATCTCTTCACCCTTGACCCCTGGAATTGGAGCAGAAATTCCTCTTCTGTGATGCCTGCTTTTAGGGAAACTGGAAAATGAATTGCCCCTCTGTACACCTCAGTTGCCTCATCTCAATCTTGCTCTCTTCTTGATGTGCCTGGATTGGTAAGAAGGACTTAAAGTTAGACACACTTCTTTCCCACGTAGAAGGCTCCAACAACTCTGTAGAACGTATCTGTGGTACTCAGCTTCTTCAATTCTGGAAACAAGGCCCACATCTATAAATGGTGCCCTTAGCTGGAAAAGATGCTTTTCACAAAGATAGCTTCTACCTCCCCTAAAGACTAAAGGCAAAGGGAGGAAAGGAGAGAGATGATAAAGAGGGAGGAAGGAGGAAGGGAAGAAAGGAAACTTTCAATTCTGTTTTCATTCAAATAGCCATGAGAACTGGGAGCCTATGATCACCAATCAGTTATTTGCTAGTGGAATTTTCCTGGGAAGGAAAAAGAGCACTTAGACTCAAAATGTATACATTTCTTCCAAAATGTCATTCAACATCTATCTCTTTCCCAGATAGTGACATACGCTCCTTGTTCCTGTCAAAACGTCAGCTTTCAGCACCAGCATTAATAATAAAAGCCAAATCCAAAAAAATCCAGCAAAGGAATTTCTGTTTTGCCATGGAAGAGTGAAGAGTTTATCATCCTGCTTTATTTTAAGATGCCAGGCCCCCAATGTTTTATTTCTTTACTGTTCTCTCTTAATTAAAAAAATCAATTCCTTCTATTTGGTTGAAATTTCCCTTAGAAACCTGTTACTTACATACTTTTTCTTCCTTTAAATATGGTGATTTAGAATGCTTCAATAATAATTTCATAAGAAAGATACCCACACTCTTCACTTACTCTATTTTGACTGATGCTGCCAGTGGTTATGTGGTTAGACTAAATAATAATAAAACAAAATAATAATGAAGGTGAGGATGATGATAGTAACAATAGAATTGCAGTTATTTCATTTTTGGTTTTGAAACAGAAATTCTCATTTTGTTTTCAGCTTTTTCTTATACTTTATCTTTTTGTTTGCTTGCTTTCCCCCTCAATGAGAAAGTAGGAAAATATAGCCTAATAATATGACCAAGGCAGTCTGTGAGCCGAACTTAATGTTAGGGAAATAAAAAGATTTATTTGTCTTGTATTTGTGTCTCCCTAAGGAAGCTAAAGACCCAAGGCAGCAAAAGAGAGGCAAGAATTCAAGATTTGATGGCTAGATAAACTGGTAACTACAGGGGGCAGAAATACAAAGGAAAGGAAGAGAGTTCAGAGGCAAAGGAGATAGCACAGAGTGTTAGGGGGGTAGTTTCTACATGCTACACAGTCCTAAGAACTTCACAGTAATCATTCCATGTTACATCGTCAAACTACCACGTCTCAATGGCATCTCTTCTTTACAGCTGGGAAAACTGAGACATTATAATGGAAGTAACCTCTCAAGGCCACCTAGCACAAGTGGCAAAGCCAGGAACTGAACCTATGCCATCTGACTCCAGTACACAATCCAAAGAAAACCCAAAACACTCCTGAACATATTTCAGCCATGTTGTATACTTACTCAGAAACTTTTGTTCTCCCCTACTGTCCTGGCAGTCTTCCCAGACCTCACAAGGGTTCCAGGAGGGCCATAGCACGGTAGAGGATGCCCAGCTCTTTTCCTTCACCTTTCCTGCAGCCAGAAAGAGTCCCTAAGAATACATAGACTGCCTCTTTTCCTGTGGCTTCTTTTGTAGAAACAGAGCTACTGCCTGCTTCTTGGCAATTCCACACCTTCACGCCATCCAAGTTTTAATTGCTTAACACCAGAAATCCTTCAGCTGTTGCCATGGCACCTTTCAACTTCCCTGGACCTTTCCATAGTTACCCAATGCCTACATGATGATTCCAGCTTCCAGAAATATCCCACACGGGCCAGCCCACGATTCCTTTGGCTCAGCTTCAAAGTTGCTCTTCAGCTTCAGCCTACTGAATTTGGTGTGGCATTTTCTAATACCAAAAACACTAACCACATGCTTATGATGGCTGGCCAGCCCATGCACTTGGCCTCCTTCAATCCTCTCTATCACCATTGTGTAAAGGCTGCTGTCTTCCTGAACAGGCAGGGAACCATGCCACAGGACAACAGGCAGAACCAGGGGATCACATACCCTGGGGAATCCAGTATCTTCACCTCCTGAGAGCAGGCTACCATGTCTAACCAGAATTCACATGGGTGCTACATATTTGAACTCTGGTCCTCACACCCCAGAAGCATTTCCTTAACATTGTCTTGGGAGTATTAGGAAGAGTAATTTACTTTTGATGCTCTTTGGAAAACATAAAAACTGCTAAGTCTCTGCTAACCAGACAGCACCAAGAGGGAATGGATCTTGGTCCAGTTGCTCACTGACCTGTTGCAGGTATCTTGAGAAAGTCTGAACAAGATAGATTCTCAATTAATAAGTTAGGGTTTAGGGAAAATGAGGTGGGTCTGCAGTTAAAGGAACTTGTGCCCTTGTCCCCAAGCCCAGTAACCTGAGTTCCATTACCAGAAGCCACATGGTGGAAGGAGACATTGACACATTCACCGCATTGTCCTCTCCCTTCTCATCCTGGCAGCCCTCCCAGGCCTCATGAGAATTCCGGAAATCCAGGAGGCCCAGTGTGAGGCATATACATTAACACACAAAATAAATATATAAGCTTATTTAATGTTTTAAAAGAACTTAGGACTTGGTTAATAAACCAAAGAAAAAGACAGTGTGCTATGTGTTTCTTGTGTACAGAGTAAGACAATGGGAAGGAAACTGTATCATGATCATGAGAGATGAGTGAGTCACTGTGGGACTCTGCCCCTCTGAGATGCGGGAAAGTATTGAATTGATTCTTTAGGTACAATCTATAAAATTATATCTAGCCCACAGAATGAGATGGCTTCTTCATTTTTAATCATGCAAGTGGATCTGATATGTTAGGATGCCACTGTTCTTGGTGCAGATCAACATTTTCATCTGTCAGATGGGAAAATTACAACTTCCTCAAAGACTTGTTGAAGAAATGTGAATAAACTAAGTTCCATAAGAAAAAAAATGCTTGAAATTAATGGCTTGAAAATTGTATCTGATTTACTTATTCTTTCCACAACAACAAAAAATGTGTATTATTTTTTTAGACTCTGGAATAGAATCTAGAGTTAGAAAGACATGTCCTTGTCCCTTGTGGAATTCCATGTCCAATTCAGGAGAGAGACAAGCCCAGCACCAATTTCTAAGCTAGAAGGAGCCCTGGAGGGGTCTGCATATTATATAGTTACCAACACACCAGACTTCTTGCAATAGCAGGGCATATCTCTGCGGTTTCTGAATTCAAGCTTTGACTGGCAAAGGTTGACATTGCCCTGAGGAAGTCCATCTATACCTTCATCACAGGCTAAGGGGCAAAGACCAGTGCTGGGAACTCCAGATATGCAAGATCTCTTGCCCCGGGAAGCTGTACTAAGTTTATCTGTATGGCGAATGGCTGCATGCATCAGACTTAATGAATCTGGCAGACTGCTGTTTACAGGCAGCCGAGAATTATTCAATGGCTACAGCAGGCAGGGGCTGATAAACGGCCCTGGCTTCCCAGACTGCAATAGTATGTCAGGCTTTGCCACCTTACAAATTACATAAGAACAGGCAAATTAGCATAGATGACGGATAGATACCCACAGATGTGGAGTCTTTCTTTTTCTTTAAGTACATACACTAGGAGTACTTAAAGTAGAAGGCACATCAAATGAAATAGAAGACAACTGGGGTGTGGAGGGAGGACCCCAAGTTTGCAAATGACTGCACTGGGGAGATGCTGCCTGGGAGATGCAGTGACAGTGCCTGATGGAATGGTGGATGACATAATTCCTGTATCCCCAACATACGACCTGTTAATACCTTTGGATTCACACATCATTTTTCCACCTTATTAACACAAAGCTATTTCCTGAGCAAGTTCTGTGTTCTAACACTTTTCTGTGTGCCAAGAAAGCATCAGTAAAAGCCTTGGGGATAGCTGGGGATATTCCTCAGCTGACAGAGTACTTTCTTAGCACACACAAACCTCTAGGGTGGATCCCCAGTACTACATAACCTAATGTGATGGCCCACACATGTCTGAAATCTCAGCTCTCGGGATGTGGAAGCTAGTGGATGAGGAGTTCAACCCCAAGCCACCTCTAGGGTGGATCCCCAGTACTACATAACCTAATGTGATGGCCCACACATGTCTGAAATCTCAGCTCTCGGGATGTGGAAGCTAGTGGATGAGGAGTTCAACCCCAAGCCACCTCTAGGGTGGATCCCCAGTACTACATAACCTAATGTGATGGCCCACACATGTCTGAAATCTCAGCTCTCAGGATGTGGAAGCTAGTGGATGAGGAGTTCAACCCCAAGCCACCTCTAGGGTGGATCCCCAGTACTACATAACCTAATGTGATGGCCCACACATGTCTGAAATCTCAGCTCTCGGGATGTGGAAGCTAGTGGATGAGGAGTTCAACCCCAAGCTACCTGGAAAGTTTGAGGCCAACCTGGGTTTCATGAGACCCTGCTGCCCCCTTCTTCCAAAAAGAAAAAAGAAAAAGAAACCCCTTTGAGAAACTGTATTTTGTAGAAAAAAAAAGAATAGAATTAAAAATTTGCCAGCAGCAATAACAAGGTAAGCGGATAGTCATACAAGTTATGGTGACAAATAGCATGACGCAGGAAAGCACTGTGAATGACATGGGACATGTAAGGGCAGTAGGAGTGGCACGTGACAGTGTATGCTGCTCTGTTGGAGGACAGGGCAGGCTTCCTGAGAGAGGAATCTGTACGCAGAACACTCACCCTCCCGCTGTCCACACCACCACTGGCAGCCACATGTGGGCACCAAGTTCCTGTCCACACTGGGGCAGGCAGCAAAAGAGAATCCACACCTTCAAATTTCTGAGCTTTGATATAAATGAAGGAATGGTAACTATCTCCTGAATAACCATTTGGTAATGACTTGATATTGGTGTACTAATATTTGGGATAGTTTGGTTAAGCATAGTATTCAAGTTCACTTTATAATGTGAAGGCATACCCCAGTAATTTTTAGCAATGCAATTATGTTCATAAAGTATCTGTCCCTCCTGCTACACACTGGTGAAACAGGAGGTGTGTCTGAGCCTTGGCATTCCTTCCCAATTCTGTCTCAAAGTCCGGAAACTTTCCTTAAACATTCTGTGTGGAGGTCAGTGGTCCTGAACCTCATGCTCAACACCTGACACAACCTCAGCATAGAAACACCTAAAAATGTACCATTCTGCTGCTCTTCCTTGGCCACCAATTGGGGAGAGTTTGTAGCTGTGTGTGTGTGTGTGTGTGTGTGTGTGTGTGTGTGTGTGTGTGTGTGTGTGTGTGTGTGTGTATTTCTCTGCCTGTGTATATAATGCATCCCATTTCTCCGGCACAGTCTCCTACCAGGAGCAGACCTGTGCCAACTCTATGGGTTTTGCCTCCAGTATCAACACCTGTTTGTCTCAGCCACTTCAACTCTTGCTAAGAGTGACCTCCCTAGAAATGAGAAGAACCATTTTTTTTCAGAAACATGTTTTTTCCCCTAGTGTTTGGATGTTTGGCTGGGAACTAGGTGTTACTGAAAATATCTAATGCCAATAACCTGATAAAAGGCAAAGGACATTTTCAGGGAGCCTCAAGTTCCCTCTCCAGACAAGGGGATGTAGAATAAACACAGAATCTCCTGTTCCAGACTCCTCTCTTTACTCTCCTTTTGATGTGTGTGACAGTCTACAAGTGAGGACCATTTCCTACTGAGACGGGTGTTGTGAGTTTCAGATAGGCCAGTCCAAAGGAGGCACTCAATGCATTGTATTATTTTAGTTTTTATTACTTGAGGCTGCATCTACCTCCACCTATCCAAAAGTAGCAGAATTCTGAAGAAAAATTAATCGTGCTGCCTTTCTTCATGGCATCACAGACACAGTTGCCTCAGAGGTGAAGACAAGTTGAAGGTTTCTCCTCCCTTCAACCCCATTTTTCACCCAGGATATATATCACAGACCAAAGTTCTCTGATGGATTTTTAAGGTTACATTTACTTATGTTTGGGGGAGGGGCATGCACTTGCGCATGTGTTATTGGAGTATCCTGCACTTAAGGTTGCAGTCCACCATGTCTGGACAGCTCTCTGAGCTTGGCACCAAATGGGGACTCCCTTTCCAGCAGGGCTCCCTCCCTCCCTATCTGGATGGTGTGTCTAGCCCTGGAAGCCTGACCTTATCTGGAAGCTGTCCCTAAACCTGGATGCCTAACATATCTTAAGCATGACCTTTGGTACAGATCCCTGAAGATGCTCTCCTCCTGCTGCCCATATGATAATTAGTTATTGTGTTCCAGCTACATGGTAGGACCATGCTGTCATATCTGGTAACTAGGTATCCTGCTCTGCTGTATGATAGCAGTGTCAATGCAAATTAGGTGATGCCCCAACTGCTGTTCCCACCCTATATATCTCTCCTCAGTCTGAAATAAAATTGAGCTGTAACACTGAAGCTGTCTCCTAGAAAGCTGTTTCCATCGTACTCACAAGCCATCCCTGTCTTGCTGCTTCTGTTCCCTCTTCCCTCGAAGACCAGTGGCCAATGATCCTTGGGGAAGAGAGAAACCTACAAAATGTGGAAGTCAGAATAACTTATGAGAGTCAGTTCTCTCTTTCCATATGTGGGTTCAGGGATTGAACTCAGGTCATTAGGTTTGGTGGCAATCTCTTTTACCTGCTAAGTCACCTCACTGGAACACAAATTAATTTTTATTGTGAGGACACTCTATTCTCTGTTTCTAGATGTTATCTATTTCTCTGTTTGACAGAAATAAAAACTAAATCTCATAAACTGTGTGAAAGTCTCGTAAATTACCAGCTGGCAGAATTGCAGAATTGCAGCACCACTCACAATATCCAAATTACAGAACCCACTGACATGCCCATCAACAAAAGGAATGAATAAAGAAAATGTAATGTGTATTACAATGGGGTGAACCCTAAGAAGAAGTAGAATTATGTCACATCCAAGAGATTGTATAGAGCTGGAAAGCCAAACTCAGATCTACGATGGGCAGAACTTACATTTAAAACTAAGACGTAAAGGTCGGTGAGATGGCGCCATCAGCGAAATACTGGCTGTGCAAGCAGAGAACCTGAGTCCAGGCTCTGGAACACACAAAAAAAGCCAGATTTGTGGTGGGGCACACTTGTCCCCTTGGCCAGGAGAGGCACAGATAAGTGAATCTCTGGGACTCACTATTCAGTCAGCCTTGCACACTTGGTAAGATGTAGGTCAACGGCAGACCCCATCTCAAAACATGTAATGGAGACAGTATATGAGGAATGATTCCAGAGGTTTTGGCCTCCGAGTGCCCCTGAATGCATGTGCATGCAGATCTGCACATAACCTGAGCACAGATGAACATGCACTTACACATTTAAGTGGTGTGGAACGGAGGGAGACTGGGGAAAGTAAAGGGCCACCATGAACAGGGAAAAAGAAGATGATGTGGAAGTGAACATGATTGAAGTCTATGATATGCATGTGCGACAATATCATAATGAAGCCCATCACTATGTACAATTAATAGCAGCTAAGAAAATTAACTTCAAAGCTAAACTGGAACTCCACAAGCAGGCATTCTGAAGTTTCCATTCCTACCTCTCTGAAACATCTCAGGACAGCAGTTTGGCCTCTCCTTAATCCCCTACAGTGCTAGCAAATTTATTGCCTCACAGGACGCTTATTAGTTAGCATCCACTGAGTGCCTCCTGGGGACACATTGTGCTTCCTGCACATAAACACAAGCAATCATGAGTCCAGTCCTGTGAGACGGGTATCTATTGTTCTTCCCATTCCCAGGTAAGTCATTGGAGACTTAAGTTACTACTTTGTTCCCACACTGATAAACCAGAGGCCAGAACCAGCTATTCATGATGTCAAAACCAAAACACCTTCTTTCCTATTAGGGGTTGCACAGCTCGCATCCCTACAGACACAGATGAGAGTCTGGTGGATGTACTGGTACCCTGTCTTGTGTCCATTGGCTACACTATTGGACAGCTCCATCCCTCTGTTGGTAGCAGAGCCCAGCTCCAGTTCCTGGAACTGAGGAGAACAAGTTGCTATGGATGGCACCTAAGTCTTGGCCTCTTTGTAGACAAGATGGACTACAACCCGGAACAAAAGCTGTCTGGGAATGATCCATCAGCATTCCTTAAGTAGGCCGTACTGAGCTGTTCACAGTCCCCTCCTACCTGTGTGATAAGCAGTGACGTATGGTGTTCATTTGCTCTTCCATTCCTGCAGAAATATGGCGGGCACAATCAATTTCCCTGTTTGTTCTCTGACCCTCTGTTCCTGGGTTAAGCAGCCTGCTTTGTCTACATTTGTCAGTTGATACAAGCTTCTCCCTGCCATAGGCACCACTATTGATGAATGCCGTCAGAATATGGAGCCTTGAATAATGTATAAAAAGAATTGAACATGCAAAGTCTCCCTGGGAAGGGGAGGGTTGGGTGGGGGTGGGGAGCCAGTGTTATATGTTTGCTCTGTTGGAGCGCTTTCATTTACAAAGCATATTTGTCAAGTCTTTTGCTAAGAGTAATGCTACGGAGCAGCCTCCCATCATTCTTGTTAATGGGACTGTCTGTGTGTTACAGTAAACAGCTATAACTCTTCAGCTGGAGCCATTGTGCAGCAGGCAGAGTTTTTTCAACATCCAATTAAGGGTGTCTCCAATTTGCCAGCCAGGATCATGAAAGCCATGACTCAGCCATAAGGCAACCTAGACACTGTGGAGGCTTCTCAGAGCAGAGAGCAAGCTTGGGGAGTGTTGCCCTTCTCTCAACCAGGGAGGCATATGTAACCTGGCTTTGGACTTAAACAACCTTAGATGCAACATTTCTAAAGACCATCGAGTTACAATATTTACTTACTCAAAGATAGTAGCTTGGAAGACAAGACCTTGCCAGGCTCTTGTAGTGTGGAAGCTAGGGAGATGGTTCAGTAAGTGAGGTTATTCCCCAGACTCCAAATAAAACCATCCTGTAATTCCAGTGCTGGGGAGGCTGAAACCAGAGGGGTGCGTTCATAGACAGACATCCCAGTGAGTGAGTATCAAGCCAATGAGATAACTTGTCTCAAAATAGAAGATGACACCTGAATAACAGCATCCAAATTTGACTTGTGACCTTCACATGCACATACACACACCTGTGAATTCCCTCCTCTCCCACAAACACACAAAAGAACTTCCCTCTGGACCAACACTATCTGGATTCTGATCTCAAGCCAACCAGGTACAAGCTGTGTGACCTTGAATGCATTATTTAACCTCTCTGCGTCCTGGCATCTCTTTGGTAGAAGAAGAGGAATCATAGCTTCTGTTTATAAAGCAGCTTTGAGAATCAAATGATACTGTGTGGTTTGTGCAGCATAAGCTACCATCACCATTGCATAGCCCCTGCCTGCACCATCTTCATCATTCTCATCATTTCATAGCCTAAGTGGTGTCTCACTCCCACCTCACTGTACCCATTCCATCAGTATTTATCTTCTTAGTTCCACATCAAATTCTACTTTCAATGACTATAACTAACAAAAGCTCTTCTTGTCATTGATAATTATATTGGAGTACTACTATGTACCAGGTCCATATATAAGTCTTGCAGCCATCCAATAGGTTACTTCTCTTACTTCTCTCTCTCTCTCTCTCTTCTCTCTCTCTCTCTCTCTCTCTCTCTCTCTCTCTCTCTCTCTCTCTCTCTCTCTTGCAGATGTGAACATTAATGCTTGAAGAGTATCAAGAACTTGTTGAGGGCTCTGTAATTATCGAGTGGCACCCAAGTCTAGAGTCTATAGCTTCCTATGTCTCCTGAATGTATGCATTCCCCTGGCTTAGGGTCACTCCTTTCCTTCAGCATATCTCCCCACAATGTTTGCTACTCAGAATAGTATGCCGCTCTTAGGACCCTGTGGTTCATTGTTAGAGTGCCTTCATTTGCAAAGCATATTTGCCAACCATTTTGCTAAGAGTAATGTTACCTCTCAATTCTTTTTGTTTATTTCTCTTTGTTTGTTTGTTTGTTCTGAGACAGAGAATCACTAAGTAGCCCAGGCAGGCTGACCTTATGATCTCCCTGCCCCAGCCTCTCAAATGCTGGGAATATGAATGTGTACCACCTTTCCCACCTAACATCTATCTGATTCATGCATTCTTTTTCTAAGTGTGACATGCTAAGAGCTTGTGACACCATTCAACCCATCCTCTTTGATTTTGGGGACTGACAAACTAAATGAAACTTTGGGTCAGGAGCTCTCGTGAGGCTACTCAGAGACTGTAGCCAAAAGAGTACTGGAACTAGATTCTGTGACTGGCAGGTGTATCTTCTCATGGTTTCTAATCCATGCCTACCCTGCAAAGATGATCTTAAGGAGGATGCTGATTGACCCGTGTTGGGTTTTGTGGTTTGGAGAAAAACAGAAGGAAGTATGAGAAATGTATGTTTGTTCCAATGAGGTTCAAATGAGGGTTCCCTATTAGAGCAGACCTGCTGAACACAACAGCATCTCTCTCATCAGATATAGAAACTGAATGCACTAAAAAAAAACTAAGTATTTCCTTGGTTCAAAGAACCACATGCAAAGTAATGATGAGATCCCCCCCACACCTCCAGCCAGGAAACAAGTTGACCACAGGTCACTACCTCTGAAACCATGAACCAAAATAAAATTTTCCTCATTCAAAATCCTTTCTCTCAGGCATTTTGTCACAGCAACGAAAGAGCGGATTAGCACAGTGGACAAGATACTACAAAGAGCACAGTGTGGCTAAACCCAAAGGCAGCCGCAGCTAGCGGACGAGGAAGGAAGGTCTGGTGTGAGGGTACACAGTAAAGCAAGGTTGTATAAGAAGGTCAGCAGAGAGAACAGGAGAGCAGGGAGGAGGAGATGACGGGTGGCAGGAAATAGAGGTTTAATGTTTGTGTAAATTGAAAGAAGGAATCTACTTGGAAATGAGAAAAGGCAAGATTAAAATGGAAAACACAGCCCCAAAGCTATTAATACCCAACAGATCCAAATTGAAAAATAAAAGCGATGGCTGAAGCATATAGTTCTCAAAATGAATTCGTGTCATAAACCATTAACATCGGCTCTACCTTATTACCTGTGATCCTGGAGAGAGGGGCTGCAAGTCCTGCAGGGCAGCCTTCCTATTGGAGATGAGCAAGTGCCCTGCTCCCAAGCCAGGCTAGTTCCCTCCTCCTGGGACCACCCGCTGTGTGCCCTTCTCTCACCACTTTCAGAGAGGCTCAAGGAAGTCTCAGCTCTGCCCTTGGCCCAGGGAAGACCTCATGAATCAGCAAATGCTACTGCTAAAATATTCTGAAATTAAGAGAATTCATTATTTCTTCCTTCGCTTTATGTATTTGCACAATAGGCCTGCCAAATTGCCTGCCCCTTCATGAATATTCGCACTGATGAAGAGAGTGTCGACTCTGATCTACCTTGAGTCTACTTAAAAGCATTTACCTCTCTCTGAGTCATGTGCAAGAGAAATGATGGTGGGCTGGTGGTATGTCTAATGGTTCCTAAAGACATCCCCTCGCCTGCACCATGCATAGGATGATGTTACAGCTCTGGACACTGGTGTGTATAACACACTGTGATCACAAATATGTGTCCTTGGAACACATTCAAATCTGACCTTTGCACTTTCCTACCATGTGACTTGTGCAAGGTCTCAGCCTCATGTTTCTGGTCTACAAAAGCTTTGTGAAGATGAAATGAGAATGTGGGTGAAACCTGAAGAATAACACCCAAGTTGGACAGCACTCACATGTAAAAGGAGAATTTTCTCAGTCCTTCTGGTCCCACTTGGACCACTTTCTCTCTGCCCATGGAATCTCCACAGCCACTTATAAGATAACCACTTAGAGACCTAATGTCTATTTATAATTGTTTGGTCAATGGCTTATTTCTGGCTAGCTCACTTTCTCATAAATTAACCATTTCTACTAATCTGTGTATCACTACGTGTCTGTACTTACTTGTGTTGCGGTTGCATCTGGCCTCCCTGGCAGCTACATGGCATCTCCTTGACTCTATCTTCCTTCTCTCTGTCCTTTTTTCCAGATTTCCCACTTAACTAAATTCTGCCTGTCCACTGAACAAGAGATATTTAGTCATCAACCAGTAAAAGCAACACATATTTGCAGCACACAGGGCATCCCATACCACTCACACACATGCATGAACACAGTGTTGAACAGCATTCAAGTGTGCACTCACACACATGCATGAACAGAGTAGGAGCTGAATGCTGAGTTTTGACATCTGGCCTCCCAAATCATTATGACTTATTCGGAGCGTATTCTTCCCATTTATAGAAGGGCTGAGGATCTGCAGGACACTGGAAAAGAACCCTTGAGTTCCTATGTGGACAATCTCCAATCTCAGCTTAGTCAGCTGCGAAGAATTCATGCAGAAATGCATCTTCTAAGGTTCCATGGTTGCTATGTGTTCTCTGCACAGGGCTCCCACATGCGTCCATATTCTCATCCAGTTTTCAAGGGCTGACATTCCTCTATTTCCAACCCAACACTATCTACCTAGTGAAAAACTCAGAAGATGTTGATGTTGGGGGTGATACAGCAGGCTAACTTCATCCAACCTGTCAAATTCATGCCACATTCTTTCTGGGTGTGCAAAACTTGGTGGGTAATTCTTTAGCTGGTTCTTGGCTTCCACTCTTTGACACACAGAATCAAGAACCACACTGTCAAACCACTGGTCCTGACTCACCTTGTCTCCTTGTGTTAGATCCAAAATCCTTCATTGGTTCCAGCATTCCTGTTTGATCTCACTTTGTCTTCTTTCAGCACTCCTTTGGACTGAATGACTTTGAATCTTAAACCCATCCTCACCTGTAAAATAATGATTTGGCTAAGGATGACAGAAAATGTTACAGTATAAAACACAGCAAGCCCATTTCCCTGTCTTCCCTAAGAGATGGGCAATGTTTTCCAAAAACTAAGAAAATACTCTCTCCTTCCCTCACATAGGGCACTGGCCTATTTCTCCCTTCACACATAGGCACACATTCACGGGCATCAAGGCACGTGTGAGCATGCAAACACACAGAGTAAGGCATACTGGAATAACTCTAGGAGCATTAAGAGGCATAGAAGCACCTGCCACTAGCAGTAAATGGGAACTCTGTTCAGTTGCAGAGAATGTAAATGTGCAGCCCCAACTCAGAAAGCTGCTACATGTCTCTCCTGTGATACCATCTGTCCTGAGCACCATGCTTTATTCCACACCTATAGCAGTCAGCTTCAGTTCCAGCCCCAACCCTGCTGGCTCCACTTTCCTCCTACAGGGCAGAGCCAGGACAGTCTGGGTTCCTCAGTGACCACAGGAAAGATCTGTTCACATCTTTCTCTGTATCTAAGCACACTTTCTTGATCATTTTGTCTCAGCATCCAAGAAGTGCCTCAAACAAGCTAGAGTCAGTTTACAATCAGGATGAGAGAGCTCCAATATATTTTCTATACCTTCTCTTTCAAATGTACAATTCAGTTCTTGAAGAAAGATTTCAGATTCAGAGGGTCAATTCCAGGCTCAGGGATCTCTGCTAGACAATTCTTAATTATTTCCTAAACTATACTTCTCACTAGGACAAAAGAAGAGATCTAAGCTGAGACAGAATGCCTGTCAACCCAGTCTGACCTTCTGTCCTTCCCTTCCTCCTTCCTTCCTTTGCTTCATTGTTTTCTTTCTTCCTGTCTGGGTCTCATATAACCCAGGCTGGCCTTGAATTCACTCTGTGACCAAGGATGACCTTGAATGTCTGGACCTTCTGCCTCCTTCTCTTAAGTGCTGAAATTGCATTTGTGTCACCATGTACAGTATATATGGTTCTGGAGAATGCACCCAAGGCATTGTACATGCTGGAAACATTTGCCAACCTAGCCACTTCCATGGGGCCAGATTCCCGAGACAACTGTTTTTCTGGATCTTTCTTGTTGTCTAAGATTACTCTACCAAATTCATGCTGTCCTATTGGCCTCTACTGACAAACTTTGAGCTCCCCAAGATCAGAGACCATGTCTTATTAATTTATTGGTTGGTTGGTTGGTTGGTTTTATGAGACAGGGTTTCTCTATGTGTATCTCTGGCTGTCCTGGAACTCACTCTGTAGACCAGGCTGATCTTGAACTCACAGAGATTCACTTGCTTCTGCCTTCCGAGTGCAGGGATTGAAGGCAAGCACCACTACCATCATGCCTACTATGTCTTTTTAATCTATTGCTCCAAAGAATGCTTTACAAAGAAAAACATAGGCTGTGGAACTTCACATATGTAAAGTCGCATGTTTGTACATAGACACAATAGCCTTGCAATCCACACAGGTTTGCTTAATTTCCTTGTCCACTATTTTTTTGTTATGAAATGGCAGCAACAGCCCCTGCTATATAACACCACCATGCTTAACATGTGACTCACATAGAGAAGAAAAAAAGTACTAGTAAGTACTGAATATTTTCTGAAATTGCAGACACATAGCTGATATTTTATCCATGTTCCTCTCACATCTTTCTCATGTACTTACTCTGCAAGATGGGAAGTACTCAATGCCTACTTAAATCCATTTATTAACACCTTACCAAATGTCATGAATAGCACTGAGTACTGGGGGTGCAACAAAGACCCAGGTATGCTGCCAGTACTCTGAGAATTTAGAGTCCTTACAGTTAGATATGTTGCAGAGAAAGAGGGGAGATGCCTTTCATGTTGGGAGTTGGGAGGCAGCATCCCAGAGGTGGGGAGATTATAGTAAAATGACAACTAGAAGTTTAGAAGTTTACTGGCCACTGTGAGATCAAAGTGCTGAGACTTGTCCTAATGACAGTGCAGGTATTAGCAGAAACTTAAACTAACAGACCTTGGGAAATCTGGGTCATGGTAAGCAGTATTTGGGTTCTTGTCCTAGTTTGGTGTCTGCTGTTATGATAAACAATGGGCAAAAGCAACTTATTATTGGAAGGGATGTACTTCACCTTGCACTTCCAGGACACTGTCCATCATTGAGGGAAGTCAGGGCAAGAACTCAATGTAGGAACTTAAAGGCACACCTGCTTGCTGATCTACATAACATTACCTCTGACCAATGAACTCACAGCCAGGAAGTACAGCAGAAACCATGGAGGAATGCTGCTTGCCTGCTCACTCACAAACTTATCTTTCACTAGCTTTCTTACATAGCCTAGGACCACTTGCCCAGGCAATGGTACCTCCCACAGTAGGCTGGGTCCTTTCTCAGCCACTGCTCTATTGCTATGAAGACACACTATGACATGGCAATTTTCATGAGAGGAAACATTAAATTAGAGGCTTGCTTACAATTTCAGAGGCTTAGTCATCATGGTAGGGGCATGGCAGGAGCATGGTGACATGGTCCGGGAGAAGTAGTTGAGAACAACATTCATGTCTGAAGGCAGAGGGAGAGAGAAGAAAGAGAGAGACAGAGACAGAGACAGAGACAGAGACAGAGACACAGAGACAGAGACAGAGAACCTTGACCTGGCATGGGTTTTTGAAAGCCCAAAACTCACACCCAGTGATGCTTCCTCCAATACAGCCACACCTCCTAGCCCTTCCAATTCTTTCAAATGGTGTGTCTCCCTGGTGACCAAGCATTCACATATATGAGCCTATGGTGGTCATTCTTGCTCACACCACCACAGCCCTCCTATATCAATTAACAATCAAGATAATCCCACACAGACATGCCCAAAGGCTAATATGGTCTGGGTAACCCCTCAGTTGAGACTCCCTTCTCAGATGACAGTTAATGCTGGCCAAGACAGTTATGAATGATTTAAAACTAAACTTTTAGAGCTTTTAATTTTTTTTAGAATTCCATACATGAATACTATATTTATATCATTTCTACCCATCTCATCCAACTCTAACTCCTCCTGTGTCCCCCTAATTAATAATTATTTTTATTTTACACACACACACACACACACAATAACCTGTTGGGTCGATTGTGAGTGTGTGTGTGTGTGTGTGTGTTTGTGTGTGTGTTTAGAACTGGCCACTTGGGACTGGATAACCTATCAGGAGGCTCATGACTAGATAAAACTTATTCTTTCTCTCTCAGCAGCAATTAATTGCTTATAGCTTTTCAACTAGGAGTGGACCTTGTCAGATTTCCCCTATTTATGTTGGCATGTCAACTGGCATTGTTACTATGCAGCTTTGCTTTAGAAAACCATATTACTGAGATTTCATGGGTGCAGCTTCCCTGTCATATGTAGATGACATGACACAAACTTGCAGCAGACATCCTAGTCCTTGCTTGTATGATCTTTCTGTCCCCTCTTCTACCATGTTTCCTGAGCCCTAGGCATAGGACCTGCATTTTAAATGTAGCATCTGGAATTGGGAATGCTATATATTTTCATTGCATTTTAACCAATGGTGACTTTGATCTCCATCTCATGCAAAAAGAAGCCTATTGATGAGGAGTGAGATTTACACTTATCAGGCAAAGCCAGTACAGGAGCTGCCTGACCAAAGTCAGGCCTCAGAGATGATGCTGGTGAGCAAGGTTCTGGGGAAGATGTTTTAAAAGAAACTGTTTGTTCACAGAGCTCAGGCTAATAGTAGATTGCTGCAAAACTGACAGAAATAGTTGGAACCAGTGTCTTAAAGACTTGCATAACAAGAGCCCAAAGTCACAAAAGTGCTTTCTAGTGAGCCATCTGTCTGTGTTCTTTGCAATTTCATACTTTGAAAGAATTATATCCAAGAAAGAGGGAATACCTCCAATGCATTCATCCTAGCAGAAAGAAAGTAATACATTCTGCATCCTATGAGATTCTGGTTGGTTCTGCTTATCTAGAACTTCCTCACATTTAACTGTCAACTATGGTCTAGCACACAAGTTCCAAGTCATAGGTGTGCAAACAAAACCAGAATAGGTCCTGGGAAAGAGTTTAGTCTATATTTGGTAATTAGGTAGCTGAATAAAACCTTGAAAGTCTGATAGCTCAAGTTTGGGAATAAGAAAAGAGTCATCGAGTCAGAATGGCTAACTATCACCAAGGAGAGAGGCAGTAACAAATGCTAACGAGGACATGGGGCAACTGGAACTCTTCCTCACTCCTGGTGGATGAAAGTGTAACCTGGTACAGTCATAAAAATCAGTACTGAAATTTTTCAAAAAGTTAAAAGCAGAAGTACCAATACAAGTTATGAGTATAACTCCTGACATATATATACATATACATATATATCTGCACATTCATGTTTATCAATTCATTATTTGCAAAAGCAAGGAAACGGAAGCAGCCTACATGTCCATCAGCAGAAAGTGGATAATGAAAATGTGATACATACAAACAATGGAATTTTATTCAGCTAAAAAATGAAACTGCATTTTTTTTTAGGAAAACATTCTGGGAAGTTACATTAAGCAAGGTACCCAGACTTAGGGTCGAATGTGCAGATTCTAACTTGTAACATTTTTATGAATACATGTAAGTATGTATATGAATGGAAATGAGTGTAGACATAAGCTATGACATTAGAAAGGAGAACATGAGAAGGAAGAAGAGGTGTTGATGACAGAAGGAGGGTGACCAAACACATGTGACAGAATTCTAAAAGGAGGCTATACTGGACACGGAAGAATGCAAGAAACCTAACATTGTGTGCTAATTAAAAGTGAGATAAACAAGCCGGGCGTTGGTGGCGCATGTCTTTAATCCCAGCACTCGGGAGGGAGAGGCAGGTGGATCTCTGTGAGTTCAAGGCCAGCCTGGTCTACAGAGGGAGTTCCAGGACAGCCTCCAAAACAACACAGAGAAACCCTGTCTCGGAAAACAAAACAAAACAAAACAAAAAAAGTGAGATAAACTACCCAGATTGGAATCTCAAAACAAAGCCCATGGCTTCGACTTTCCCTTTGAAGGTCTTCCCTGGGGTTTCATGGTTTCTGACTTCAGAAAATAGAACTTCGTACAGAGTTCATGCTGCTCTTATTGGTAGGGTGGAGGAGGAAGGGAGGACATATTCTTTAGATCCCAGGTATCCAGAGACCAAGCCTTAAACCCTGTAGCTGAAGGTCTGGGAAGGACAGATATGTCACCTGGACTCACCTCCCAGTTCCAGTAAACCACAAGCTTTTCTTAGCTCTCTTTGCCAAGGAAAGGTATTTATCCTGGACCCTGCCAGGTGGCCACATTCCAAGGGTTCCTTGTCACTTCTATAGATTTTCCTCAAAAAGGTTTTTTTTTTTCTTCCAGTCACATGAGACACAAAAAAGAGTGTCAATGAGTTTCAAGTATTTTTCCATAAGCCAGAGAGTAAGATCCTGGGCAAGAACTGTGCTGGTTTCTGAAAGCTGGAACTCCAGCTCCCTGTGGCCTCCTCAGTGGAATACATGGCTGGTCCTAGCATCCCACAAGCCCTCAATCACATTGCCCATGTCTTCCCTGGCCTTCTTATAAATCAGATGTGCAAGACTGAAAGTCTAGATGCATTGCCTTCTAACTGTTGATGGAGCCATCCTGATCCACCCTGTGACCTTGGTACTTCTTAGAGTCTGGTTTCCTAGCTGAAAAACCAGAAGAACAAATAAACGCCCTGCAGAACTATTTAGGTCTTCTCTCTGAACAAAGGCTACACATAATCTGAGTCATTAAACATTTACCAAACATCTATTTTATTGTGGAAATGTGGGGAACAATGATGGTCAGTAAATATTGGATTTTACTGTGATTCACTCATATACTATGAAATGATAGAGCTCACTGAATCCCCACAGACAATCAATGGTGACTACACTCTCATTATCTCGCTTTGTAGGTAGGAAAACAGCCAGAGAGAGGCTACATTAGCTGCTATTGAGAATGAGCATTTAAACACGGGCTGTCTGGTTGCAGAGTCAATAATTATAAACCATTTTAAATATGTAAATATCTATTGACTGCTCTTATGGAAGATGAAAACCATGCTTCTACACTTGAGTTGCTTTTTCAATAATATTTGTATTTATTCTTTGAAAATTGCATACGTATATACAATGTATCTTAGTCGTATCCACCACCTACCCCATCCCTCCACTTCTGCCAGGCATTCTTCCAATACATCTCCCTCACAACTTCATATCCTACTTCTTATAACCTACTGCCTCCAATGACTCTACCCATGTGCACATGAGTATAGAGTCATCCACTAGGCATGGGCAACCAACCAGCAGTCATAGCCCAAAGAAAAGTGACACTCCTTCTTCCAGCAACCATCAGCTAGCAATGGCTCCTCAGTTAGCATATGGGGCCCCAGGAATCCCTCTTCCTCCCATGAAGGACATTTTTAACTGGTTTCATCTTGTGCAAGTCTTGTACAGATAATCCCAACTGTGTGAGTTCATGTATGCAACAGCCACATCATTTCTCAACACTCCTCTCTATCCTCTGGCTCTTACATTTCTCTTTGTCCCTCTTCTATGATATTCCCTGCACCTGGGGAGGGGAGATTACCTAGAATTAAGAAAGACTTGCAAACCACCCTACATATGCATGTATATATTCCCATTGGTGATTATAGAGATCACTTTTAGATGGGTTTTTAAAACTCAAATTCACTAAATATTTTCTGGATCAAGTTTAGTAGCAGGACAAAGCTTTATGAGAGGCAGAAGTAGACTTGGTTTTTCTTCCTTCTGAGCCATATTTATCTTTTTTACTTGGTAGACATATATTCCAGTGGTGATGAAGGGAGAAGGTATATTCCCTGGCTGAGTGGGAGGGAGGAGTCTGTCTTCCTATCCTTTTGTTTTCCCTGACTAAGTTACTGCTTTTTCATCCTTCAGGGCTCACCTAAAGATTTGCCTTCTCTGGAATGCTATTTTTACCAAACTAACTCCAGTATAAATGATCCCCACTTTAATGTTCACAGCATCCTTACAAGAGTCCCACTCCACTGTAAAATTGGTGCTGTCTGTTGTTCCCTCTGAGTTATGAAGTCCTCCTAGCTTGAAATAAATAAAATACTTTTATACAAGTCTTGTAACTACACCCCAAATTTAAGATATCATAAGTGAATAACATTAAAATCTGGAAAAGAATACTATTTTTACATGCAGATAGATAGACCGACAGACAGATAGATAGATAGATGAGAGAGGGAGAGAGAGTGTGTTTAGTATATTCTAGAAGTCAAGTTTTTATTCTTAGAGTCTCAGTCTTTGTGGTAGGCAGGATAATGCTATCTGCAACTATCTACCTCTAAATCTCAAGAACCTATGAATACTTTACTTTCTACTACAAAGGGGGCTTTGTAACTGACTAGGATTAGGATATTAAGATGGGGATTATCCAGGATTATCCAGGTAGAGCCAGTGTAATCATGAGCACTTATAAGCCATAGAGGGAAGCAGGAGCATTAGGATTGGAAAGAGATAGGAAGGTGCTGTACTTCCGACATTTAAATGTTAGTATTTTGTTTTGTGGTAGTGGAAAGTGGACCCAAAGACTTGTGACTCTCTGCTACTAAGTCATGTCTCCAGATCTTCAATTTTCTAGTACTATAATTTTATTGAGACATAATTAAAAAACCAAAACTTCACATAGCTAACATGTACATTTTTATGAATTTAGACATATACATAAACTCATGAAACCTTCATAATTACCAGGGTTATATAAAATGGGAGTGATGGTATGAGGAAACTTCTGGAAGTGATATTAATTACATCATCGGCTTGGAAGATGGAGGAATAGACGAGTACTCATAAGTGAGGCAGCCTCTCAATATTGGAGAAAACATGAGACTAGATTCACTTCCAGAACTTCCAGAATGAGCTATGTGCTGCCAGCATCATTAGTTTATTCCATTTAGATCAGTACAGCTTCCTGACCTTGAGAGCTTGAGATAACAAATCTGGGGTATTTCAAACTTCTGAGTGTATGCTAAGCTGTTACAGCCGCAGGAAACTGATGCAGCCTTATTTCCAAATGTGAGTTCTATCTTTTCCCCAAGATTCAGCCCTCCCACTATACAAGTAGGTTTCTTCTCTGTTTTGACTTAATCCTCAGTGACTCACCAAGACTCAATTCCCACATCATAAAAATTGCAGAACATTCTATGCCAGATACTGTGCTTTGTATATGAATTACCCACTTAAATCCCGACCACCGACTCCCTGGACAGTCATCACCATCGCATCTCATGTATGGAGACATGGTGGTTCAGCAATAGTTAGTATAAACATCAGGAAGTGCTTAGACCATTGGTCTCTCAGACTCCAGTTTTACATGTGAACTCCCAGGGGCATTCTCACACTCACCTGTTCCTTCCTACAGCTCGTGACTGTTCATCTCAAAACTTAGCAGAGCTAAATCTGTATCTGATACTTGGAGAACCCAAGTGCTTTTTCATTCTATTTCAGATTTCATAGGTGGTGGGATGACAAGAGAGACAACTTACCAGAGCCTTAGTCTGGAGAAACAACACCATGGAAACAGGCTAAAGCTGCTAGGTTTGTTCTGTTTCAACTCATTTTAATTGTGATAGCTGGATATAAATCAGCATTTCACAGTTGGCCTCTGCAACAACTATTTGAGACAACTACTAGATATTAAAAGAAGGAGGAACACAAATGGCTACCAATTCATAGAAAAGCTGCCTAGGGAATGAAGCTCAGGAGTTCCAGGGTACAAATCCCTGCGTGTTATCTTGCATGCTATAACCAGTATTCGAACATGCATGTGTGTTGGTGGTTCACAAATTTGTAGCCCACATACAATGATCATGAACATTATAGGAGGCTTTCCAATGTATGAATTCCTCTAACTCATTTTAACACTTTGGTTCTATTGGGTCTGGTTCAGTCCCTGGGAATATGATATTGCTATTATTGCTATTTTTGCTGTATTTTGAACATTTACTTAGGAAATTCTTACTTATGAAAATAAAACCAGCCAGGTTTGGAAAATATAGATATAAACACTGACACCTATGTCCTTAAAAAGGTGAGAAATATAGATGCCTTTGTGATACTTCCATATCCAGTAAGTGAATCTCTTCTCAGAAGATCAAATGCCTCAGAAGATGAAACAAACTAAATAGAGGGGTCTTCCCGAGGCAGAAGACACTGAGAACTGATGTAGTTGTTGGAATCAGACCCACCCATGCCTGAGATTCCCTGCTAGCACTCCATTTCCAGGAAAGCCTTCTAGAAGCAAATGGAAAACCCTTCACAGGGTAACCTCCAAAAAATCTGTCAATCATATCTTCAGGTTAAGGATTTTGATACTCTCAGATTTTTGATATCAAGTGCTACTCTGGCTGGAAGAAATCAATGTCTTTGAACACGCATAGAAAGAGAAAGGGTAGAAGTTTGTGGCACCATTTGGGAGGAAATTTCAGATCATATCTAAATTCTATTATGCTTGCCTCTCCATGACCCAGCAATTAGCTTCTAGACACCATCCTAAAGAGAAATTTACAGAAGTGCAAACACACTCAGGAACAAAACTGAAACAAATTAAATGTCAATCAAGAGAGGATGCTTAAATAAACATCAAAACTTTCAATGTCACACAAATATGTCAAAGAATTTGATAGGTCTGTATGAACTAACATGAAAAGATGTCCAAGACATCATGTCAAGGGAAAATGGAAGTTTCATACTAATATAAGCAGTGTGCTTTTGACTGGAGACAGAGATTAGACATACGGAAGGACATGGCTCTACATGTGCGCAAATGAATAATTCATCTTGTATTCTAATGCAAATATAAATTATGGAATGAACTCCAAACACTGATTACCATCCTCCCATCTAGTTAGAAGACTGTGGCTAGGAATAAGGATAGTCAACGAGACCATCATTCTACAGTGTGAACTCTCTTGTTTAATTAATATGATCATTTTCTCAGTTGGAAATCATAGCTTCATTATTACTGGAGCTTTGCGATTGCTTGGAGGAGGCAGAAGAGAAGGTTCCAGTTCATTTTGTTGTTCATTGAAATCAAGTGACTTAACAAGACTGATGGACACATCTCAGGTATCAGGTACCAGGGAATCAAGTGAAATGAAGGGAGAGTTAGTTATGTCTTTAAAGCATACTCTATTTGGGGTAGTAGGAAGTAAAATGGTCATACAATGAACTTATTATTGTTATGTGATTGATGTTATTATTGAACTAAAAACAATAGTCCTTCATCAACAGATATATGCCTTTCAGTGTTAGGGCATTGTGCTATGCACCATAGATGTGACTGTTAAATATTTTCTGAGCTTGAGAAACTCACCTACCATGTTTACCTGATGCATAGCTCAGGATAAAGAACATCTCCTTCATCTCTTTTATGTCCTAGAGTATTCAGCAAACTGTTCTGTGAATATCAATGACCTAGCTGAGTGACATTGCCCTGGTGGGAACTAATCAAACAAAGAGGGTGAACAAGAAGCAAGAAATACAAATGTGTCCAGAATGCGTAACTCTGGTTGCCAGGAGACAGTTTCTTTTTGTCCCATTTTTACTTTGAGAGTTGTACCATTTGAGAAGGTAGTAGTTAGAAACCTAGGTTTTAGGATTGGCTTGGGAAAAGAAGTTGAAAACAGTGAGCATGTTGTAAGTATGTGAGTGAATGTGATTCCTAAGGAATGAGTGAGAAGAAGAAAGACTTTGGTGAAGCCTTGTGGAAAATGCAATTAATAGGAAAGAAAAAAAGAAAAAAGATACAAGTGGAAAAACAACAATAGAGGGATAGAGGAAAGGGAGCTATTTAAGGCTAAGGGGGAGAACAATCAAATACTACATAGAAGTCAGCCTTGAACAAAAAGGTCAACTGGGGCTCCTGGAGGCAGCACAGGATAATGATTGAAAGCAATGCTTGGCTGTGGGGTGTAGCTCACTGGAGAATATTCTTGCCTAGTGTGTGTGAGGCCCTGTGTTCAACTCCTGAGCACTGGAAAGTAAATAAATTTAAGTAAATGGCTGAATGAATAGATAAATGTACATAAATCTAATCTCCTGGTCTTGATAACCATCACCTAAGTTATAGGTACACTATTTATCTGGTATGGATAATAGGAGCAGAACATTTTAGAGGTTTCTAAGAGCTTATAACAAAGCATTAAAAGGCAACTGTTACCCTTAAGAACATCTTGGATAACTTTAGAAAAATCGAATTTAAGGAAACAAGAAGTTTGGATAGACCCATTCATAACCTCCACAGATTCATGCTTTTCTATAATCCTTACTCTTGAGTTACAAAAATAGATGTATTTTTGACTTACTCTATCCATAAAGTATGGCTTGAGGCTGGAGAGATGGCTCAACAGTTGGCACTAGTTGTCCTTCCAGAGGGCCTGGATCCCAGCATCTACATAGTGACTCACAGACATCTGTAACTCTAATCCCTGTGGATTTGACACTCTCTTCTGGCCTTTAAAGGTACTACATGTACATAGTGCATGGACACACACACACACACACACACACACACACACATATATATATGCAAAGCACCCATACACATAAAATAAAAATAAAAGTTAATTTTTTAATAAAATAAAACTAATACACATCTAAATTCACAGAGACTGTGGCAACATGAACAAGAACTAGAAAGATTTAAGCCAAAGAGATACAGAGAGAGAAAGAGAGACAGAGAAACAAAGAGAGAGAAATGGATATTGGGTTGCACATTTAACCAAGAAATTATCTGCAATTGATACCCACTGACAAAGGGAAAATCAGTTTTCTCCAACTGAGTCTCATTGGGTATATAAACCATACTTCACAGCAGGCACCATGCCCAGGCATAGATGGTCAACACAGAACGAACTATGTGGTGTCTTTGTGGAATTTTGTTTAATTTTGCTTTGTTTGAGTATATTTTATCTTATTGGTCTTTTGCTTCTTTGTTTTTATTTTGTTATTGTGCATTTTTTGTCTCTTGTTTTCTGTTACTTTTTCTTTTTGGAGGAAATATTTTAAGACAGAGAAAGAAGATTAGGTGGGTAGGATATGGGAGAAAATGGGGAAGAGCATCTTCAACAAATGGTGCTGGCATAAATGGATGCTGGGATATAGAAGACTGCAGATAGATCCATATCTATCCAAGCACAAAACTTAAATCCAAATGGATCAAAGACCTCAACATAAATCCAGCCACACTGAACCTCTTAGAAGAGAAAGTGGAAGGTACCCTTGAAAGAATTGGTACATACAGGAGACTGCTTCCTGAACATAGCTCCAGTAACACAGACACTAAGATCGACAATCAATAAATGGGACCTCCTGAAACTAAAAAGCTTCTGTAAGGCAAAGGACACAGTCAGCAAGACAAAAAGGCAAACACAGACTGGGAAAAGATATTCACTAACCCCACATCTGACAGAGGGCTGACCTCTAAAATTTACAAAGAACTCAAGAAGCAAGTGTCCAAAACACCAAAGGATCCAATCAAAAAGTGCGGTACAAACCTAAACAGAGAATTCTCAGTAAAGGAGTCTAAAATGGCTGAGAGACATTTGAGATCAAGTGCTCAGCATCTCTAGCGATTAGGGAAATGCAAATCAAAACAACTCTGAGATACCATCTTACTCTTGTCAGAATAGCTAAAATCAAAAACTCCAATGACAGTTTATGATGGAGAGGATGTGGAGAAAGGGGAACACTCCTTCACTGCTGGCGGGAGTGCCAACTCATACAGCCACTTTGGAAATCAGTATGGAGATTCCTCAGGAAAATGGGAATCAGTCTACCACAAGACCCAGCAATTCCACTCTTAGGCATATACCCAAAATATGCACGTTCCTACAACAAGGACATCTGTTCCACTATGTTCATAGCAGTCAGAACCTGGAAGCAACCTCAATGCACCTCAGCTGAAGAGTGGATAGAGAAAATGGAGTACTATTCAGCAGAAAAAAAAATGGAATCTTGAAATTTGCAAGCAAATGGATGGCACTAGAAGAAACCATCCTGAGTGAGGCAACCCAGTCACAAAAAGAGAAACATGGTATGTACTCACTCATATATGGATTTTAGACATGAATCAGGGGAATGCCGGCATACAATCACACTGCCAGTGAGCCTGGGAAACAGAACCTTCATCCAGAGACTGACAGATGCAGAGGCAGACAATCACAGCTAAACACTGAACTGAACTCCTGGAATCCAGTGACAGAAAGGGAGAAATGATGAGCAAAGGAGTTAAGACTAGGCTGGTTTAACCCACATAAACAGTTGACTTGAACAAGGGGGAGCTCTTGGACCCTGGATTGATGGCTATGTGGAAAGCATGGGACTGACCCAGACTCCCTGAATGTGGGTGTCAGTTAGGAGGCCTAGATAATCTATGGGACCTTGGGTAGTATTTATCCCTGGCACACAAATAGACTTTGAGTGCTCATCCCACAATGAGGGATGCTCTCTTAGCTTGGACTCTTGGGGGAGGTCCTAAGCCCCGCCCTGGATGAAATGACAGACTCTGGAGATCCACCATGGAGGGCCTAACCCTCCCTGGAGATTGGAGCGGAGATTGAGTGGGGGACTGGGGAACCTGGTGGGGAGGGCGGGGAAGGAGGGCAGGGAGAGGGAGCTGGGATTGACATGTGAAACAAGCTTAAATAAATAATTTTTCAGTGAAAATATTTTCTAAATTTTAAAAATAAAATAAAACATGACTTGATCTAGTTACTTTATAAGTTAAACGAATTAGGATATCATTCTGTGGATACATTTCATATAATAGATACACATATAAATATATGTGTACGTATATCCAATGCACAATTAAATAAAATTTCACTGTGTGCATATACCACAGTTTATTCCAGTCATCTGTTAATGGAAATTTAGGCTGGTTCTGCTTCCTAGCTATCATGAATAGGATAGAAGTACATATAGATATAGATGCAAGCATCTCTGTAGTATGTTGAGTAATAGTCCTTCTGTGGAAGCAACCTAGATGCCCCTCAACTGAAGAATGGATAAAGAATATGTGGTACATTTACACAGTGGAGTACTACTCGGTGGTAAAAAAGCAATGACATCTTGAAATTAGAAAGCAAATGGATGGAACTAGAAGAAACCATCCTGAGTAAGGTAAGCCAGACACAGAAAGACAAACATGGTATATATTCACATCATTTGTGGATTTTAGACACAGAGCAAAAGATAACCAGCCTACAATCCACAACCCCAGAGAAGCTAGGAAACAAGGAGGACCCTAAGAAAGACATACATGGAACACCAAGAATGGGAAAGGGACAATATCTCCTGAGTAAATTGGGAGCATGGGGGAGGGGTAGAAGAAAGAGGAAGGGATAAGCAGAGGCAGGAGGAAAACATGAGGTATCAGGAAGGTCGAGTTGGGAGAAGAACAGAGAAGGACAGCAGGGAAAGAGATACTTTCATAGAGGGATCCGTTATGGGCTTAAGGAGAAACCTGGCACTAGGGAAATGTCCAGAGATACACAAGGATGACCCCAACTGAGAATCTAAGCAATAGTGGCAAAGCTACCTTAAATGTTCTTCCCCTATAATAAGACTGATGACTACATTAAATGTCATCCTAGAGTCTTCATCCTGTAGCTAATGGAAGCAGAAGCAGAGATTCACAGCTAATCACTGAGCAGAACTCCTGGAATCCAGCTGTAGAGAGGGAGGAATGATGAACAAAGAGGTCAAGACCATGCTGGGGAAACCAACAGAAACAGCTGACCTGAGCAAGTGGGAGCGCAGGGACCCCAGTCTGACAGCTGAAGAACCAGCATAGGACCAAACCAGGCCCCCTGAACGTGGGTGTCATCGGGGGACTTGGGCAGTGTATGGGGCCTCTGTCAGTGGAATCATTGTTTATCTTTCGTGCATGAATGGGCTCTGGTAGCCCATTCCCTATGGAGGGATGCCTCTCAACCTAGTTACAAGTGGGAGGGCCTAGATCCTGCCCCAAATGATGTGACAGACTTTAATGATTCACCCATGGGAGGCCTCACCCTTCCTTGATCTGGGATGGGATGGAGGGTGGTTGGGGGCATGGGAGGATGGGCGGGAGAAGGAACTGGGATTGAGATGCAAAATAAGATTGTTTTAATTTAAATAAAAATTAATTAAAAAAAGAAAATGTCCCATCAAGGAAACTACAGTGAGCTTCCAGTGTTGAGAGTGGTGTGCTGCCAGTAGGCAGCATGGTTTCTAAATCTGCAAGTTGCTGAGAGCAGCTTGAATTAATATGGATGAAAATTCATCCCTATTTGGCTTGCAAAGTGACCATACAGTCTGGCAGATACCTAACTGCAGCCTGGAAAGAGTCTGAGTTGGGGGAGCCCACCTGAGCCCTACCCTGGAAATAGGATAAACCGAAATACGTGTCGCTGTGTATCATTGTTGTAAGCTTACATAAGGCAAAGGCCACAGCTGGAATCATCTATAAAACAAATGAATCAATTAGCAAATGGAATATACTGTTGTGCGATTAAGAGTTGAGAATGTAGGTTGAGAAAGGGGAGTCCATGGAAAAGTTATTCTTTAAATTACATTCTGCACTGGTTTCTGCCAGACCACAGAGCACACTGAATTCTTGGTTCAGATTCTATGCACAAAGTGGTTTCTTTTAGCAGCTTCAGTAGCTCCTCAATAATTAGATGTCAAGAAAGATGTCAAGTTGACCAAGCAGTGCTGAGGAACTGCCCGCTGTCTTGATTCAAATGTTCCTGAATGCCAGAAGGGTTTGATATCATGACACACATAGGGACTTCAAAAGGAGCTGAGAAAGGAAAATTTGCAACAAACTAGTGTCATGGTTTCAATATGAAATGCCCTCCATAAGCATGTGTCTTTGAACAACTCCCCCACAGCTGCTTGGTATTATTAAAGGCAGTGGGACCTTTAGGAGGCAGAGTCTTGCTGAAGGAAATGGATCACTAGGGATGAGCCTTTCCATTTATTTCCTATCCCCCTCTGCTTCCTGTCCATTACTGCTGTGTGACTAGTCACCTCACACCTACCAGCCTGCGTTCTCTGCTGGGGTGGACTGCCCTCAAACTGTGAGCCAAAATATGCCCCTTTCCCCTAAGCTGCTCCTTTCGATGTTTGGTCACAACTGGTACAGACAAGGAAGATACACATGACTTCCCTTAACTCCTCCTCCCTTGCCTCCCCACCCCATCCCTATTTGACACTAATGTAAGAACTGTGGTGGATAAACTTAGTTTTAGGCATATTGCTGTGGGATGAGTGTATTTATTTGATGAATCTGGCGTTTTACCTAGAAAAGTGTCTTCTTCAACAGTGTCTCGGGTTCCTATGGTAAAGAACTATGAGCACTTGCCAGTTTAGTGCTTAACCTGCATTAAGATCTTGCTCTGGTCTCAACCTTCAGACTCCTCACACCCACACACGAGACTGTGACACCTCTTCACCAGCTTTCGGTATTTTTGTGAAATGAGCTGCTAGGGTTGTAATGACATCATTCTCTTTACCCACCTGCATAGGCATCACCTTGCCAACAGGAAAGGGTCACAGATTTCATAAATGTCACCTTCACGAACATGCAGAAACCCCATTCCAATCCAATCTAAGACTTCTCAAGAACCAATAACTGAACTTGTGATATACCTAACATTGTAAAGACCTGAGTTTAACTCCCAGGAGGGACAAAACCTAAGCAATCTTCACATTATACTCATAGAAAAAAGTAAACATGAAATGATATTGTATCATCTCAAGATTTCCTTGGTGGCTAAACAAAGGGCTTGGCTCTGCTCAGCAGTTAACTGTACATACTGCTCTTGCAAAGGACCTGAGTTCAATTCCAGTATTGACATCAGGCAAACCACAAACACCTTTAACTCCAGCTACAAGGAATTAGAAACCCTCTTACAGAGTCATGCACAGCTATAAAGAAAGAAACAGAATCCTTAAAATAGGTGTGTGCTAGTGAACACTTTAAAATGGAAAGATTCACAGGACGCAGTGAAAGATGCTGGAGTCCACCATATTAAGTGATACAAGCAAGCACCATCATGGTTCTATATGTGAAGTTAAGGGGATAGAAGGACATAGAACTAAAAGGGAAAGTACCAGAGATATCAGGAGAAAGGAGAGGAGAGGGAAAGGCTAAAAACTACTAAGAGACGGGGAGACTATGACCAAAGCACATTCTAAGCATGCTTGGAAATGTAATGAAGGCCTTTTGTGCAGTTCACATGTGCTAATTTTTAAAAAGCATGTCTCTCACCTTCTTGTAATTCTCAAGCATCATTATCGACTTGATTATTATTATGATGGTGGTTCAAGCATTTCAGGAGGCTAGAGACTAAACTGCCTGAGCCATCATCTGACTTCAAGAACACGACCCCCAGCCCGGGGATTTCCCTGCTCAGAGCTGCTCTCCAACATTCCTTTTGCAGAATGTCGAACTTGTTGCCTTTTAGAGTCAGGAGCACACTGCCAAGCTATTTCTATGGGCTGCTCGCCAGCTCGGCTCCCAACAAACTCCCTCAGCTGTCGGAACAGCTCTCACTGTCAAAACTTTTGGAGAAGAGTCATTAGTTTCAGAGAGATGGGAAAGGAAGACTGTTTTGCCTGGGGCATCTCTTTGAAAAGGTCTAACTTTCTAAAATGGTAAATAAGCCAGACTTCTTTTCTGGGGGGTGCATGAAGGGCAGGAGGAGCTCAGTTGGGGGATGACCCCCGGGAGCCCGCTGGTGTTCCAGACATCATTACTTCCCAAAGTTTTTCCGCGCTTGCTCTGCAGTGGTGCCTGCACAATGCATCCTGGGAGGCAGCTTTGAGCACAGCCAGCATCGCTCTGATTACATAGGCAAGGCAGGCACTGCACTGAGGATTTTATTAGGTGGGAGAGAAAAAAATTAAAGGCAGAACACCAGATTTGGGGTAGGGGGTGAGGAAACCTTTCTGCCTTCAGATAAAGGGGGAAATTATTTTATTAGCGTCCAGAGCAGCTAAGCTCGCGAAGGGTGACCTGACCCTTCCAAAGCTATCCTAATCCTGAGCTTCCAGTACCGGCATTTCTGAGTCATCATGCGGAGACGCCAGTGTGATCAGAGGAAGTCAGATTAGGCCTAATAGTGTATGGCTGAAAGTTTTAGGCCAGCTGTGACAGCGTCGAGTTCAGACTCCCGGCTTCTCTGCTTTGAGGTCTAAATTTTAGGGTCTTGTTACTCCTCACTTAAATACCATGAACTCCTGTTCCCCTGGCTCTCATCTTTTATCCGCTTGTTCTCCCAGAATGAAGTGCTCGGGAGCCCAGCAGCTTTTTCCTCTGTGGCTTAAGATGAACTCCCAGCAAGCAATGGTGTCTCGTTTTAAGAAGGAGCATCTGGAAAGAGTGTAGAGAGGGTGGGGATAGTAAGCAGAGGAATCCTGGCAGGGGTAGGTGGACAGCTTCCAGCCTCCAGCTCACCAAAGGAGGGGTGAGCATCTAGGTTGTCTCCACACTGTGACAATGAAACCCATCATTCTGCATCTCCATTTCCCTCTTCCAGAGTAGCCAAGCTTCAGTTTGGATTCACCCCACCCTTGTATTCTTCTAGAACCTATACCGCTTCTATCCCCACTATCATGAGGCCACCAAATACTCTGATGTCTCCTCTCATCCCAAGAACTGCATTTATAACCCCGTTTCCCTGATTCTGGCTTCCCCCACCATAGGCCTCAAGGTCATTTCTCCTACCTTAGACATTTAATGGAACTCTTCCATGTGACCACACTATGCCTGACATTGGAAGAAAAAAGCTCACACACATGTATAAAATTTTCAAATTATAAATTAAAATATTATTCTATATATTGTCGATATAAGTTATAAATAAAGGAAAACTAGCTGCTTTATTAAAACAATAGTAGGCACACAATTGTTTTTAATTCCATTCTTAAGAATCTCTAAAATTATTACTACTATTGAGGAATTAGAACACATGTGCCCTAAAATTATTCCATTGAATTTTAAATTAAAAGAAAAAGAAAGAAGATGAAGGGGAGGGGCGTGTTCAAGGAGACACAGGGGCAGTTAGAGGTGGGTAATGATCAATGGTTTTATTTCATTATATACATGCATGGAATTCTCAAAAAATGGAAAGCAGAGAAATGTGACTATGTTTGGCTACAGGGTTTTCAGGGGTTATTGAGGTAAGAGAAGATCTTTTAAGTGCACTCTAATACAATAGAAATGGTGTCCTTGGACACGGACACACAAAATAGGACAATTATGTGAAGAGCTCAGAGAGGAAACACCATCTAGGAGACACCAGAGAGGCCTCAGGAGGATCCAGTGCCTCTTGGACCTTGATCTCATCTCACACTTCCATCCTTCACAACTGCAGAGAAGCCCATTTCTGTTGCATGCTTTAGTCAGTCTGTGGAGCTTATCACAGTGGTCTGTGCTACATTTTTTGTTTTGGTTTGGTTTGGTTTTTTTTTTTTTCTGCTTGACACAAGCTGGAGTCATTTGGGAAGGGGAAGCCCAACTGAGAAAATGTTTCCACCAGATTGGCTTGGGCAAGCCTGTGGGGCATTTCCTAGATTAGCAATTGATGGGGGGAGCAGCCAACTGGGGGTGTTGCTATCCCCCGTCAGGTAGTCCCAGGACAAATAAGAAAACAAACTGAACAAGTCATGTGGAACAAGCTAGGAAGGAGTGTTCCTCTGTGGCAGCTGTTTCGGCTCCTGCCTCAAGTTAACTGAAGTGTCTTTCCTTCGCAGTAGACTAGAAGGTGAAGTTGGAGTAAACCCTGTCCTCCCCAGGCCGCTGTTGGTCATGGTGTTTATTACAATTATAGAAAGCTAACTAGGACAACTGGACTGCCATCAGTCACATCTGATAAAGGCAGCTCTCAGCAGGTGTGCTGTGTCAGGTAGTCTTCGCCCATCAAGTCCTAGACTCAAACATTCTCCTTCATATAACTACTATGTTTCACAAGACACTGAGGGGCCTGAGGTAAGGGAGAACCTCAGGGGAAAAGGGTGTAGCAGGCCAAAACTGCTCACCCCAAGGCACCTGAGAATAGGAGAGAGGGGTGGAAGGTCCTAAGATATACCTCAAGCATCCCTCTTCCTCTAACTGGGTATCGCCTGCTTTCACCATTTTCTGACCTTCTGGTCATGTCTTTCCATCAGTGGGTTAGCCCGCTAATGAGGTCAGAGCTCTCAGGGTGTATCCATCACCTAAGACCATAGCATGAGATCAAGCCTTCAACACATGAGCATCCTAGGAAACTTCCACATTCTAGACACAATGTTTGAAAGTCAGAGAAAGGCTCCCTGTCACCACACATGGGTATCCTGGCCCAAATCAATTGAAGGCAACAATGTGATCACTTTCTTTGAGCTCAAAAAGTCATGACACTGTGACTGTCCCTTCCTCTGCCCTTTCCTCTCTGCTGAACCCAGAAAACAACCACTCCCCTTCATGTCTCCCTCCAAAGGCACCACACTGAAAAACAAGCTCAACTTATCAAAGGAAAAGACAAAAGACAGGCTGACAGGATGCATCCAGCAACTCTGTTTGCTGCCTCGCTGTAATGTGCAACGCCTGCTCAGAAACGGCACTGTTTATTGAAATAAATTTCAACATTTATAATCAATTACACAGCCCTGTCTGAAAACCTCCACTTGATTTAATAACGGTGTCAACAGCCTCTGAGGAGGGGGAAGGGTTCCTTGTCTCCCTTTAATCCTTTCCTACCAGAACTTTCTCACGTCTTTCCCTGTCATTCGGCAAAAACAAAAAAGAGAATGGCCTCTCAGAAAGGGTTTGTTTTTCCTCTTCCCGATCTTGGTTTTTAAAGGTTTTCCCCAAATCCGGCAGATCATGTCTCTCTGCTTGACCTTCAGGAACGCAGCTGAGTGGTTGAATTTGTTCCAAAGGCCTTTCCTGACAGAAGGTCTTAAAATAAAGCCCTTAGGTTTCCCTCAGCACCAGCTTCCTGTCATCTTTGCCCAGAGGCTTAGCGTGCAATGGAAGGACAGGGGCCTGCATGAGAAGCAGCCGCTCACTCAGCTCCGCAGCCTCTCCTCTCTCTCCCCTGCCACTCCTCTTCTGCACACTTGAAATGTTTTTTTCCTGCTTTGTTTTGCTTCCAGTTTGATTTTTTGTGGTAAGAACACTTCACAGGAGACCCACCCTCTTAACACATGTATACGTGCACAGTGAAAGACAGAAGGCTTTAGGTACAGTGCTCTGAAAGATCTCTAGAATTGACTTGTCAGGCTCAACTGAAACCTTATGCCATCAGTTAGCTTCTCTCCACTTGGGACGACTAATTGTCTGTGTTCTTTTGGCTGAACTAAGGGTGTCCACACAGCTGACAAAACATGATGCTCGTGTATGTCTGTGAGGGTGTTTGGGAAGAGATTAGGATCTGTAGCTGGACTCTGAGTGAAAATTTCTTCTATTAGGTGAATGTAAACATTTATCATTTGCAAGAGAACCTAAATAAACAAGGAAGCAGAGTACATCCTACCTGCCTCATCAATGTATGACAACTGAAAGAAATAAACGAAAACCACTAAAGGCCAAAAGGGTGTGTGTGGCTCTGGATTCCAGGGGTCATTGTGGTGAGAAAGTCTCTCTGTCAGTAGCAGAGAGCATCTGGTTACATTGTACCCACAGCCCAGAAGGAGAGAAAGACTAATGCAGGCACTTGGGTCACTTCCTTCTTTTTTACTGAGTCATGGCATGGTGTCATCCACTCTAAAGACAGGCCTTTCCACCTCAGGACCTTAGCTAGGTAAACACTCACAGGTATGACCAAGGATTGGTTCCCACAGTGATTCTAACTCCCGTCAAGTTGGCAATTAAGATTTGCCATCACTCAGAGCAGTGGTGGTGCATGCCTTTAATCCCAGCACTCCGGAGGCAGAGGCAGGAGGATCTCTGTGAGTTCGAGGCCAGGCTGGACCAACAGCCTCCAAAACAATACAGAGAAACCCTGTATCGTTAAAAAAAAAAAAAGATTTGCCATCACGCCAAGGATTGGTAAACTTGTGCCCTCTTCCTGAGTTGGAACATCCATCTCTTGCTCTCAGATAGGTCCTCTGGCCTTTGCTTTTGAACTGGAAAGCTGACCCAAGCTCCCCTGGGTTTCTGTCCTGAGATAGTACATCCTAGGAATCTTAGCCTCTAAAATTTCACAAGCTGAATTGTCTTATCTCTTTTACTGATCTGTTTTCTCTAGAAAATTCTAACATACTGTCCTGTTCCCCAAGACCCTGGTGGCTGACATCCTTCCTTAGTTATGAATTGGCTGTTTCAGGTCTCATAGCAGTAAAATATTGTCCTTACATGACTGGCTTGTTTAATTCAGCACAATATCCTCCATCTTTATTGCCAAAACACTGACTACAATCTCATTCTATGCAGGTACAAGTGGGTGTGTATGCTCCTGTGAGGGTAGGCACATGTGTGTGAGTGAGTGTGTGTGTGTGTGTGTGTGTTACGTGTGCACATGGGAAGGCCAGAAAACAAGCTAAAATATAAGTTTCCCAAGGGCTGTCCACTTTGTTTTTGAGACAAGGTTTCTCAATTGTCTTGGAGCTCACTGATTCTGCTAAGCTGGCTGTCCTGAGAGCTGGAGGAATCTCTTTCTTCAGGTCCCAGAGTTGAGATGACAAGCTCATGTCACCACATCTGGATTTTTATTTTTTGTTTGTTTGTTTTTTGCATGAATTCTTGTGCTTAGAAGGCAAGAACTTTACAGACTGAATTAGTTCCCCAGCCCTGCCTTTCTCACTGATAGGAAACAATTTCAGAACAAAGAGCATATTTTTGACATTTTGTCAGACTGACACCTTACCTTTTCTTATCATAATTCTATCATTTTGGGCTTGGAGGGATGGCACAGCAGGAAGAGCTCTTGCTGCTCTTCCAGAACACTCTGAGAGCAGCTCACAGCTGCCTATAACTAGTTGCAAGGGATCTAGAACCCTCTTTTAGTCTCTGAGGCCACCTGCACATACACATACACACACAAAATAATAGAAACAATAATAATGTAAATCTTTAAAAAAGAAATAAATACACCTTTTTTTGGTCCCCAGCCTCCACATCTTATCTCACTTGGATCCCCAGCCTCCAAGTCTGTAAAACAGCAGTGACTCATGTCCCAGGCCTCCAAAAGATTAAATGAGTTTCCTCCTTCAAGATCATAGCAAAGGACAAATGCTTTATCACCATGTGTCATATTGGTTTCTGTTTTTCCTTATCCAAGTGCCCAGCCTAGTGTCTGACATATAGTAGACACTCAATAAATATTTAGTGGATAAACTCTAGCCTTTGTACACACTCTCTTTACTAGAAACTGAAGGATAGTAAACCTTTCTTAATTGGCATTTGTGAAGGCAGTGGTGAATTGCAGATAGAGCCAACACAAACACTGAATGATTGTCTCTGAGGGAGTCAACTTCAGTGAATAGATAAAAATGACCTGTACTTCCCACCGTTTTTCTTCTTTTCTATGGGAAAGCATGAGTCCCAGGTGCTTCTGAATAATTTGTTCTCTTAAATAGTGTGAACATCACCAGGGCCATCTGTATACATTATTGATTTTCCCATTTAGTACATTCTTCCTGAACTGTGCAAAGAAGTCTGGAACAAAAACATCCCCAGCTATGAAAGGAAAGGAAGCTAAGTGAGCCATGTGTACACGTTCTGAAGAGACTTTGGGGCATGAATAGCTTGGTAAGGCTTGCCTCATAGGTATGAGGACCTGAGATCAAATCCCAGCACCCCTGTAATGCCAGGTAGATGTTACATCTTGCCTATAATCCCCGTTATCAGGAGACAGAGACTGGAGATCCCTAGAGAAACTAGCTAACTAGCCTATCCAGATGAATATGGTCTGGATTCGGCAAGAGACCTTGTATCAATACACATTAGGTGAAGAAGAATTGAGTTCAATACCTGCCATTCATCTCTAGGTCTCCACATGTATGCATAAACATGCACACATACTCACACACATACATGCAGCCATACACATGTAAACACACACACACACAAAGGTGGTCCTGTGTTACACAAAAGAATGACGTTGTCATCCTTGGACATGTAAAAGATGAAAGGGTGAGAATGTATCACAGACCATGGTTCTAGTTCATGATTCTTAGATGGAAATCCAATGTCCTCCACTGACTAGCTATGTAATTTTGGCAATCACAGGATCCACCTTCCCCTTGGTTTTCACAGTGAAGAAAAGAATTGTAGTTACTGCTTACAGAGTGGGTGTAAATCAAGGCAAAGGGGAGCTTTAAAAATGGCTCTGTGATTAAGAGCACATGTAACTTATACGGAGGACCTGAGTTCAGTTCCCAGCTCCGAGAAGACCCAATGCTCTCTTCTGGCCTCTTGTACACCTGTAAACACAGAGATATATACATGCACAAAATGGAAACAAATTTGAAAAAATTAACAGTTGACAGGTACTTAACATGATCCTCCCCAAAATAGACATTTGATATGAGATAATATATCAATTCTAAAATGAATGGAGAAATCCATGATCTGATAGAAAAATAAAGAACCTCATAAAAGGACCTCAACACAATTCTAACACATCTCACAGGCCTGAGGTATCTTGTTAACACAGTTAGCCATAGAGTCATTTGTTTACACAAGGACAGCGGCCAAACCTGCTAGAAGTGTTATCAAGGTAACTCAATATAAGAACTACTGTAAAGTATATGACTATAGCTGATCAAGTATAGTGAGATTGGAGGTTGTATTCACTTATGCATTTGTCATCTTGGAAAGAAAACTCAAGTGGTATCAACACTGAAGACTAAAACCATACCACCCTACCACCCTACCACCCTCCACATGTCTAATCTCTTCTGACCTTGGAAGCTAAGCAAGGTCAGGTCAAGGTCAGGTCTAGCTGGGAGATATTGAAGAACATGCATAAGTATGTCATAAGCATCATGGAGAGACATAGAAAATAATGCTATGATCAAACTTCTAGTCCAGTTTTGCCCCTAGAGGTAATTAAGGGTCAAAACAACTTCTTGAGGGATTAGGAGCTCAGCAACAAAGTTTATTTGGAGCACTTGGGGTGGGAAGAGGTCAAGGGAAGGGTGGCTCTTAGTGGAACCTGGAGCCCAGGCGTGGGTCTGGAAGAAGAGAACAACAAGACAATGCCATCAAGGATTCTTAGTGTCCAGGTGACAACTGGTCCTTTTCTTGGAAATTTAGGCTCTGATGGAATGCCCTTCTGCTACCTCCCATCCATCATCATCTCTCCTTTACTGTGGCAACTCTAGGCTGCAGGGGGGAGAGATGAAGAACTCCTAATTAAACTTAAAAAGAATGGATGCTGGAGAAGCTGCCACATCATTGACAGGATTTTACCCTTGCTCTGCTTCCTGACTAGAGATGAACAATCCACATCACAAGTTTCTGCTACCTCAGATGGCACTGTCACGGCTGCCACACATTCTGCCTTGGGATGGACTTTACTCTCCAACACTGAGCTAAAATGAACCTCCCTCAAAGGAAAGTTCAAATGGGGCCTCTGTAGATGAGGAAGGGTATAACAGATAAGAGAACAAGAGATGATGATGGAGAGACAAATATCACAATTTTCTCATATTTAAACCTATATCATACACATTATATAAAAATACACATTATTCACTTCATATTATGTTATATATTATATGTAACATATATATACTATATGTAATATGTATTATATGTACATATATGTGGCATGAAACACAGAGGTACCAAAATGGAAGGAAAATGGGACCAATGGAAAGGGAAAATTGGAACAAGAGCGAGGAGAGAGTAATAGGGGACAGAACCTAAGCAAAATACAAATGAATATACTGTGCCATAACACAACCCATTATTTTATGTGCTAATAAAGATAATTCAGTAAAAGGTTCTAAAGAATTTTGTCCTTATTTTCTGGTAAGAAACTCAGAAGGGAAGCATGATGCTCAGAATGCACACACACAACACACAGAGCCCTATCATTTAGTTGACCCTTAGCCCTGAAACCTTCCAAGGGTAGAAAGCCTGAACAAAGTCAAATTCTCCATGACACACTGTAGTGATCTCTTTCTTGCACAAATAAAGCCTGTCTGGGGGGTCAGAGAATGGAGCTTGCCACTAGCTAACCATAGAGGCCTGGAGGTCTGTACAGATAGGCAGGAAATGACATAGTTGGACATTAACAGTATATAAGTGGAGACCGCTCTCTTCTCTGCAGAGACACTTAGGAGGTAAGGTGTGCTCTTTAACAAAAATCTGTTAGGTTTGGTTTGTTTGAAATTTTTCTTAGTATTTTCAAAGGTTAGACAACATTGGAACAAGTCAGATAGGAGCTCCAGTGTCCTTGGACTTGCTTTGCTGGTACATCTACCACACTGGACGACTTTCTGAGGATTTAATTTCAGGTAAATTACTAGATATTTTTTTTGCAATTTAAGCTAGTAAATAAATTAATCAAAGTACGTTTTTTTTTTTTACAATTTGTTAACTTCTGCTACAACCGTGGTAGAAAATATTAACATCTAGGAATTTTAAAATATTTTTGCTTCTACTATGGATGGAATTTTAAAGAGTATACACTCTTAGACATAATTGCTATTAGCTTGTTAATTCATATCATATCCTTCAAGAAATGGTATGCAACAGAGCTAAGAATAAGGAACTTACAGAAATCATACAGACTTTGCAGACTGACAATCATAATTTGACAAACAAAATTCACAAAGTAGAACATGGTAATGAAGTCTTAATGGAAAAATTCATTTCATGTCCAAGAGTATTGATAAGCTTGTAGATAGAACATTGTTTTTGGAAGGTAGTCTGCATGCCATTAAAATAATCTCTTAGAATAAGACTATTAAATCATATGTAAATGATGAGAACAAAAAGCTGACTGAAGTTTTTACTGTCCTGGAAGTTCAAACGCTCCAAGAAACAATGGTGAATAGATTACAGGCGATTGTAAACCTTCTTAAAACTGATACATCAGGAGCTAATGTATAAAAGAAATGGAATTAAAAAGCATTTAACATCACCTGTATCTTTCAAAGTTAGAGATGACTTACCACAGGTTGTATCATCATCACCTGCTATGGAATATCCTGTTACTATTACTAAACACACAGCAAATAATGAACACCCAGAAGGATTTACAGATTGCAAATGGGAGCCCATAGTTATGAAAGATTTAAAAGATATTAAGGAAGCTGTAGTTTCTTATTGCATGCATTCACCACATGTGAGACGGTTAGTAAAGTCATTGGCTACAAGGAATAGAATAACTCCAAATGACTGGCTTCAATTAATCTCAGTAGTTCTACAACTGGGTCCACTGCTGCAGTGGAAGTCATATTGGAGAGAGGAGGTTGAAGCCCTCGAACATCAGGACAGAATTAAAGGTTATGAGGCTTCCCAAGATCAAATTCTTATTTGGGCCCTTATGCAGATGCAAATACTCAAACTACATACAATGAACACATCTTGTCCATATGCCCTACAGCAGCCTTGAATGCTTGGGACAAGATTCAAGAACCAGGGAAAAGAGTTGAGTCATGTATTAAGGTTATACAAGGCCCAAAGGAAAGTTTCAGTGACTTTTTGCAAAGACTGGCTAAAGCGGTAGAAATTGGAGTAGGAGACCCAGAAGCTAGATGAGTACTCACTGAATCTATAGCTTTTGAAAATGTTACAGTAGAATGCAAAAAGGTGCTTGGACCCTTAAAGATCTGATCAGCACCAATGGATGAACGTTGAGTCTTTTGATTATAACACTGAGGCTTGGGTAGGAGAAGCCATCTCCAAATGTATGAGGAGACACCAAAATACCAAATGCTTTAATTGTGGTAGAATAGGCCATCTGAGAAGAAATTGCAGGCAAGGCATACCCAGAAATGATGCTTCTTCTGGGAATAACTCAAACAGAAGGCCCTAACCTTCTAGACTATGTAGAAAATGTGGCAAAGGCCAACATTGGACCAATGAATGTAGATTGACAAGAGACATGCAAGGAAACCCTTTAACATTGGGAAACTCATTGTGGGGGCTCTCAAAGGCCCACATGTCAAAATTGGTCCAGTCATGCCTAGTCACTATGGAAGACAATCTTCCCCAGAAAATTAGGAAATCCAGTGGCTATTGTAAAAAAAATGGTACTGTTCTGGATGGTAGAATAGCTTTGGAGAATGAGTAAAAAATTCAAGAAGGAAACAGAAAACATATATTTTGGCAGACTTGGATAAATGACCAAAGACCAAAACTAAGAGTACAGATCAATAATGTTATGGTCAAAGGATTGCTGGACACAGGTTTGAATGTCACCATTATCAATCCAGAATCTTGGCATCCTAGTTGGCCACTTTAGGAGATATATATATTCAACTATTAGGGATTGGAACCCTAAGTCATGTAAGGCAAAGCACAAGATGGGTTGAATGTATAGGGCCAGAAAGACTGAGGTTATGTGTGGCTAACATAGCAGTAAATCTTTGGGATCATGATCTGTTGCAGCAGTAATACCCAAATTAACATTACTCCAGTATCAACAATGAACCATAAACCAACTCATGTTTATGGGAAAAAAGTGCTATAAGGTGCTATAAGGCACTATATAAAATAAACACCAACCCTCCAGGCTGTACAAAACAGAATAAAACAAGTACTGAACTCATAGAGGGAACAAAGTCCTACCCTTAAAACGGTTAACCAACAGTCCTGTCTGGGTGGGGCAATGACCTATGACTTCAGAGGCTCTAGAACAGCTGGTTTAAGAACAGCTAGGTAAATGCTGGAAATATAGATGAATCTACCAGTCCTTGGGATTCTCCTGTATTTGTTATTAAAAAGAAATCAGGAAAATGGAGAATGCTTACAAACCCAAGAACCACTAATAAAGTAATTCAGTCAATGGGCTCTCTACAGCCTGGAGTGCCGTTGCCTTTTTTATTACCTAGTTGTTGACTTAAAAGACCGCTTCTTTACTATACCTTTACAAGAAAAAGATAGGGAAAATTTGCCTTCACTGTGCCTACTTACAATAATACAGAACCTGCTTAAAGATATTAATGGAAGGCTCTTCCACAGAGAATATTAACCAGCCCTACCCTGTGCCAATATTTTGTACAGCAGTCATTGGAATTCATATATAATAAATTTCCTCAATTTATAATTTACCATCATGTGGATGACATTTTATTATCTGATTCAAATGTAGATAATTTAGAAAGAATGTTTGACGAAGTAAAAAAAAATTGCCTTGTTGGGGATCACAAATTGCTCCTGAAAAGAATACAAGGAGAAATCCTATTAATTATTTAGGCTATAAAATAAGTTTACAAAACGTTAGACCCCAAAAGGTGCAAATTAGGAGAATTGATTGCAGACTCTCAATGACTTTCAGAGATTTCTAAGAGATATTTCCCATCTATGGCACATTACTGGGATAAAACCTGATCAACTGATTCATTTAAATACAACTTTTGAAACAAGGACTTAAATAGTCCCAGGTAATTAACAGCTGAAGCTGAGAAATAGTTGGCATTGGTGGAAGGCACATTACAGATGGCACATGTGTATCGTGTAACTCCAAAGCTTAAGTTCATGCTAATCTAAGCATTCCCCAACAGGAATTTTAATGCAAAGGGAAGATATTATCTTAGAATGGATCTTTTTTACCACATAAACCAAGTAAGAAATTAAAAACTTATGTGGAAAAGATTTCTGAGTTGATTCTAAAAGGAAAATTGAGACTTCATCACTTAGCAGGAATAGATCCAGCAGAAATTGTAGTACCTTTTCCTAAGGATGAAATTGAAAAAATACTATAGGTAGAAAGTGAACCCTGGCAAAGAGTTTGTAGTAATTTTTTAGGAGAGCTCAACAACAATTACCCAAAAGCAAGAGAATTCAACTTATAAAGCGAACTAACTGTTTCCTTCCTCACATTGTAAGGGAAACACCAATAACTGGAGCCTCTACATTCTATGCTGATGCAAATAAATCAGAAAAGGCAGAATGCAAATCAGAAAGTTTAAGTAAAGTATATCTAAGTCCCTATAATTCTGCCCAAAACTCAGAATTATATGCTAGTCTCATGGTGTTAAAGAACCTCTCACCATAGTTACTGATTCACAATATGCAGAAAGAATTGTTTTATATATTGAAACCACTGAATTTATACCAGATGATATGGAATTGACTATCATTTACTTAGTTACAAGACATAATCAGGAACAGAAATCATCCCATATATATATAACACACATCTGATCCCATACGGGTCTGCCAGGCCCTCTAGCACAAGGTAATGATGAGATCAATCAACTGTTGATAGGAAATGTTCTAAAGGCATCAGAATTTCATAAAAAACACCATGCCAATAGCAAAGGTTTGAAAAAAGACTTTTCCATCACTTGGCAACAAGCCAAACAAATTATAAGGAAATGTCCTACTTGTTCTTTAGACAACCAAATTCCCCTACCTGCAGGAGGTAACCCAAAAGGTACACAAAGAAATTAAATCTGGCAGATGGATGTGTTCCATTTTGTAGAAATTGGAAAATTAAAATATGTACACCATGCCATTGACATCTATTCAGGTTTTCAATGGACAACTGCTCTGAGTTCAGAAAAGGCTGATTCAGTAATTACACATTTTATAGAAGTTATGGCCTTCATGGGTATTCCTTGAACAAATAAAAATAGACAATTCTCCAGCATATTTCTCTAAGACAATGAAACAGTTTTTTGCTTACTATAATATCAAGCATATTACAGGTATGCTACATAATCCTACAGGGCAGGCAGTTATAGAAAGATAAAATAGAACTCCAAAGGATATGCTAAATAAACAGGAAGAGATAACAAAGAACCCCCAAATAGATTGCATAGTGCTTTATTACCTTTGAATTTTCTGAATGCAAATGAGAAAGGAACAACAGCTACAGAGAGACACTGGATAATAGAGAAAACTACAGAATTAAACCAATCAGTATATTTTAAAGATATTGTTGATCTCCAAATGGAAATCAGGACATGTGTTATGTTGGTGAAGACTTTTTCTTTTGTTTCCACAGGTGAAGAAAAAATATGGATACCATCAAAATTAATAAAGATTCATTTTGGACAAGACAACTCTTAACTAGAAGAGATGATAGTTCTTCAAGTAGCATGGTTTAATCTAAACTAACCTATAATACTAACAAATGATTTTCATTTGAGCAGATATAATTTGCCAAGGAGAACTTCCCCAAAATTCAGGGTTGGGGAAGGGTTTTATTTTTTGTCTTTTCAGGAGAATAAAGGGTATCTATCTAAGTAATCTGGAGGCCACTAGACAAATGAGACATCTGAAGAAAAAGTACAAATCATCTACAAAAATTGTCTCAAGAAAAAGAGTAAATTGGCCTATTGGTATATCGCATTTACAACAGGGTAAAATTTCATAAATTTTCCCAAATGTTTGTTTCTTACAGCTATATAGAAATAAAATGCAATTGGTCTTTTTGTTGTCTCAGTCCAATTAAAGATTAAAAGCTGGCTTTAGAGTTGGAGAATGGCTCTCTCCTTCTCAAACCCAAGCATGCTTCTTAAAGTAAAAGATTTGTCTTTATTTAGGGAAATTGATTATAAAATGTTGTTGTTTATGATCAAGAAGAAAGTAGAACAAAGGGAATTATATTCAAGGTTTTGTTTTGTTAAAAAAAGAAGAGAAGGAGAAAGGAATCCAGATATGGTAGGATAAAAAGGGTAGATTACTAAATCTACTCTGAAAAGAATAAGGGAGCATATAGATATGTTAAGATGAAAAGGTAGATTATTGAATCTACTCTTAAAAAGCAACTACTTGCTTTAAGCATTTTACATTGAATTAGACTTCTGTATATTGTATACAAATGTTGCAAATTGATACAAACTTGAGATTAATTTTGCTATGTTTCCAATATTCTAGGTATTGTATTTAAACAGCTCATTTAACTATGTAATATAAATTTCTAGTCCTTGAAAGTTATATTACCAACTATAAGACAATTTGGAAATGTAATTTAGTAATTAATCAACTATGACAATTGAACTTGTAGTCACTTTAGGTATGTTTTCAACATCAAACTGATATATTAGAAAGACAGGTCATTTTCAAATACTTCAGAGATCCACAGAATATAGCATTTAAGATGTTTTAATAACATAGGTTCTTTTGTTATGACAATGAGACATGTCTGCTCCTGGAAGCACCAATCTACGTCAGAGAAGATGATGAGTGTCGAAGAAATTCCACATGGAATTTGAGTTCTTTGTGGTAAAGGTGAGCTATTGTGCAAGAAAGTGCACTTGCCTCAACTGCTGACAGTTTGCTGTCCAAACTGGACATACAGGACACCAAAAAGAGTGACTGCAAACATTGCCAAGACAAGGTGGTCCAGTCCTTCAGGCTATCCTGATTCACAGAATGTCTGTCAGATGTGCTAGGCCTATTGGCTGAAGATGGATGCCCCAACATTGCAGAGCAATCTTGGGTGACTGTCCAGGCAGCCAGCTGTTTCTGTCATTTCACGCATTCTTTGGAATTGGCTTACTCGAACTTCCTGTTTGCTCAGTTAATATTATCTCTTTCTCGGGTCTCTGAGGGAGTTGAAGACTAAATAGTATGGTTATTACCAGAATCAGCAAAGAAACTCACTATAGATGCATTAAGTGTAATAGGTTTAAAAGATATTTGACTCATCAAGAAAGAATAGTTGATGGAGTATTTGAATTTGTCATATGCTTATGGACAAGACATTGTATTTATTGCCATTGTATATACTTATTTTTCTTATTGTTCATAGTTTTTCTCTTATTGGTTATAACTTTTTTATTTTTAGACAAAAAAAAAGGGAATTTGTGGAGATATCTTGCTTGCACAAATAAAGCCTGTCTAGGGGTCAGAGAATGGAGCTTGCCACTAGCTAACCATAGAGGTCTGGAGGTCTGTACAGACAGGCAGAAACTGCCACTAGCTAGCTATAGAGGTCTGTACAGACAGACGGGAAGTGACATAGCTGGGCAGTAACAGTATATAAGCAGGGACAAAGGGGAAATTGCTCTCTTCTCTGTGGAGATGCTTAGGAAGTAAGGTGTGCTGTGGCTTGCTCCTTCTCTCTGATCTTCCAGCATTTCCCTCTATATCTGCAATCAAATGCTCTACCCCTGAGCTATATCCCCTCCCCCATATCTGACTCTGGCATTTTATTATCTAGACCAATTAAGGACTCCTTTTATCCACTGTCCTCTCTATATGGAACTACTCATCATGATTTTACATTTGTTTATGTCACCATCTGTTTACTTGTGTCACTATTTGGTCCACGAAAGTCTTTCTTACAAGGTAGTAAGCCTTTGAGGGCTGAGACTCTCCCTGCATAGCGGTCAACTCATAAAATGCATTCAGGAAGTATGAAACAAGTAAACAGGGGACCAACTAGTGAATGCATGAGTGAGTAGGTGAATGAGTAAGTGAGTGAGTCAGTGAGTCAGCGAGTCAGTGAGTGAGTCACTGAGTGAGTCAGTGAGTGGATGACAGAATGAATAGATGAGTGAATGAGTGAGGGATGAATGAAAAAATGGTGAATGTTGAATCCCTGCATAGAACAGGAGTAAAACAACAACCCACTTCATATCTGCCTCTGTCAATTTTCAGCACACATATGCACCTTGGGGGACTTCATACTTTTTCCTGGAACTCTGGGGGTCTATACTAGGCCAGACTTGAGGCCAGAAGGAAATACTTGACAGCTTTCCTCTGGGAAGAGAAGCCCTGTGGGGTGGAGGGGAGAAGGAGAGAGTCACAAACAATTTCTGCTTTAATTAGAGTGCTGTCGGCTTCTGTTAGCCCGGGTGTTTGTTCCCTTGTGTGTGTCAGGGAATTTGGAACTGACCCCAAGCTTGTGAAATAATTAGTACAATAGTGCCGATCCAGCCATTTCTGAAAAGAGTAATTTACTCCCAGTGTAGCCTCCCGGCAGAGCTGCTCATTAATCAAACCAGGCCACGCACATCAAAGCTGGTCCCCCTTCTACCACAGCATCCATCATTCCTCCGCTAGGTGCTGCAGAACCCTGAGCCAATATGCTGCCTTTGTTGGACTGAGCCACCTCCTGTTGCCACCATGGTGTGGGGCAGTGGGAGACCAGTGAGCACAGCAGAACCTGGAGCAGGACCCTGTGCCACTCTGAGTCTGTGGAGACTGTATACACTTCAGGAAACAGCCCTGTGGTGACAACTGCCTGGTGAGAAACCCATGCTGACCACCAACAGTGAGAAGCCCACTTGACTTGGTCTCCCTATGTGTTCTCTCTCTCTTCTCTCTCTCTCTCTCTTCTCTCTCTCTCTCTCTCTCTCTCTCTCTATCTCTCTCTCTCTCTCTCTCTCTCTCTATATATATATATATATATATATATATATATATATATATATATATATATATCCCTCCCTCTCTCCCCATGCTGCTGCTGCTGTCTGTGTCTATCCATTTATTTGGTTACTCTTTGTTTTCTCCCCCCCTAGAGAATAAACAAGTGAAAGAAAAGCTTGTTTTGTTTTGGGTTTTGTTTGTTTGTTCCTCTTCACTACTACGAACACTGCACCATGCCAGCACAGAGGAAAAACAATTCAATAAAACATTCTTCGATAAGTGAATGAGAACCTTCTTAGATTCCCCTCAGCCTGAATTAAAGGCGTGAGTTTATCTTGATAATTAAGTGCTGGGGAGATGGCTCAATTAGTAAAGGGTTTGCCTCATGAGCATGAGGACCTGATGTCCAATTGCCAGCCTTTGTGTAGAACCACCAGGTGTGGCAGCATTCATCTGTTATCCCAGCACCAGGAAGAGATGTGGGTCCTGGGAATTCATTGGCCAGCAGACCTACCAAAAATCAACAAGCTTTTGCTTGAGTGAGAAATCCTGTCTCAAAAAATCAGGCAGACAGTAATTGAGGAAGACACCTGGTGTGAGCCTCTGCATTCTGTACACACACACACTCACTCACACTTACACACATTCGTGCACAGGTGCACATACACAAGTACAAACATCACATATGTACAAATATGTATGCACACACAATAATCCCCACAACCTTTTTCTTAAAACTCTACTAACCCCTTCATTTCCCACTTTGCTGTAGATTCGTCTGCCTACTTTTCCTAATTACTTTATTTAATTGTTTTTTGTTTGCACTTGTTATCTGGGCTTTGTAACAAATTGGACCAGAACATGGTCTTTAAGCAATAAACATCCATCTCCATGTGTGTATAGGTCAAGAATCTGGAGGAAGAATCTGGAGGTAGCTTCTGAGTCTATTGCTCAGTTGTGTCTTACAGGGTTTCACAGAGTAAGACCAGGGTGTGTGGTCACCAGTGAAGCCTCATCTGCATCCAAGCTCAGTAACTGGTTGTTATCAGAGTCCAGGTCTTTATGGAGAGTTGGACTAAGTGACTCCTTTGTCTCATGCAATGTTCCAGCAGGCATCTTGGTTTAAGAAAGTGTGCAAAGGGAATACTCTGTCTTTCCCTCAGATGGTATAAATCTTTTATCAAAGCATGCAGACTGGGACTGGAGAGATGGCTCAGGGGGTTAAAGTGCCTAATCTACTCCAGGGGACCCAAGTCCTTCCTCAGCATCTTCACTGGGTAGCTTGCCACCACCTGCAACTTCTTCTCAAAGGAATTTGATGCATTCTTTCAGCCTCTGTGGGCATCCACAGAGACACACCTCTCACCAAGACGCACAGATGAAAATAAAAAGTAGCAAAGATTTAAATAACTCAACGTGCACTTTGAGAGAGAAACCAGAGTCTGTTAGGTAGACAGAGCCAGAATCTTTTACAAGTAACAATCAAAATTACATCCTGTCAATTTGCTTCTTGGCTGCTGTGATAAACACCATGATCAAATGCTGACTGAGAGAAAGGCTTTATTTCACTTTGCAGTTTCTAGTCACAAAGGCAAATCAGGACAGAAGCTTATGCAAGAACATGGAGGTAAGGACTCAATCAGAGACCATGGAGGAATGCTGCTTACTGCCTTTCTCTCCACGGATTGCTTAACCCGACTTCTTATATACCCCAGAACCACTTTTCTGGAGGGGCACCACCTACAGTGGACACTCCCTTATAAGTCATTAATCAAGAAAATGACCCCATAGATTGGCTACAGACCAATCTGACAAAGGGACTTTCTCAATTGAGCTTCCCTTTTCTCATGACTCTACCTTGTGTCAAGTTGAGAAAAAGAGAGAAGAAAAATAAACTAATCAATGCACATCCCTATACCAGCACATTACATTGACCAGAAGAAAGTTCTTCAAATTGGGATGGTCAGTTACAAAAACATGCTCCTTTCAACCATGTGAGCCAATTCACACCCACAATGTCAGCCCTTCAGGAGGCTGAGACAGAAAGATCCCGAGTGCCAGACTAGCCAGAGATGCATAGAAAGACCCTGTATCAGAACCAAATGAAACCATAACCATAAAGAAGGATGTTCCTCTCTTGCTGTTTGTAGTAGTTTCAAACTGGAAATAATCCAAATAATCCCAACTTGGAAAGAATTGAAAGTAACTTATGCAACTTCCATTATAATAAAATGCTATGTATTGAAGTGGTAATATATGGAAAACATACTCTGTTCCAAATGATATAAATCTTTAGATATGTACTCCTAGATACAAAAATCGTTTCTCTTGATAGTTCATGGATGAGGAGGCCGTAGCACCTGGGTGGAATGTACTATTGTTACTTTGCTATATAGATATATTGTAAACAGACTTTTAGATATTTGTGCTTATTCCCACAGACCTGGCTTGTCCCCAGCCTTGGCTGGAGAAGCCTCTTTTCATTGTAGACAGAGGTCAATTCAGAAACTCTTAGTTGGTCAAAGTGCTAATAGTAAAGTGTCCATTAATATTTAGCTTTAAATGTGACATTTCTATTAACACACTCAGATTCCAAGGCTCAAGGAGCATCATTGGAAGAAGGCAGAAAGAATGTGGTGACTGCTGTGGGGTGCTGCCTACTGGACATGACAAGGCTGTTGTATGCATGAACTCACAGCAGCTATGGTTGTCTGTGCCAGACCTGTACAAGATCAGGCAACTAAAATTACAGCATGGATGGGAAAGGGACCCCTACTCCTTTAGATTGTTGTTGTTGGTTCGTTTGTTTTTGAGACAGGGTTTCTCTGTCTAGCCTTGACTGTCCTTGAACTTGCTCTGTAGATCAGGCTAAACTCAGAGATTTGCCTGCCTCTGCCTTCCAAGTACTGGGATTAAGGAGTGGGCCACCATGACTGGCACAGGAAAGGATCTCTCCATGCCTCACCCCTAACTGAGGGGCAATTGGAATCATTCTTCTTTAGGATGTGGTCACTAGTGGTTTTCCCAGGCTGCAGTTGACATATGAGTAGCCCTAGTCTGACTTAATGGATTACCAAAGAGAAGTTAGGAAGGATATAGAGTGAGCGGGAGTGGAGAAAGGGAGTGAACACAATCATATTTCATTATAAACATGTATAAAATTCTCAGAAAATAATTCTTTTAAATGTATTTCCTAGAGTGTTTAGAAATAGCTTTCACATTGGAGCAGTCTCAGCTAGAAGTCTGAGCCCTTGGTGGATTATAAACAACCTCCTATTGCTTTCATTGGGTTCCTCCACTTTTGCTGACATTCTTAGCCCAGCTAGAGTTGAAAATGGATCCAGTATCATCTGCTTCTGTTGTTTAACCAGAGAAAATAAAAAAGGAGACTCACAAATTATATAGACTGAGTTTTTCATAGTGAAATAATTCTGTTTGTTTACTGAATGGATGGATAGTTTCGGTTGTTCCCATACTGGAATACAGCTTATTTAGATACTCCATTTAACTTTGTCCTACTTGTCCTCTGATAAAGTTTCCTGCCCTTCCTATACCAGTGTCTGATGACCATAATCACAACTGATTCCTTCCTCTTATCTCCCAGAAGTCTACTACAGAGTTTGGTGGCATGTAATGAGGCAAGTTGGAGGCCAGCTCCATTTCAGTTATGTTGTAATTTCACCCTGTGAGTTTTTAAACTCCATTTCTTGTTACCAAGTTAGGACTTGAGTTTAAAGTTTTATTTGATTCCAATGCTTAGAGAGAAACTTCCACAGTATTGGACTTTCTAAAATTAAAGGAGAATGTTATAGCATCTGTCCCAAAGGAAGAGACAAATATAATTGGCAGCCTATTATACTGCAACTTATATAAGGTGTCTATGTTCTTCAATCTACACATATTCTCAATGACATAAATACTTAAATGTGTCCCTTTACAGCTAAGAAATTCTGGAGTTCAGAGGGACTAATTAACTCGTCCAAAGACAACTAGCTGGTAAATGCAGAGCACAAGGTTTTCTCCACACTCTGAAGTGATGTCATCATTTATCATCACTTTGTATTTCATGGTGATAAGAAAAGATAAGAAAAACAAGTCATATCTGAGGATATGCCACAATGAAGACTAAGTTTATCTTGGAGGTGTACAAATCAGGGCTTTAGCTTGACTCTATTAAAACTTGAAGCCAGATATCTTCGGGTTGGAGGAGTTGTCCTGTTATATAAGATACTCAGTCTACACCGACCAATTCCCTTCAGATTCTAGAAACACCTGTGTCCATCTGGGACAATGACCAGTATCCCCAGACTCTGTCAAATGAATTCTGGAGGAAGTAGATAAAGAGTGGAGAGAACATGAAACCATTGAGAATCAGCTAAAGCTAAAGAAAGTCTTTCTATAAAACAAACAAGACCATCACAGGATGCCCACCCATTGCTGCACCCATTTTTCTACTGAGAATTGTAATAGTTTGGATGTGAAATGCTCCCAGAGGCTGCTAAGCTTTGAAGGGTGAAACCAGTAAGAGGCAAAGCCTGGCTGGAAGAGGTAGATAATTATGGATGGATCTTTGAAGGTTATAAATACCAATCATCTCACTCTTTCTTGATTCCTGGTCCTGCTGCAATGTGAATATCATCTGTGTCACAAGCTCTCTAGCATGAAATGAGATGCTTCCCTCTCCTCTCCACCATGATAGGCTGAAATCCTTGGAAACTATGACCTAAAATTAAGCTCTCCTTCCTTAGGCTATTTTCTATCAGGTGTTGTGTTTACAGCAATTTCAAAATAATATAGGTATTAAGAAATGCTCAGCCATACTTAATAATTAGTCTAGTTCTATTGATATAAGTAGACCTCTAACTTTAACCTGAACTAGCTTATGCCCATGAATATTCTTAGTTACCTAGAATGAAAGAGAAGGGATGTGACATGGACAATGTAGTTGAGTTTGAATCTTAACCCAGCCACTTCAGGAGCTTGAGACCTTGAATAAATCGTGCCAGCCCTCTGAACCTGGTCATCTTCACGTAAAATGAAAATCATTGTGACAGTGGAGGATGGCGATGTTGTATAATTTCAACAAGGTCAGGTGCGAAAATGTCCCCTGAAATGAGTTGAGTTATCCTGCCCTCCAATCCTTTTCCTTTATTTTTGTTATTTGAACCATGCAAATGATTCTTGACACCAGCTGGTAGCAGCATCTTTTTGTACTGACTGAATAGTTAACAGATAGGATGCTCCGACTCTACTGATGGCTATAGAGTCAAGAAGATGTTGACTCTTGGTTTAGGATACCTTTGCTGAGTTGGCAGTTTTCTGAGTTACTTAAGCCCGTGCTTCGTCCTGTTCAATTGTCTTTCATAAAATATGTTTGCTTTTAAGTGAGTCTCAATGAGATAAACAGCTTTTTCAGATGAAAGAAAGAAAAAGCTATTTATTAACATAGATTCAAAGGCAGGGAGCTGAGTAAAAACCATTTACTGTAGAAAAAAGGGACATCTTCAAAGATGCCTTGATTGGAGGATGCTGATTTTCAGGAGTACCTGATTAAAGGAATCTGGAAGAGGACACATTCATTTGGAGCATCCTATAAGATACCCAGAAAATCCAATGTGTATGTGTGTGGAGGCCAGAAATCAACCTTAGATACTATTTATTTGGCACCATGCACATTGTCTTTTGAGAAAGGGTTTATAATTGACCTGGAACTTACTAAGTAGGCTATGATAGGTTTTCCAGATATCCTGCAGTCCTTGCTTCCCCAGCAATGAGATTCCAAGCAAACATTTGCATGCACAGCTTTTTAAATGTGAGTTCTGGGACACAAACTTATGTCCTAAACTTAAAGGGCAACCTCTTATTGAGATATGTCACCAGAACCTCAGTACCTACATTTGACTTTTTGATTGTTCAAAATTGGAAGCAAGGATAGAAATATGGAAACTGTCAATAATTGGCCAACTCACTGCTTCTGAGATTCATCATCCTGGAAATGTCACTATAGGATGTGGATCAAATCTGTGCTTTCACATAGTCTGGCTGCAGTCCATCTGGATATTCAATATGCATTAAAAGATGTGTATAGACAGGTAATTCATTTCTCTTCCCTGTAGGTTTCCCAAGTCACATGCTACTGCTTTCTATTGGAAAGAAGTACACTAGACATGAAACTGGAATCAGGAGACCTGAGTTTGTACTGAGTGCTCTCCACTAACTGGCAAAGTGACTAGGGGAGTCTTTCTCATCTCTGTGGATATCAGCTGAAACTTGGAATATCATCTTGAATTGATGACTGAAATACAAGTCAGACTGAAGACTGAGATTGCTACAACTATCTCAAATGCACAGCATTAGTCAGAGTCTTGGCAGATATTACACACTCAAACTGGCTAAATAATGGAATATTGAATCAATGTATCTTTACAAATGAAGGTCAAGAGTAATAGAAACCTGTGAAGAACTTTCCAGGATCCTGGTGTCCTAGGGTTTCTGTTACTGTGAAGAGACACCATGACCACAGCAACTCTTATAAAGGAAAAACATTTAATTGGGGTGGCTTACATTTTCAGAGGTTTAGTCCACATGGCATCAGACATGGTGTTGAAGCTGAAATTCCTTATATCTTGACTCAGAGGTGACAGGAAATGATCACTCTCACTAGGCATGGCTTGAGCATATCTGAGACCTCCAAGCCTGTGTCACGTTGATACTCTTCCTCCAACAAGGCCATACCTACTCCAACAAGGCCATATTTTCTAATAGTGCTACTCCCTTAGTGGGCCATTTCCTTTCAAACTACCATACTTGGAGACATTTAATAGCACTCTTGCCAACCAAAATCTAAAGGAGTAACTTAATGGCGGCATAGGAAAGATCATTTGATAGGAACGGTGGCCTCAGTATGGACACAATGTCAACAAGAGGTGTCCTGAAAGGTCCATATTTGGGAGTTGTCACTATTGTTACAGTTCTATATTATTCATTTCTACCTTGGTATTCCTGAATCTTGAGTAGTTAATCTGAACCTCGCCATATTAGGGATAATTTCTTTACTCTCCTCAGTTAAAAGAGAATCGTGGTTGCTACTCCATCTTTCTCCGGGCCAACACTATGCTTGCAAGTGGTTAGAAGGGCAATAGTGCATGCATTGTGTACATTATAGTTAATTCTTTGTGTTCATTAGTTTATGTGATCATCACTACAACTGAGCAAGAGCTTAGAGAGGTTAAATAACTCACTAAGATGATACAGCTAGAAAGCATAGTGTCCTGCACACACAAACACTCCAAAATGGCAATTACAGATTAGAAAATTGAACCAGGATCAAGCACACACCACCTGCCCACACAGCCCCTGCTTCGTGAGAATTCTCCCAAAAGAGACATATACTATCATGTCATTAGTATCCAAGTGTCTTTTTTATTATGGCAGCTCTTTCTTTAATGTTGCAGAATCTTTCTCTGAGGTGCCCTGTCCCTGTCTTCATCATTGAGTAACAGTGGTTGTCTTCCTTTGTGGCTCTCCAGGTCTCATTGACAATAATCCAAGTGTTCTCTGAGTTTTGTCCTTGTAGCTCCTTCCTTTTTATCCTACCCTATCTTATGCAATTGAATCTTCTGTTTTCCCAAACAAGTTCATCGCCTTCAAAAATCCTGTTGGATGCACTGTCAATCAGCAGGAAACATAATAGATTTTAAGATATTGGAAGACATTAGAATACAAGGTGAAGCAGGAAATCAAGGACTGCCTCACTTCTGGCTAAGGGTAAGACACACCTGTGTGGTCCCTCCCTTCCTCTCTTTCGCATCACCTCTATTTTTGATCTGGCCAACTAACATCTGCATATTACCAGGTAAACAAAACTTTGAGGGGAGCAGAGCTTGCCAATTAAGGGCTCCAGGTGAAAATACAGACTGTAAAATGCTTCATTTCAGCGGGAGTGTCTTTATGGAAATACCTGTACTTGCTCACCAGTTGCATGTAAATGAGACCATAATTGAACCACCTGCATCAGTGCAGAAACTGGTGGATCTTTAGTGTGTGGACACTTTGAGGAGGGGGCTCCCTTTTCAGTTTCTCAGACCTCAAACAAACCCAAAAGGCTGTAATCCCAACAGGGTAAACTCAGACCAGCCTCTGAGCCTGTAAACCGTTCATTATAAAACCCCAAACTGTCACATCGCTCCCTTAATGAGGGTGTACATCTTTGGCAGCCTCGGGACAGTACTAACTTATTTCATGACACATTCTGGGAGTTTTATGTGCTTGCTCCATAAAAAAAAGGAAAAGAAATGTGCTGTTTCCATAGCAATGTGGGGTCTTTTGGGCAGCCCCGTTGTGACAGCCAGAGCCCCCGCGTTCTTCTGGGAACTGTTCTTTTCCTTGTTTTTCTGGAAGCCCTTAAATTGTCCCCCAAGCGCCTTCCTCTGGCCCCATTCTGGAGAAGACCAAATGCCACATCCCTAGGTTTGCCACTCTGATGAGTCCGTTTAGCAGTTCTTAAGCTCACTCAGAGCATCCATTAACAAACCCTAGTATATCTGAAGATGGGGTTTGTCTTTCTTACTGGATCAGAATACAGACAAAGTATTATAGGGAATACAACACACTAAAACCTTTGGCAAACTTCATCATGTCAAAGGACCACTTAGGCGTTATAGTAGAGATGCTTGGAGATCAGAAGAGTTGAGCTCCAGCACTGGCTCTGCCATCAACTTGAAACAAATACTAAATGTGTACTTGGGATTAAAAATATCTGCTTGTATCACAGGACTGTCCAAATCTTTAGAAGGAATGAGATACGTGAGCCCCAGCATTAGATAGTTTATATCTACCCCATGAGTGTCAGCTGTCACCCTGTCTTCTTGAGCAGATCCAATGAGCCTGAATTCACCAAGCTATGACTCTGTAATTAACTCTACAATTCTAGCTCCTAACATCAATAGATTCGCATGCATACATTGACCCAGATGCCAGCTGGTACAGTGGGAATCCAACTACTTTCTGTAACTTTACAGACATAGTTTACTCCAACTTTATTCCCATAATCTATATGCTATAGTCAGTAGTGGCTGCTACATAATCTATCATGGATATTGTTTCCTTTCGCGCAGTGGTTCTCAACCTTTCTAACACTGGGACCCACACAACAATAAAATTATTTTCTTTGTTACTTCATAACTGTCATTTTGTTACTGTTGTGAATCGTCATTGTCGTAATTAGGGTTTCTCTTGCTGTGATGATCAAAAGGCAAGTTGGGGAGGAAAGGGTTTATTAGGCTTACACTTCTGCATTGCTGTCCATCACTGAAGAAAATCCAAGGCAGGAACTCAAAACAGAGCAGGATCTCAGAAGCAGAAGCAGATGCAGAGGCCATGGAGCAGAGCTGCTTACTGGCTTGCTTCCTAGGGCTTTCTCAACCCATCTTCTTATAAAACCTAGGAACCAACAGCTCAGGGATGCTACTATCCACCATAAGCTGGGACCTCCCTCATCAGTCACTAAATGAGAAAATGCATTACAGCTAGATCTCACGAAGGCATTTCCTCAGCTCAGGCTCCTTCCTTTGATGACTCCAGCTTGTGTCTAGTTGACACACAAGACAACCCAGTACAGTAATGTAAATATCTGTATTTCCTAATGGTCTTAGGTGACCCCTGTAAAAGGGTTATTCATTCCCTCAAAGAGCTGTGACCCACAGATTGAGAACCATTTCTATAGAGTAACCAGCAGTGACAGCCTAGACATCTTTCAGCTCTGAACAGTGCACCTGACCAGACAGGCATTGCTGACTGAGCTTAGGCTAGGACAGGTGCAGTAAATGAGGGAGCAGAAGACCTTTCCTGAGGCCACGTTGCACTTTTCAGTGATCACAGGTATTTCTTGCTTCCCATCTGTAAGCAGAGATTGAATACATACTTATAACTTGCTCTGTCTGTACCCTATCCCACATGGAACATTTACACCCCTTCTTCAGTGCAATTTCTTCTTACCCTCTCATCTGCCTCCATCCAATCACAGACAGTGAGTCAGAAACTTGTAAAGGATAAACCCTGTCATTGTCACTCTCCAGATAAAACTCTTCTGGTATTTCCCCCATTAACTTCTGGGAAAGATTACAGAAACTCTATATTATCTGACCCATGCCTACTTCTTAACTTCTCCTCTCCTTCTCCATTCCTCCCATCCTCTCTGCTCTTCTCCCATGCCACCCCAAAGCTCTTCATGCTGACCTTGATTCTGCCCACTTAGCTCAATGCTCTACACTGTAAGTGCACAGTAGAAACACTAGGAAGCTCCGTAAAGTGCCAATGTTGTATCGGCCTGCACAGAGTCTAATGGCATTGGTCTGAGAAACCAGTCCAAGGTAATTAGAGGCCACAAGCAAAGTTTGAACCTACTCCAGGATTGGGATGCCTCTAAAGGTGACAATTATCCAGTCCACACAGTCTGACTGTGAGAAACCCAGGTGGGGAATAGTGAAGGGTCTAGGGATGTAGTCTGAACCCACCCAGGATGTAACATCTTTAGGTTATTAGTTACTGTTTTATAGATTTTTCTTGTTGAGTTGGATTTCATAGGTTATTCATACTTCTTCCAAGTCTAACACAATGCTAAAACTAAGTTATTGTCTTTATTTAATAGTTTTGTTACCATTCCCCATATCATTCCCCTCCTTCTCTTCAAGCAGCCATTCACTGTTCTCTATGTATCTTTTTATTTGTATGTAATCTTGTAAATTGCATGTTATTATGTATATACATATAGCTACAAGTTTCATTTTGTGTTGTTTTTGCACCCAGTGCTGTGAGTTTGTTGGGTTTATTTATTTATGTATTTATTTGTGTGTGTGCATGTAGGTGCACATACAAATGAATATACATGACTGTGAAGGTCAGAAATAAATGTCAGTTGTCTTTTTCAATGATTCTTCCCCTTGTTTTTTGAGACAGGTTCTCTCATGAACATGAACCTTATTGGGTGGCAAGTGAACCAACCAGAGAGCTCCAGGTATCCTCCTATCTCATTCTTCATTCCAAGTCCTAGGATTACAGGAACATACTAACATGCCTGGCTTTGCCATGGGTGCTGGAGACCTACACAAAGGTCCTCTTGCTTACACAGCATGTGCCTTAACTGCTGAGCCATCCCTCAGCTCCAGACCTGTGTTTTAAGAGCACAATGTGTTGTTGATAGCACACCTGATCACTGTTCACATCCTTCCATGCTGGGTGTCCTCTCCCATGGTCACAGCCACATGGCCTCTGTGCTGGTTGGTTTTTGACAACTTGAAACAAACTACAGTCACCTGAGAATAGGGAACCTCAATTGAGAAATCGCTCTGTCATCATATCATCCTGTGGACACATCTATGGGGCATTTTCTTAATTAATGATTGATGTGAGAGGACCCAGCCCACTGTGGGGGTTGACAGGGGCCACCCCTGGGTGAGTGGTCCCAGATTGTATACAAAAACAAGCTGAGCAAGCCAGTGAGCATTCCTGGATGGTATCTACTTTTGTTCCTGCCTCCAGATCCCTGCTTGAATTTCCAACTTTGCTTTCCTCTATGAGGGCCCCTGAGCTACAGGATGTAATAATCCCTTTCCTCTCCAAGCTTGGTTTTGGTCAGGCTTCTGTCTTTGCAATGAAGAAGCCAACTAGAAAAACCTCTTTCTTCCACCTCTGCAATGTCTGTGTGAGTATCTTCCCACATGGCCAATGAGAAGCTTGGGTGAGAATCTATTCAAGATTCAGATACAAAAGTGCAACTGCCAGGAAATGGGGCAAAGGGATTTTTATCCTGACTGACTAAGTAGGATTATCAAACTATTCCCAGAATACCTGCACCAAGTGACCTTGCTAAACTAGTTTCTTTTGCTGAGTGCAGTATCTGTGGAGTCAACATCAAGAGTCCTATTCTCTAGACAAAGTAAACACTACTGTTATGAACGTTAAAACTAATATTGGAAACAGACTCAAAGGGGGAAAACTGAACTTGTTTTGTGCAGAAGCAAGAATGTGGGAAACGCTAAACCCTTTGGTGAGGATACTACCTTAGGAGACTATACAGACAGCGAGTAGATAGTTTATGAGAAACAAGGAGCAACTATGGGTGGGTACAGGTTTCTTTGAGCGAGGAGATGAAAATATTGTAAAATTAATTGTTGGAACAAACAAGTGGAATGTACTCCTCACAAGTACATTATTGATATTATGATATAGTGAATAAATATTTATTTAAAAATATTGGTTAGAATTGGGCATGGTGACTGTGGTGATTTGAAAGAAAATACCCACCATAGGCTCACTGGGAGTGGCACTATTAGCAGGTGTGGCTTTGTTGGAGTACATATGGCCTTGTTGGAGTAGGTGCTGCCTTATTGGAGTGGGTATAGCCTTGTTGGAGGAAGTGTGTCACTGTGGGGTGGGCTTTGAGATCTCCAATGCTCAAGATACCACCTAGTAGTGTCTCAGTTCACTTCCTGTTGTCTGTGCAAGATGTAGAACTCTTGGCTACCTCTACCACCATGTCTGCCTGCATGCCCCCATGTCCCACCATGACAATAATGAACTAAATCTGTGAACTGTAAGCCAGCTCAACTAAATATTTTCCTTTATAAGAGGTATCATGGTCATGGTGTCTCTTCACAGCAACTGAAACACTAACTAAGAGAGTAACTTAATACCTTCACTTTCAGAATTGGCAGATTGAAGCAGGAGGATAGCCATGAGTCTGAAATGATCCTTACTAGATGGCAAGTTCCAGGCCAGCCAGCACTACAGAGTGAGACCCTGAAAATTAAATTAAATTATATTAATTATATTAACAACATTTCTTAAGAAAACTATTTTGGTTTTCATTTAATATTTATAAAAAGGCAGGTGCACACACTAGCTAGATGGATAGAGAATGAGATTCTTAGTTTTGCAAAGAATATTTAATACATGATATTACTATTTTTATTGAAATGCAACTTGCAAAGCATGTTACTAGCCATTAAGTGTACAATAGGGGTCACTTTAGGGCACTTCCAAGTTGTACAAACAACATTTCTCTATTTTCAAACTTTCTCCCTACCCCAGATGGATAGCCCACATTATTAAATACTTAGCTCCTCATTTCTGCATCCCTGGTGAGCAGTGGTCTGCTCCCTAGCCCTACAGCTTTGCCTGAATATTTCATGTAAACGAAATCCTTATTCACTCTTTCACTCAATATCATGGTTTTGAAGCTGGTCTGAATCAGAACTTGTGTCAGATAGATTTGGAAGAGCCTAGTGGAGGTAGAATAAACATCACTTTTTTATATAGCTGAATAATATTCCACATTTTGGATGTACCACAATTTGTTTACATCATTATTCTGTTGATAGATATTGAAGTTATTTCTGTCTTTTGTCTATTATGGGAAGTCTTCTGCAGTCATTCATTTACAAGTTTTTTGTGGACAGAGAGTTTCAAACCTTTGTGGTGTATGTTTCAGGGGAGTAGTCTCTGATAATTCCATGACTAGATTTGTGAGCAAACACTAAAGTGTTTCTCTCTGTGACTGTAGCATTTTACATCCCAGGCACATGTAAGGGTTTCAGATTCCACACTACTATCTTCTGAGCTTATTACAGCCATCATAGTAAGCATGAAGCAGTTTCTTGCTGTGGTTTTGGTCTGCATTTTTTTATCAGTTAATAACATTGAGCATCTTCTATGACTTTTGCCAACTTGTATGACTTCTTTGGAGAAATGTTTCTTTAAGAAACTGGGGTGTCTGCATATATGCTGTGGTTGTGTAACTTTCTGATCTTGTGGGATTCCTAACACTGGAAGTAGGGGTGTCTCTGACTCTTTTGCCTGCTCTTGGGACACTTTTCCTCCTATTGGGTTGCCCTGCCCTTCCCTAATCTGAGGCCTTGTGCTTAGATTCATCGCACCTAGTTATGCCATGTTCCATTGATATACCTGAGAGACCTGCTCTTTCCTGAAGGGAAATGAAGGAGGAGTGGATCTGGTAGAGAGGGGACTGGAAGGAGTGGATGAGGGCTGTAGTTAGGATGTAATGTATGAGAGAATAGATAAAAATAAAAAATAAACTGAGGCCAAACTGATATCAGGACCTAGGTTACCAATGGCATAGTAAGTGACTTCATAGATACCATGTTGATTTTCATGTTAATTGTGGAACAGCAGAGGAGGGTAGCAGCTTTTTCCCACATCTCTTCCAGGATTTTACAGATCCCATGGACTATAGGTGCAGAGTATCGCACTGGACCAAGAAACAGTTATGTAGTTCTTAGTATCAGCAAAACAAATGAACCTAATGAGTACAATCCTTCAAACTCCCATCATCTCAAAATACACTTTTTACACAGTAAGTCCACAACTCCTCAGAAATCTTTAACGCTGTGTGCACCCCAGGACAGCTACAAATCGCCCTTCATGTCTTTTCAGAAGCACATAGGCTGTCTGCACAGAACTTCATGGGCCTGTGTGAATGGGAAGACCTAGGTGCCTTCTTCAGGATATTATTTGTACCTCGACCAAAGCTAATCTATGAGTTCAACTTTGAGCTTCTGGTAACTTCCAATAAGTCAGATGTAAATCATTCCTCTAACCTAGGTAAGTGACATCTAATCAACTGTGGCTTGGCGACCTCCAGGGCTTTCACAATAGTCTCTCTCTCTCTCTCTCTCTCTCTCTCTCTCTCTCTCTCTCTCTCTCTCTCTCTCTCTCTCTCTCTCTCTCTCTCTCCTGCTCTCCCCCTTTATTTCTTTCTCTCTCTTTCCCTACCCCTCTGTGGGTGTGTGGGGGTGGGTGGGTGGGGGTGGGGGTGTGGGGGTGGGTGGGTGGGTGTGGGTGTGTAATGGCAAAAGCAGAGAGTGAGGCTTTAGCCAAAGGTGAAACTAACCATGACAGGTCATCTCTGTCTCTGCTCCAGGTAAAGGCTTCAAATACCATCATTCTAGATGCTTCAAATCACATTGTCAGACTCTGTGACCCTGACTCTCCTTACTAAATGAATCTAGAATGTGTTTCTTTTTATGCAAAATCGGTTCTGTAATCCCAGATAATTGTTGGGTAAAGCAGGAAGTACAAAGCCTGCCTGAGCTACAAAGAGAGGCCAGCCTGGACAACTTAGTGAGACCCTATCTCAAACTAAAAAGTGAAAAGATAACTGGGAAGTGCAGGTATTCAGAGAGAGGCAGTCAACTCTCATTTAGGTTAAGCCTTAAAAACAATATAATGATGCAATAAACCATTTCAACTCTCCAGTAATCCATTGCACAGTTCGTATCATCTCTATTTTATGAGAGAAGAATTATAGTTTCAAGGTCACACATCAAGTCAGGATCAAATCTAAGTTCTAAAGATAGCTCATTTTCATCCCTGTGCTCTTCATCACTTGAATTCTCAAGTAAAGACTCTCCCAGTCCATTCCAAAAGGTTCTCCCTCTAAATCAAGATATTTGACTAGGGAAAAAAAACTGTAGTTGAAGAAACAAGTTCATTTTCTCTCTGGACCCATTTAACTCCTCTATATCCATTTCCACATATGCAAAATGGGCTGAGGTAATGGAAGTGGACATCTTATTGTGGGAACATCTCTTTAATGAGGCAGCTGAAAGAAGATACTATCTCACAGTGAGCTCCCTGTTCCTTTGCCTCTTGCAACTTTTCTGTCCCCTCTTACACAATGATTCCCAAGCCTCCTTTGAAGGATTGTAGATATATATTGTTAATGCAGCCCCTGGGACTGGGTTACAGAAATCACATTGTGATTGGTTGTGGTTTTCGGTAGTGGTCTAAGTCTGTTGCAAAGAGAAGTTTCTCGATGAGAGGTGAGCACTACCCTTCTGAGAAGAGCACACCATTAGTTAACCTTTACCAAATGGTCATCCCTGACAACATATATACAAGTAACAGTCTGAGCAGCTTGTATTTATGTATTTAGAAGTATATATGCATTTTTATAAGTGCATGCAACAACAATTAATGAAAACAGGCCATCGATTTGAGAGAAAGCAGGGAGAAGTTTATGGGAGAGTTTGGGGAGAAGATAGGGAAATGATGTAATTATAGCATAAACTCAGAAAATAAAAGAAATAATTTTTAAGGAATGTGTAATGTGAATTCTCAAAGGTATGCACATCCGATGGCAGGAATGTAAGCACATAATAAGAAACTGTCTAATAATCTTACCTCAAGAGTGAGAGCCAATAATACAAGATAAGGTTGTTGTCTCATAGGTAACATTCCATCTCAGGTAAGAAAGTGGCTGGTGGAAAGCTGTATGCTGTGATGTTGATCTGTCCATCATCCTATGCACAGACAAGGGAGACAAGGGAATCACTGTGGGCCAGAGTGCAACAGCAAAAAGCAAGAAAGGACCTGTATTAACAAGGTGGAGGGAGAGAACAGATTTCTCAGTATTTGTGCGCTGACATTCCTATGTGTGTCATGGCACATATCTGTACACACACACACACACACACACACACACACACACACACACACACACCTCTATATCTGGGTCTACATCTTCATAAGAAGACTTCTGTTTTACCAGAGGTCAGGCAGGATCTAGGGAACCCAGGTCTACAACTTAGAAGCAGACTTCAGCTTTAACAGAGCACAGGTGGGATCTAGGGATCCCATCCAGGGCAGCTGTACTGTGTACTGGAGGCCAGGCTGGTCCTAGGGACCCCAGAGGCCAGACCATATCTAGGGACCCCAGACTTCACCTCCTTTCCAGGGTTCCATATCCTGGTCTACAGCTTCAGAAGACCACCTTTACCAGAGACCAGACCAGATCTAGGGACCTCTAGCCCCCAAACCCCAAAAGGGGACACAATTCTGGACCTGAAGACATGCTACTCACCAGAACACTTGGCCATTTAGGCCAGAAAACAAAAAATGACAGAAAAACCAAGGAGCAAAACATCCATCTAACAAAGACAAACTGAGGAATCAATGCCTAGATTTATAATCATCCCAGATCCAGATGCCTAAATGCCAGTGTAAGAACACAACATAAAATAGAAACAGCATCATCAGACTCCAGCTACTCTAGGACAGCAAGATCTGAACAATCCATCGCAGTTGAAGCACAAGAAACAATCTTAAAAATTACTTTATGAAGATGATAGAAGTCCTTAAAGAGGATATAAAAATCCCTTAAATAAATTGAGGAAAAGACAAACAAAAAATAAAGGAAATTTTAAAAACTCTATAAGAAAACCAGAAAAAAAAAATAAACAGATGAAGGAAACTGTTCAAGATCCAAAAATGAAAACAGACCAATAAAGAAAACACAAATAGAGGGAATCCTGGAAATGGAAAATCTGAGCAGCAAACAGGAACTACAGATGCAAGCATCACCAACAGAATTCAAAAGATGGAAGAGAGAACCTCAAGCACTAAAGACACAATATAGGATATAGATTAATCAGTCAAAAAATGTTAAATCTAAAAAATTCCTAACACAAACTTCCAGGAAATCTGGGACACTATGAAAAGATGCAACACAAAAATAATAGTAGTAGTAGAAGAAGAAGAAATCCAGCTCAAAAACCCAGAGACTGCCGGGCGTTGGTGGCACAAGCCTTTAATCCCAGCACTCGGGAGGCAGAGGCAGGCGGATCTCTGTGAGTTCGAGGCCAGGCTGGACCGACAGCCTCCAAAACAATACAGAGAAACCTTGTCTCATAAAAACCAAAAAATAAAAAAATAAAAAAACCAGAGACTATATTTAACGAAATCATAAAATAAAATTTTCTCAACCTTATAACGAAACAGAAGAACGGAGAGAAGCACAGATTTTTGATAGCAGCATTTTTCTCAGGTGTTTTGTTAGCTACAAGCCGAGATTCACGCGGCTCGCTTACCGGAGTCTTCCTGACTCGGCATAAAAAAAAAAAAAAAACAGCAAGGTTGTTTTAAGAGACTCTGCTAACGATTGAAAGGTGTGTACGTACAGCTGGAAGTGGCAGCTTTTGCTGGATGTCAGCATGGACTGAGGCGGTAAGCTGAAGTCACGCTTATGCCTGCCATCTTGACGAAAAAAAAACACCAGTTTAAAACAGCTGCGGTTTTACAGATAAGACATGTGGCCAGAAAAGATTTACAGTAAAGTCAGACTTGGATGAACAAAACCTCTAAAAGTTTACAGTGTGTTTAAAAATATACGTGAGATTGAGAGAAATAAATAGAAAAGCCGGCGTTGTGGTGGCACACGCCGGTAGGATTTACTCCAGAGGCAGAGGCAGGCAGGTTTCCAAAGAGAAACCCTGTCTCAGAGAAAAATAAATAAAAGTAAAATAAAGTAATAATGGATAAATAAATAAGCCACGTAAAGATGGAAAATACACAGAGAGTCTGGATACTGTACGCTATTGTGTTTTTCAGTTTTATAATTGCTCAGGAAGGAACTGCTACTAAAGTACACTTGATTATAAATGCTGCTAAATTAATTCAACTTATATCTTTTGAAAATGCCTTGACTTCAAAATTTAAGTATAATGATATGTTACTTGGGAAAGGAGATTTTACTTATGTTTCTACAGAAAATGAAAAGCTGAGGATTCCTTCCAGGCTTCAGTGGTTTGACAAACCAAGACCCCCGGAAGCAGTGAACCAGGTGATCCAACAACTAAAACAGCTAAGATGATGCAGCTTTACAGACCACGAAAATAAGGACTTATACAGGTTTCTGAGTTTTGTCATGATCCCCATGGTATGAACAGCGCCCCCTTCCAACACGAAGCAGTTTGGAATGAGCGATGTCCTAATTCCCATCTTGTTTATAAATCTTTGTTTTCATTTAAATGGGTTGTTTATAATTGGCTAATGATAACAGCCGATCTCTTTTTTAATGGTAAAAATGGGAATTATGTTATGGGTATGGTTTTTCATTTATTGATACAAATTCAAGGTCAATTTTGTGATGTGTATATTTCTCCTCTTGATTAAGTATTGTGCTTATACTGATCTTTTAAAATGTAATGCATAATTGAATACAGACTATAGATAGTTACTTATAATAGAATTTATAATTTTAGGTAAGTTAGATTTTCTAGATATACAAAAATATATTTGAGATAGATAAACAGTCTTCAAACCTCTCAAAGACCTTCAGAAAATGGCATTTAAAATGGTTTAGAGTTTTTTGTGACAATGAGAAATGTCTGCTCCTGGCAGCACCAATTACGTCTGAGAGGAAGATGGGCATCGAAGAAACTTGTTATGGAGTTTGCTTTCAACATGGCAAGATTAGCCATTTGGGCAAGAAACTGCTCTTGCCTGTACTGCTTGACTGTTGTATAATCTGGACATGCAGGACCCACAGGAAAGTGACTGCTGAACTCAGTCTTACAGGGTTCCTGCTTCATGAAAGAGTCTACTAGACTTTCTGCAGGACACAGAGAAATGACGGACAGACTGCCGATGCAGATGGACAGTTTGAAATTTCCTGCTTTCCTGAGAAATCTTCTGGACACATTGTGGCCTATGGGCTAAAGATGGATGCCCCGACAATACAGAGGAACTTCAGGTGACTGTCCAGGTAGCAAGATATCTGAGTCAATCCTAGTGTTTATATATTATCCTTCTGTGGTCTTTGATAGAGTTGAAGACAGATAATTATAATTATAGTTTTCCTTAGTTATGATAAAAAGATAAGCTACATATAGGACTTTGGACTCACAAGAATGAGATAGATGATATTTTCTTTAAATCTTGCTAAATGTTAATAGACAAAATGTTGTAACTGTGTTCTTACTTGATAACTGTTCTGTTATATATAATTTGACTATGCTAAAGTTAAGACCTTTCTTTTTGTTTAAACAGAAAAGAGGAGATGTTGGGGAAGTCCTGTTATTTGTCAATAAAGCACTGTCTGGCCAATAGGGAATCTAGATAGGACTAGGAGTCCAGAAGGACTCTGGGTAGGAGAAACATAGGAGATTCAAGATGTAACGCCATGGGGTAGGAGCCCGGAACTATTCTCCGGTAAGAGACTTACTTAGACTAACAATTATGGGGTAATTACTTAAAGCAGAGCTAGCCAGTAAGAGACAAGCAAGGCCAACAGCTTCATAATGAATATAGCCTCCTGTGTGTTTATTTGGGACTGATGCAGCTCTAGAACCAGGCTGGCGGGAAGGCTCCACTCAAAGAAAAAGCTTCTCTTTACACAACCTAAAGAAGAACATGGTTATAAAGGTACAATAAGTTTGAGAACACCAAATAGATTGCATCAGAAGAGAAAAGCCCCTCACCACATAATAATCAAATAATATTAAAAAGCAGAAAGTGAAAAATTCCAAGTAACATATAAAGAAAGATTTGTTAGAATTTCACCTGACTTCTTAACAGAGACTCTAAAATGCAGAAGTGCCTGGACAGATGTCTTGCAGACTCTAAGAGGCCACAGATGCCAGTCCAGACTACTATTCTCAGTAAAACTGTCAATCACTATAGATGGTAAAAACTAGAAATTTCATGACAAAGCTAAATTTAAACAATATCTATCCATAAATACAGCAGTAGATAATCCCACACAAGCAAAACCCAAAGAAGGGATATGTGCGTGCATGTGCACACACACACACACACACACACACACACACACACACACACACACCACTACTACCACCACCAACAAAATAACAGGAATTAACAATCACTTATCATTAATATCCCTCAACATTAATGGACTCAACTTGCCAGTTAAAAGACACAAGTTAACAGAACAGAAAGGAGAACAGGATCCATCAATCTGCTACACACAAAATCACGCTCCAACATCAAAGATCGATATTACCACAGGGTAAAGGATTGGAAAAATATTTTCCAATCAAATGGACTTAAGAAGCAAGTTAGTGTAGCTAACCTAACAAAATAGACATCCAAAAACTTTATCAAAAGAAATGGAGAAGAGTATTTCATACTTGCAAAAGGAAAATCCACCAAGATGATATCTCAATTCTGAACTTGTATGCTCCAAATGTAAAGGCACCCACATTTGTAAAAGAAACATTACTAAAACTTGCATAGAACCCCACACAATAATTGTGGGAGACTTTAACACCCCACTCTCATCAATGGACAGGTCATCCAGAAAATAAAATTAAACAGAGAAATAATAGAACTAACAGATGTTATAACTCAAAGCAGACATCTATAGAACATTTCACCGAAACACAGAAGAATATACCCTCTCAGCACCACATGGGATCATCTCTGACATTGACCATATACTTGACCACAAAGCAAGCCTCAGCAGACAAAAAAAAAACTGAAATAACCCTCATTATTTTATCAAACCACCATGGATTAAAGCTGGATATCAACAACAGAAACAACAGAAAACCTACAAACTCATAGAACCTGAACAACTATCTATTGAGTTACCACTGATCAAGGAAGAAATAAAGAAAGGAGTTAAAGACTTCCTAGAATTCAATGAAAAGTAATGTACAACCTACCCAAAATTAAGGGACACGATTTAAATGGTGCCAAAAGGAAAGCTCATAGAAATAAGTGCCTTCATGAAGAATCTGGAGAGATCTCATACTAACTACTTAAGAGCACACCTAAAAGCTCTAGAACAGAAAGAAGCAGACACACCTAAGAGGTGTAGAAGGCAGGAAATAAGAAAACTGTGGGCTAAACATCAATAAAATAGAAACAAATAAAACAATACAAAGAATAAATGAAACAAAGGGTTGGTTCTTTGAGAAAATAAACAAAATTGATAAACCCTTATCTAAACTAAAATGCAGAGAGAGAATATCTAAATCAACAAAAACAAAAAAGTGGGGGAGGACGTAACAGCATACTCCTAGGAAATACAAAGAATCATTAGGTTCTTCAAAAAACTATTCCACAAAATTGAAAAATCTAAAAGAAATAGAGAAATTTCTTCATAGATATCACTTACCAAAGTTAAATCAAGATCAGATAAACAATTTAAATAGGCATATAACTCCTAAAGAAATAGAATCAGCAATTAAAAATCTCCCAACTGAAAAAAGCCCAGGGACAGATTGTTTTAACTCAGAATTCTACCAGAATTTCAAAGAAGAGTTAATACCAATACTCTTCAAATTACTCCACAAAATAGAAACATTGCCAAATTCTTTCTATGAGGCCAGTTACTCTGATACCCAAACCACACAAAGACTCAGAAAAAAAGAGAAAATTATAGATCAATCTCCCTCATGAACATTGATGCAAAAATACTCAATAAAATGCTGGCAAATCAAATCAAAGAAAACATCCAAAATAGCATCCACCATGACCAAGTAGGCTTCATCCCTAAGATGCAGGGATAATTCAACATATAAAAATCTATAAATGTAATCCACCAAATAACAAGCTGAAAGAATAAAACTGCTTGATAATCTCATTAGATGCTGAAAAAGCCTTTGACAAAATCCAACACCCCTTCGTGATAAAAGTCTTGGAGAGTTCATAAAAACAAAGAACATATCAAATATGATAAAAGTAATATATTGCAAGCTAGTTACCAACATCAAATTAAATGGGGAGAAACTCAAAGCAATTCCGCTAAAGTCAGGAACAAGACACGGTTGTCCACTCTCTCCATACCTGTTCAATACAGTCCTTAAGATGTACCTAGAGCAATAAGACAACTGAAGGAAATTGAGAGAATATGATAAGGGGGACATAAGAACAGACACTGAGGGAATCCAGAGAATCATCAGATCATATTTCAAAAACATGTACTTCACCATAATGGAAAATTTAGAAGAAATGGACAATTTTCTGGATAGGTACCACATATCAAAATTAAGACCAGATTAAAAACCTAAATATTTTCCTAAAATCATTTCCCTTAAAAAAATTAAATATTAGCCAGGTGTTGGTGGCGCATGCCTTTAATCCCAGCACTTGGGAGACAGAGGCAGGAGGATCTCTGTGAGTTCGAGGCCAGCCTGGTCTACAGAGTGAGTTCCACGACAGCCTACAAAACAATACAAAGAAACCCTGTCTCGAAAAACCAAAAAAAATTAAATATTTCCCTAAGGAAATAGAAGCAGTCATTAAAAGTCTCCCAGCCAAAAAAAAAAAAGCCCAGAACCAGATGGCTTCAGCACAAATTCTACCAGAATTTCAAAATCAATACTCTTTAAGTTGTGCCACACAATAGAAACAGAAGGAACATTGCCAAACTGTTTTATGAGGCTACAATTACCCTGATATACAAACCACACAAACATGTAACAAAGAAAGAGAACTACAGAATCATCAATCAACCTTGTGGACATTGATGCAAAAATACTCAATAAAAACTACTAGGAAATTGAATCCAAGAACACATCCAAAAAATAATCCACTATGACCAAGTATGTTTCCTCCCAGAGATGCAGGAATGGTTCAACATATGAAAATCCATCAATGTAATCCATCATAAAAACAAACTGAAAGAAAAAAACACATCTCATTAGATGCTGAAAAAGCCTTCAAGAAAGCCAACACCACTTCATGATAAAGGTCTTGGAGAGAATAGGGATATAAGGAACATACCTAAGCATAATAAAAGCAATTTACAGTATGCCAACATCCAACATCAAATTAAATGGAGAGAAACCCAAAGCGCTTCCACTAAAATCAGGAACAAAACAAAGCACTCTTTCAATATCTGTTCAATGTAGTACTCTTCAGTTATATCTAGAGCAATAAGACAACAAAAGGAGATCAAGGGGATACAAATTGGAAAGGAAGAAGTCAAACTATCACTATTCAAAGATGATATAATAGTACACATAGGTTACCCAAAAAATTCTATCCAGGAACTCCTACAGCTGATAAACACACTCAGTAATGTGGCAGGATACAACGTAATAAAAATGGCAATCTTACCAAAAGAAATCTACAGATTCAATGAAATCCCCATCAAAATTCTAACACAATTCTTCTCAGGCCTTGAAAGAGCAATACTCACTCAACACTCAACTCAATATTCAACAATAATAAATTCTCAAATTGCATAGAAAAACAAAAGGCATAGAATAGCTAAAACAATCCTGTGCAATAAAGGAACTACTGGAGGCATCACCATCCCTGACTTCAAACTCCAGTATATAGCCATAGTAATAAAAACAGCTTTGTATTAGCATAAAAACGGAGAATGGATCAATGGAATCACATACCTATGAACTTGAATAAGCCAAAATGGTAAATGGAAAAAGGAAAGCGTTTTCAACAAATTGTGCTGGCATAACTGGATGCCAACATGTAGAAGAATGTAAATAGATCCATATCTATTGCCATGGTCATTCCTTTCTTAAGGACTAATATATGTTCTGGGTATATCTCTCCATATCACCCTCACCTCTATGCACTGTTTCCCACAGCTCCTCATTTTCCCCGGACATCATCTCCATGATGCATCACATGAAGAGGATGCTATTGTAATGCATGGGTCTGTTGGAACCACAGGGCACTGACAAATTCTAGCCTCATACATCACAGGGCCATCAGGACTGGCACTAATAATGTAATATATGAATACATCATCAGGACACTGTCACCTTGTGATGGATTAGTCAAAAAACAGAGCTGTCAGAAAAAAAGAAAGAGAAGAGGACATAAGAGGAAGGGGAATCTTCTTGGTGGCCAGAAGGTACTCCAGAGGCAAAGAAATAAGGCAGAGAACCATAGTAAATAGATTATCAGCCTGGAGCTCTAGAGCCTGGAGTTTAGTCACAACTCATCCAAATAGACCCTCCTGGTGCATTTCCTTTATCTACAAGCTGAATGTGTTAACCTAAATCATTAAAAGTGCATCATAAAAAGTGTTCCACAAAATACCCTTTTGTAAGACACTACAGAAATTTGAGTGTGGCATCTTTATGTCAATTTATTCACTCTGGAACATATAAACACCAAAATATGCTGGTATTAATGTGATCACCTCAATAAACACAGAGTGGGCTTCCCTCGAACTTGCTTATTTTTATGCAGTGTGTGTTATCCCGGTCATAGATAGTGCTGCTGGATTTGATGAACTACAAGGTTCTTTTTCATTTCCATAAATATGGAGGTATGAGCATGAGCTTTGGGACCAGCAGACTTAGGTGAGTTTGGCAAGTTTAAGATTCTAAGGGAGAAAATCTCCAATCAAGCCTCATTAGAAGGGATGCATAAAAGGGCAAAAGGGTCTGTTAATTGCTCACTACCTTGTCTGAGTGAAATTTTTATGTGTTGATATGATTGAGAGTTATTGATAACAAGAGCCAATGCTTATTAATCTGCTTGCTTTTGCAGCAATGATTTTATTTGATCCTCAAAATCACCCCTACAATGTAAGCATTGCTGAACTTATTCTCAACATACACAATGGATAAGCTCAGAGAGACCAAATGTCTCACAGAAGCCTGGATACATGTCTTACCTCATACTTCCTTTGAGCTACAAAGTCTATTATCCAGTACCCTGTTTTTTTAAGGTGAAGAAACTCTTGAAGACTGTTTTTTCTTGAAAGTTTTGTTCTAAAAGTACATGGAGATACAAGGGATCTGTGTCACCATGCTCCAGTGACATTACTATAATGTCTTCAAATGTCAGCTTCAGTAAATTCTCCATAGTTTTCATACCTGGCATTGAATACTAATGACTTTGAAGGCAGAGCACACTACAGTAGTTAGGAAAATCCTATTACAGTTTTCAAGCCCCTCATCTCCTTTCAGACTTCTACATCCAACCCATTTGTTCTTACATGGAACAAGATATTGTTTCCCCTGCCTTTAATGATAGCCAGAAAAACATACCCTCCAGGTTGTGGTTACATGTCCATAAAGGTTAGAAAAAGCAGAATGCTGTGACCTCCAGAAACATCATAGAATCTGAAGTTGAAATACCCAGCTAATTGACTCTCATTAACCCATTCTGTAGCTGAGGGGCAAAACATGTTGTGTTTCTTAAGAGTCTCAGGTCATTTCTACTTCCAAAAATCTAAAGAGCAAATTTCTAAGTTGGAAACAACTGAATTTCCTTCCACTTCTATACTCTGTGACTCACAGAACATCCAAGTTTAGAATCACCTCGCTGACAAAGCTCCAGATGCAAACAAAGAATGTGGAAACACCCCTGAAGTAGTCCACCCCTCCACAGCCAAAGGCACACACACACGGAAAGTGAAAATGCTAGCACAACAGATTTGGATATTCACCCTGGTAATGGCGAGATTTAATTTCAGCAGAGAGCTTCCACATCACATAATGGTAGATCATTGAACTGCATTTTACTTCCCCTAGCAAATAAAGTACATAGGAAAAGATTGAAAAGAACATACATTGTTTTATTGTCTTGTGAAATTGCTGGGTTTCAAGCCAATAGAATGCCTTAATGCTCATGTTCTCAAGGGTGATACAAAGTGCAGAGTGTCTCTGTTTGTGAAGCTAAATTTAATAAACTGAGTAATCCCTTGGTAGGACCTGGGATTTTTCTAATATCCTGATGGTATCAAGGGAGAGGGCCTTGGTATGTGAAAAATGGCATAAGACCTTACAAGTGGGACTTACTGGAAACAATTGCCCTTTAATTGAGGTATCTGGTCCTCACCTGTTGTGGGGCATAACTGGACATAAGTCTGTGTGTGTGTGTGTGTGTGTGTGTGTGTGTGTGTGTGTATGCATGTGTGTTGTGAGTACACTATGTACGCATGTGTGCTATCCATAAGCCACTGGGTACTGTCCACAGTTTGGTGCTGAACCAGAGGTCTTTAAATGCAGGGTCATCCAATGCAGTCTTAGCACACAAGGACCATTGTCCATTTGCATGCATAAAGACATGTTTATTTTATACCCACAGGGAATTTAGAATACACGATGGCAGTATTGATGCTATAACATCTTACATCAGGGAAGCACAATCTTATCAACATAATTTCTATTACTTTGGATCATCAATTGTGACATGTGCTTTGAAAGATATACAGCATTTATATGTGTGAGTTCTATAGTGACATCTCGAGAGAAAACATTATATGTGCTAGGTAAATTTTCCTAGGAACAGACTGGGTGGTGAGAGTCTTGTTGGAGTGGTTCAATAAGAGTGTTTTCAAGAAAGGGGGCATGAAGGATGGAGGAATAGCTCAGTAGGTAGAGATATTGCCTAGCATGCACAAAGCCCAGTGTTTTATCCCAGCACCACATAAACTGGGCATGGTGACACGTGCCTGTAATTCCAGTACTCAGAAAAAGAATCAGGAGGATCAGAAGTTCAAAGTCATCTTTATCTACATATGAAGATCAAGTCTAGCTTGCGCTACCTGAGACCTTGTCTCATAAAACAAAAAAGTGGATAGCGAGAATAACATGTGTGAGGAGTGGAAAATGGATGGATGGATGGATATATAAATAAATAAACAAGAATAAAGACAACCACTTAATTCTATGGAAGAAATCTAAAGTACAAATTCTATCACAAAGTGTCTGCACTGTAAGACTCCAGGTGAACCTTTCAGTATCCCTGTGAGTTTGTCAATGATTGTCAACATCTCCCAAGAAGGAAGGAGGTAACTTCCAGTTGAAGACTTCCACTAGACACATGACATTTTTACAGAGGGATACAGAGCATCGTGACAAGCCAGCAGTCACAGGGTCTGGGATCCAGATTCCATGTGGTAGAAGAAATCTGAACAATGCTTTAACAATACCTACTACACTGTAGGAATTTCACACAGATCCATTTTCTGCTGTCTTGTTCCAGTCAATGCTGCTCCAAAACTTTATGATTCAAAAGAAGAGCAATCATTTCATTTTGACACTAATGGTTCTACAGTGCGAGCTGAGATCAGCAAGTGTGGCTTATTTTTGCTCCATGCAGCCTCAAGTGAGGTGGTTCAAGCTATAGAATCTACTTCAAGGAGGTCTCATTCACACCATTGGCAAACTAGCATTGGATGTCAGTGAGACCTTTTCCAAGGCTGAGATCTTGAGTCCTTGTCCTCAGGGGTCTCTCTGTGTATTCTGGGTTTCTTTAAAACATTCTGTCTTCGTTCCAAGGCATAGAGTCCTTGCCACTCATAACCTTGGAACTTTGAAAACAGTCCTTGGGCTGTTGTCCACTCACTAAGGAAATAAATCATGTAGAGATTGAGTCAAGATACTGTCTCTCCATGCAGGAGGATAACAATGCTTAGAGAACTTATAGGTTATAAAATGTTCCTGCAGTCCTTTGAGGCAAATGTCATTCAAGGACATGCATCTGTCCACCAGCTTCTTATCTTGGTGGTTTGTGTTTGTGAACCTCATGTTTGACTCTAAAACTTTCCTCTTAGGTCCATGTTTTAGGTATGTGTTCCTCCAAGTGCTCTGTGGATACTCTGGATGCCTTTAAAGATGGAGCCTGAATGAGAGAATTCAATCATTGAAGATAGGCCTTTGGAGATTCCAGTCCATTCGCTCTTTCCTGTACCTTACACTTCTGTCACTATGAATGGAGCATGCCCGCCCTGTCTTCCCTCATATGCACTAAAACCCTCTGAACTGTGAGCCAAAATAAATCTTTTTTACTTAATAATAATAAAGGGAAGTTTTATTGTTGGCATTAGAGACAAAATATCCTCCCATCACTGTTTCTCTGTATTGTACTAGAAATCCTAGTTAAAGCAATAAATCATGAAAAGGTAGAAAAAGGAATAGAACTTCAGATACCATGATTTTCTATAAATGCAATCGGCAATATGAAAGATAAAACAATACCTCTCTTTAAACTAATAAGTAACTATAGCAAGATGGAATGATTCAAGTTAAATATATAAAAATCAATGGTTTTCTGTGTGCCAATAACAAGCAGTGGAATTTGAGGTGAAAAACATACTATATAATAATGTAATTAATAAATATTTATATACAGTGTGATGCACACAAAATAAATCTTAATGCCCACAACTCCTCCTGGATTTTGCCACAGCAGTGAACAAAAAATGATTATGCACTCTCTTTGAGGAACTACAGGACCCAAAAGTGGCCAAGAAGGTAGTTCCCCATAGACACCATAGTCTATGTCTGACAGAGGATAATAAAAGTCTTTGCTGTAGGTAGACTCAAACTCAGAGAGATGATCTTTAGTCCTGAGATTCCCTCCATCCCTGCCTTACTTCATCCTTTCCTCTGTTAGTTTCTCTGAGAATCCCCTTCACCAGTCATGTGTAAATCATTGCAGGATCAGCTCTTGGGAGCTACACCTAAGACAACTAAATGCTCTCTATGGGAGACAATGCTTATCCTCCTTGCAGCTTATTGAACATTCAGACAAGTGTCTTCTTGCACACTCCTGTGCTCTATTGTCTCCCAAAGTATGTCACCATCATTCATCTTCCTGCTTTCTCTCCCCAGCACCAGACTGTGCTGTATCTAATTTATCTCCACTTCTTCCAGTTCCTGAAAACTCATGGAAGAACAAAATGAACACTGCAGAACCCCGGCCACAAGTCAGGTCTCTTTAAATTGGTTATCACATCTAACTGTGAACACTTTCCCTAAAATGATTATTATTTCATTCCTCTCGTGTGGGTCAGTGTGATGTCTCAAGACAAGGAAACTGTTTCACACAACTTGAAGAGGAGCCATGAACATAATATCCCAAAGAGATATCACCTGAAAATCCAGGCTGAGTGGGACCTCAGCCCTGATTCCATATGACATATTTATCCCCCTCAAAGGACAGAACAAAACCCAAACGAAAAACAAAAAACCTTCCCAATGTCCTCAGTTTCTTTGTCCTTCCAAGAAGGCTTCTAAGAGTTCAGATTTGTGCGTTTTTCTTTTTAAGGATGTATTTAAATCTAATTATATGTTTGTGTGGATATGTATGCATGAGTACAGTGCCAAAGGAGTTCAGAGATGGAGTTATAGGCAGTTGTGAGCTTCCCAGAGTGGCTGCTGCTGTGAACTGAACTTGGCCCTCTACAAGAGCAATAACTACTCTTAAGGCCTTCTCTCCAGCTCCTTGTGAATTATATTGTTTTCTAACAGGAAGTTTTCTTTGTAATAGCTGTGTTCTTTGTGTGATGGTAAAAAATAACTTAATAATAGCAAAACTAACTCTTGAGTGCCTAAACATTGCCGACTTCCCTCTACCAAAGTCTTCGGAGTTCTTCACAGGTCCAATGACATAGAAAGAAGGCTGATTTCCAAAGGGGGCTGAATGAGAAGTTACTGGAAAGGGACCGAGGCCCCAGTGAGATACAGAAAATAATGAATTTGCTGCCAAGGGAAGCCACATTTTTCCTTTTGGATTTTTTGGCTGGCCAGCCTGCTCACTGCTCTTTTTGCCCAGGCTCCTCCTTGACAGTGATGGAGAATGGCATGCCCTAGTGAGATGCCTCCACTCACTGTCAGCCTCCCAATCTGAAAAATTAAAGTTTCAGATCCAGAAATTGCTGTTTTCAGAAGTGACATGGCTGGAACATTGTGCCTTTGACAGAGAAAAGACCCTCAAATAAATCTCACGAGGAAACTGACAGAACTTTCCAAGTTATTATGAGCTCAGATATCAGGGCCAGATACATATGGGTTTAATCCCAGCTCCTGCAAACTACCATCAGTATCATCAAAACTCTGGATGCCTCAGTTTCCTCATCTACAGAACAGGGGTTTGTTGAACTGTTGTAGAGATAAATAAAAAACTAAGCATTCCCAGAGTTAGGCCTGGTTCTTGGCTGTGGATCTCTGTCTCTGGTTCCATCAATTACTATATGAGGGCTCTATGGTAATAATTGGGATATTCATCAATCCGATTACAGGTGTAGGCCAGTTCAGGCACCCTCTATACTATTACTAGGAGTCTTAGTTAGGGTCCACCTTGTGGAATCTTGGGAGTTACCCTAGCACTAGGTTTCTCCCTAAGTCCATAGTGTCTCTATTAAAATGGCATTTTCATTGCTCTTCCACCATATCCCACCATACCTAGGCCATCTAGTTCCCTCCTGTTCTCATGCACCCTCCCTTTCCTTTTGTCGCCCCCACTCCCAGTTTGCCATGTGGAAAGCATCTAATTTCTCCAGGGGAAGAGAGGGCGTGAGAAACATATGAGCAAGAGAGGTCAATATCATGTTGGAGAAATCTACAAAGACATCTGAACCAAGCCGATGGAAACTCATGAACTCTAGACCAACAACTGAGGAGACTCCAGGGGACTGAACCAGGCCCTCCATATAAGGGAGGCAATGTGAAGTTTGGATTATCAGAGGGGCTCCTGGCAGTAGGACCTGGTACATGAGATGGCTTGTTGGAGCCCATTCCTTAGGCTGAGATGCTATGATATTATCCTGGTATATGAGCTAACTAGTTGGAGCCCATTCCCTATGGTGGGATGCTATGTTCAGTCTTAATGCATAGGAGAGGGACTGGGTCCTGACCCAACCTACTGAGCCAGACTATGTTAAGTCTTCATACATAGGAAGAGTAGACAGGGGGTGGGCTAGGGAGAGGTGAGGGGGTGGGAGGAGATGAAGGGGGTGTGAAGAGGGGTGGGACAGAGAACTGTGGTTGAAATGCAAAATGAAATAAAAAATTAAAGAAAGGAAAAAAGAACTGAACATTGGAGCCAGTAAGATGGCTCACCAAGTAAAGTCACCGGCTGCCAAGCCTGGTGACCTGAGCTTTGTACCCAGGATGAAAGCACATGAACATTAAGTTATTGGAATGTATTGAACTATGGCTTAACTGACTGATGACCATCATTACACCTATAAGGCCATTCTCACTCTATCCTCAGAGAGAGAGAGAGAGAGACAGAGACAGAGACAGAGACAGAGACAGAGAGACAGAGAGAGAGAGAGAGACAGAGAGAGAGAGACAGAGACAGAGAGAGAACATTGCATTCCCAGGCCTCAAACAGATGTCACTAAAGCCAGTAAGTAATGCAGCTCAAGTTGAAATTACAAGGAGACTAATGCCAGTTAAAAATGATAGCAATACTTCATACTTTCTGTGACACACTGCTTAATGCTGCACCCACATCCTTCTGTATCCAGGATCTCATATGATCTTCTTAACTACCATGCATAGGAGGCATAACTACCAGGCAAAGTGGCTTATCCAAGGTCACAGAGCTGCTAGTGGAATAGTTATGTCTATGACTCTGTGTCTGGTCTCCAGCTCACCTTACTTTTCTGCCTCCCAGCATTGTCTGAGCATTTAATAGTAGACAATTCTCTCATAGCTGGTTGATTCTAGGGCAGATAAGTAATAACCCAGCAGGTCCCACTAGGCATAGCTGAGTTTAAGGTGTTGAAGCATAAAGAGTTTGAAGGAGAGAGGCAACTGTTCTCCCCACTGCCACTCCAGGAGCCTGACACATTCCTGTGCTCACAGATGTCACCATTAATGTCCTTTCCCCCAGAAGATTCAGGCAGGGGGTCTGGGTGAATCCATCATGGCCCTGAACATAATGTTGATGAATGGTCTCATTAACCTGGCAGCCTGTACCATGTCAACAGCAGCCCCAGTCCCTTGTGTGATGCCTCGTTCAGGAATCTCATTCTCTTCCCATTCCATGATGTGCACATGCGCGCGTGCACACACACACACACACACACACACACACACACACACACACACAACCTCTAGTTCCCCAGCTGTACAATGCACCCCTACACTCCATGCCCTACATAATTTTTCTCTTCTCCCACAAACATGGTACCTAGCTAATATCACTGTCACTCCTACAGGCAGAGATAGTGAGTCTCCCAAGAATTGGATAATTTATCCAAGTTCCAAGGGACTTCAAAACAATTGTGGCTGGCCCCCAAAGCCCTTGTCCTATCTCCAACTGCACTTGCTTTCCCAGACTTTTAACAGTGTGCAAAGCCCTTTTCATACATTTTTTTTCATTCCATCATCCAACCAACCCTATGGGGTAACCTTTATAAGCAACTTGACAGATGGATTTTAAATGTGTGTGTGTAAGAATAAAACTCAAACAACAGCAATTTTGGCAGAAAAAGACTGAGAGCAGGGGAAAGAGCAGAGAGGCTAACTCACCCAACCAGACATCAGGATGTCCTGAAAACCATTGCTATCTACGCACTGTGATAAAATGTCAATTAGGACAGTGGAACAGAATAGACAGCATGGAGTGGGAGGGGGCTCAAGGGAGGGACAGAGGAGAGAGAGAGACAGAGAGAAGTGAAATAGAATCACAACGGAGAATATAATTTAGTAAATATTGGGGCCATTTGTAATGTCTTACCAATGTCTATGGTAAAATAAGATTCAATCTCTACCTCACACTATACACAAAAGTAATTCAAAGGTTAAGTTTTCAGTATTAAAAGTACTGTTGAGTTTAAAAGAAAATTCTGAATAGGACTGTGACCTCAGAGTACAATGCAGAATGAGTACCTGGAAGCTCAAAAGCACAAACTTGAAGGAGCTTAACAAATTTGCCTATTTTTGACAAATGCCGTGTCTTCTCAGAAACGTGTGACAAAGAAGTAGAACATTAGAAGAAGCCTGCAATGTCCCAGAAGAAGACCAGTTGTCTAGAGTGTGTACAACAAGAAGCTTCAATGTCTAGAATTTTGTGCAATGAAAATTAATTACATGTACTTGAAAACCTCTATGTGAATGGAACATGAGGAAACACACCTCCCTGTATATCTTAGAGTCCTCTAGATATTGTGGGTATAATTACATGGACTGCAATGCCTGTGATCTGGCACACCAATGCTTTTATAAATAGGTTAGTCAGCTCCTTGTTGCTATAATAAAATGCCTGGGATGATTAACTTATAAAGAATAATGGATGCCAGGCAGGGCTGCACACACCTTTTATCCCAGCACTTGGGAGCCAGAAGCAGGCGATCTCTGTAAACTTGAGGCTAACCTGGTCTAAAGAGAGAGTTCCAGGACAGGATCCAGAGAAACTCCATGTCAAAGAGAGAGAGAGAGAATAATGGTTTGTGAGGACCTGGAACTGGATTTTCAAATGGTACTATTGCTTTGGGCCTCCAGAAAAGGAGCATGTCACACAGAAAACCGCTTGTTTCATGAAGCAGGAGGTCAGAAGAAACAGGCAGAACCCATGATCTTTTTCAAAAGCACACATCTTGAAAAATAATACCAACATGTCACAGGTTGAGAAACATGACCAAGTTCGTTGTGCAATATGAAAGTTAAGGATACAGTAGTATGGGTCCATTTGCTACAATGAAATACATAAGATAGTCAACTAGAGGAAAGGCTTCTTTTGGCTCACTTCTTCAAGGATTTTACTCCATGGTCCTTATCCCCATTGCCATTGAATCTGTAGAGAGGCAGGATAACACAGTGGGGAACATATAGTAGAGGAGATCTGCTCATCTTGTGACAGCTAGACATCAGAGACAGGGAGCGAGAGAGGCAGCCGTCCCTTCAAGGAAATACCCCCAATGACATAACCACATCCCAATTACCTGCACCTCTTAAACCTTTAACTCCCTCCCAATACTACCATCAACGGGGAGACACTAAACATTCACGTAGTACCAGGGATAAAGGGAAGAAATGAGATGGTGGGTGGAGAGTAGACAAAGAATTTTAAAGCATCATTCCTAAGACAATAAAAAGAATTGAAAGTAAGAGAATCAAGAAGTGAAATAAAGAAGTAAGATCCAAGGCAGAGACACAGAAACATTGAATGAGTATGAGAGTCATACTGAAGGTTTAGAGACTGGAAAGAGGATAAAGAAAAGTCACAAATTCCATTCAGATTCCTCACTCATTAGTTCATGTCCATCTCTATCCCATACATAAACTCTAAGACTGGGAATGCATGCTACTTTTGCTTATTCTCCTCAGCAACCACTTCCTAACAACATGATTTTGGGTAGAATTTTTACCACTCCAAGGTCCCAGTTTTCCCTGTTAAGTTCCTACTCCCAGGAGGCATGGTATGGTAGTCACTGTAAAATATGACCATAAACACAAGCACAGAGCTTGACATGGAGAAAATACTTACACAATAAAAGTGGAGTGAAAACTCTCAATTTCTCTCCTTGTGGATATCACAGCTCAGCTGATTGATGCCCCTGGAATTTTCCTACAATAGCATGAATGAATGAATGAATGAATGAATGAATGATCCATGTATGAATCTTGGATCTAGTTGTTCTGTGGTTTTTATTTTTGTTTTGTGGTGGTGATGGTGATTGGGTGGGTGGGTGTTCTTTTTATTTTTTATTATTCTCTCTTATAGTATATCCCCACCACAGTTTCCCCTCCCCTCCCCTAGTATCCCCCACTCCACTATTCCACTTCCCCAGACCCACCCCCACCTCCTTCCCTCAGAAAATTAGGCCTCCTGGGAACATAAACCAAACATGGAATAATACACTATAACAATACCAGACACATGCCATCCTATCAAGGCTGGATGAAAAGACCCAGTAGGAGGAACAGGGTCCCACAAGCAGGCAAAAGACTCAGAGACAGGCCTGCTCCCCCTGTTAGGAATAACACAAGAATACCAAGCTACTCAACCACAATGTATATGCAAAGGACCTAGGTCAGACACTTTTATGCTCCCTGGTCTCTATCCCATGAGTCCTGGTCAGTTGATTCTATAGGGTGTATTCTCCCAGTGCCCCTGTCCGCCCAGTTCCTCTGGCCCTTCTCTCCCTTCTCCACAGGACTCCCAAGAACTCTGCCTAATGTTTGGTTGTGGGACTCTGCATCTACTCCCATTCATTGCTGGATGAAGTCTCTCTGGTCTCCTAGATGACAATTCTGCTAGGCTCCAGTCCCAGAACACTCTACAGACAAGATGAACTGTAGGCCAAAGGTTTATGGCTGGGTTGGTGTCCCAATCTCTCCACTTGAGTGTGGGAACACCAGACCTTGAGCAGAGACCCACTTCCCCTTCTGCCTGGGAGTAGGCAGCTGTAAGACAATGTTTACTAAAAACATGTTTACTAAAAACAATACAATGCCGGGGGGCATTAAGTTCCTGGAAAAGGCCTGCCCACAGAAACTGCCCTGACCTCGACCTTGTCCAAAGACTAACCGCCTCTTCTGCCATGCCCAGATCAGTTTCTGGGGTCAGAGCAGAACCAGCCAGGGGAGAGGAGAGAGCAGAAGCTTCTCTGGTGGGAGCCTTTCTTAGGAAGTTTTCTTGAACCTTTTTGGGGCCTGCTTAAAGTTTTCTTTACATCGTTGAACAAGTCTCTGTGTTGTCAATCCCTGACACCCTCCGCACGTTCTCAGACACAGGCTGTGCGGCAGACACGACAACTGGAGGTCCCACCGAGATCGTGAAAGCAAGGTAAGTGGACTGGGTCGTCCCTTTTGCCAGCCAAGGACAGATGGAGGAAAATAGGAAAAGAAACAATGGGAAATAGTCCCTGGAAGTTTAAATTACAGTATCACATAAAAAAGTTGCTTGAAGAACACGGGACTACAACCATGGCAGGCTTTTTAAAATGGATTGAACGAGGGAGGCCATGGTTCATTAGTGGGGAAGGCTTAAATGTCCCAGATTGGGAGGATGTTTGCTATGATATTCAGAGAGCCGGGTGTTGGTGGCATACGCCTTTAATCCCAGTACTCCGGAGACACAAGCAGGCAGATCTCTTGAGTTCAAGGCCAGCCTGGTCTACAAAGCAAGTTCCAAGACAGCCTCCAAATAATACAGAGAAAAATAATTGGTAACAAGCTGGGCGGTGGTGGCACACGCCTTTAATCCCAGCACTTGGGAGGCAGAGGCAGGCGTATTTCTGTGAGTTCAAGGCCAGGCTGGACTGACAGCCTCAAACAATACAGAGAAACCCTGACTTAAAAAAAATGGGTGAAAAAAAATTTGTAACAGTAAAGAGGTACTGGTATTAAGTAAAGAAAAAGAAAAAGACAAAGGTATATAGAATGAAAATTTTTGTTTACATTTAAGTTCTATTTTGTGAATCATCTCTAAAAACTTTTGGCCAAAATCCTGGCCTCTCCACCTTACATCTACAGAGTTACAAGGAGTAGGTACGGCTGTACCCCATGACTGTAGCTCAAATGGAGGAATGATAAAGAACATACAGGACTTTTTAACCTCTTAGTTCAAGGATTGGCTGGAGTTGTTCTTTTACATAGATTTCAATTAAGGAAGCTTCATTGCCACAGACCAATCATGACCTAGGGAAAAAGGATGACTAAAAGATGCATGTATGTTCTGAATGTATGGTGTGGCCACACCAGTATGTATGAAATGTGATTGTGAATGCGTGAGTGTGAACTGCTTATATGATTAAAAGGATACTTAAATCCCTTCAAAAATAGTTCAGAAGCTACCTAGATTGCTTTATATATAGCTAAAAGGAACATCCAGCCAGTCTGTTAATGTTTTAACAGAAAAATTTAAGATACAAATGAGGCCTTGTCAGCTAGTGAGAGCTCTACAGGTTAGATTGGGAAAGACTGCTCACAGACTTCAAATAATTTTCAAAAGTTATTTGGACACAGTATAGTTTACAATCTTTGAGTGATTTTCAGAAGTTTTTGGAAAATATTTAATGGATATGTCCTTTTTAATGGACATCTACAAAAAATCTAAGTAGTAATCCCAATTTACCTAGATAGTTAACCAAGGAGGGTAGACAAATCCTTCTACTATTATGGTCCAACTTCAACAGTTCAAAAAAAATTTTTTAGAAAATAAAAAAGGGGGAATAATGTCCCCAGTCCCCATATGACTCATCAAATAATACACTCCTCATTTAAAAATTTTATAATGTGAATGCCAGTGAGCTTCAGACAGATTCTGGCATGATGGAACTTGAGCAACCATTGCTCAGGTCAAATGGAGACATCCATACACTAAACAGTGGAGAAGACCCTAATTTGGGGTCGAGGGCATGTTTGTGTTTTCTTGCAGGAAAAGAATAAAGCTTCGGCAGCTGTCAGACCATTTAGTGAGATACATGGAGCAGAGAAAAACTGGACCTGAGACCATGGGAGCCTACCTAAGCCAGTTTGAGTGAGATCTCCTAAATCAGTGTTCCTGAACCTTGATGTCATCGAATCTAGAGCCCAAGAAAGAAAGAAAAAAGTCGGTTCGAGATTTCCAGTTTCTCAACAGACCTGCTGCATCAACCTTCCGGACCCATGAGTTTTCATCGTGAAGCCAATAGAGAAAAAAGGACCCATTTAAAACATTTGGACATTCGTATGGACTGTGATGAGGGGCAAAAGCCTCTTTTCAGTAATTGAACAGGACATGGTCACTTGAAATATCAGACTTGGTGGTTCCTGTTTCTGGAATCGTGCCTAGGCCAGTGTATTTTTCTGGAGAGATGCAACGTGTCCTAATGCAACAAAAAGGAGACTTTGACTCAAGTCACATAATCAGCTGACGTTAAATCAACAAACTGCATCACCACAGGAACAAATTGGTGCTCTGTGGATAGTGCAACAAGCCTATTGTTCATATTTTTCATAATGCTACATGTGTAACATCAACGATTGTACCTAATGTATCTGTGCAAGTGCACTTTCTAAATGCTTTCCTGAGCAGATCTTGGAACAATTGTAAACTTTATCAAATTGTAAATGTAAATCACATGCGGGTTACCCTTGTAACAGACGAAGGCTGGTAGAATGTTATGGCCCAGATCTGGTGATGGGTACGGTGATGGAGAGGCGCTATGTCAATGGGGGTCCTGGAAATGGTGGCAGTGGCGGTAGGCATTCTGGCTTTATGCCGAGCTCAAACGTGCCTTGTTCCAGATGCAAGAGATCTGTAACCAAGTATTACTTAGCCTAGCCCATGGCAATCCCGATAGCCATGAAGGTTGGTTACAGATGATTTAAAGTTGGGGTGCTCTGATGACGGGCAACCTGTGGGGAAGACCCCTCCCACCTAAGACAGGGGTTCAAGGTCCCCCAAGGACAGGAAAGGGAGGGCGACCCTACTTGACCTAAGCCAGGAGTGCCTCATTTAAAAATAAAAAGGGGTGAATTGTGGGAACACCAGACCTTGAGCAGAGACCCACTTCCCCTTCTGCCTGGGAGTAGGCAGCTGTAAGACAATGTTTACTAAAAACATGTTTACTAAAAAAAAAAATGCCTGGGGGCATTAAGTTCCTGGAAAAGGCCTGCCCACAGAAACTTCCCTGACCTCGGCCTTGTCCAAAGACTAACCGCCTCTTCTGCCACGCCCAGATCAGTTTCTGGGGTCAGAGCAGAACCAGCCAGGGGAGAAGAGAGAGCAGAAGCTTCTCTGGTGGGAGCCTTTCTTAGGAAGTTTTCTTGAACCTTTTTGGGGCCTGCTTAAAGTTTTCTTTACATCGTTAAACAAGTCTCTGTGTTGTCAATCCCTGACACCCTCCGCACGTTCTCAGACACAGGCTGCGCGGCAGACGCAACACTTGAGGCCTTGCCTGGTTACAGAAGATGGCCAGTTCAGGCTCCGTGTCCCCCATTACTAGGAGTCTTTTCTGGGGTTACTGTCCTGGACTCCATGGAGTTTCCATTGCACTAGGTTTCCATCACACACTCCAAAATCCCCCCAATTCCAATTGTTCCTACCAGTATTACATACACACATATTTTATCCTTCCTGTTCCCAACCCAACCCAGCTCCAGTCCACCTGGGAAATCCTTTCTTCTGCCCTTAATCCCTCCTTATTACTTAGACTTTCTTGGTCTGTGGACCATATAGCATGATTATACTTTACTTGACATCTAATATCCACTTATAAGTAAGTACACTCCATGTCTGTTATTGTGGATCTGGGTTACCTTACTTGGGATGAAAATTTCCTGATGTCATTGTAACACATTATTGTATCAATAAAGAAGCCAGAAATATACACTGGAAAAAAGAAAGCATCTTCAACAAATGGTGTTGATACAACTGGAGGTTAGTATGCAGAAGAATACAAATCCAAATTCAAGTCCAAGTGAATCAAAGACCTCAACATAAAACTAGACACACAGAACCTGATGGAAGAGAAAAATGGTGGATAACTTTGAATTATTGGAATAGGAGACAACTTACTGAACAGAACACCAATAGCACAGGCACTAAGATCAATGATTAATAAACAGAACCTCATGAGTAAAAAGCTTCTGTGAGGTACAGGACACCATCAATAGGACAAAACAGCAGTCCACAGAATGGGAAAAGATTTTCACCAACTCCACATCTGACAGGGGCTAATATCCAAAATACATTAGATACCAACAAGCTAAATAATCCAATTAAAAATGGGGTATGGATCTACACAGAGAATTCTCAGCAGGGAAAACCAAAATGGATGAGAAACACCTAAAGAAATGTTCAGCAGAAAAAAAAACAATGGAATCCTGAAATTTGCAGGCAAATGGATGGCACTAGAAGAAACCATCCTGAGTGAGGTACCCCAGTCACAAAAAGAGAAACATGGCATGTACTCTCTCATATATGGATTTTAGACATAGATCTGGAGAGTGCCAGCCTACAATCCCATGACCAGAGAATCTGGAAAACTGAACCTTCATTCAGTGGCTGATGGAAGCAGAGTCAGACTCCCACAGCTAAACACTGAGCTGAACTCAAGGAATCCAGTGACACAGAGGGAGGACTGATGAGCAAAGGGGTTAAGACTGGGCTGGTTTAACCCCCAGAAACAGCTGACCTGATAAGGGTTAGCTCTTGAATCCCAGACTGATGGCTGGGAATCCGGCATGGAACTGATCAAGACCCCTTGAATGTGGGTGTCATTGAGGATGCCTAGGTAATCTATTGAGCCTTGGGTAGTAGATCAGTATTTATCCCGGGTATACAAATGGACTTTGGGCACCCATTTAACAATGAGAGATGCACTCTCACCCTGGACTCTTGGGGGAGGGTCTAGGCTCTACCCTGGATGAAATGACAGACTATGGACACCCCCATGGAGGGCCTCACTCTCCCTGGGGAAATGAGAGGATATTGGAGGGGTTGGTGGGAGGATGTGGGAAGAGGGGAGAGAAAGGGAGAGGGACCTGGAATTGACATGTGAAGCAACCTTGTTTCTAATTTAAATTTAAAAATAAAAATAAAAAATAAAATAAAAAAGAAATGTTCAGCATCCTTAGCCATCAGGTAAATGCAAATCAAAACAACTCTGAGATTCTATCTTATATCTGTCAAAATGGCTAATATCATAAACACAAGTGACAGGTCAGGCTGGTGAGGATGTGGAATAAGGGAAACACTCCTCCAATGCTGGTGGGAGTACAAACTTGTACAACCACTTTGGAAATCAATATATCAGATTTTCAGAAAATTGGGAATCAATCTACCTCATGCCCCAGTTATTCTATTGTATATACCCAAAGGATGATCCATCCTATCACAAGGACACTTGCTCAGCTATGCTCATAGTAGCTTTATTCATAATAGCCCTAAACTGGAAACAAAGTAGATGTCCCTCAACCAAAGAGTAGATAGAGAGAATGTGGTACATTTACACAATGTTCTGTATTTTTAAAGGATTTTTTAAAGATTCATATGAGGATTCATGAGGTAAGTGGCATATTTGTCGGACAGGGTTCCTTTCATTTATATCAAATCATGATAGACCAGATTGTCTCCCTTTTGGAGTATTTCTTTTCCTGATCCTCTAGAAAGCTCTGTGAAGTAGTGGGGTTATCATAACTATAATGCAAGTGATACTGTGATGGCTTCAGTCCTTTTGTGGCTGTAGATCCTTCATTAGTGCACGTGTTTGAGACCTTGATCTGATGCCCTGATTTCTGATACAGCATGTCCAGCCTCACTTCATCTTTGAGGATGTTTAACCACAAAGGGACATTCTGACCATCAGTCAAGGTACAGCTGCAATATTCCTCTGTCAGCTCATGTTCAACTCCTTGTTAGCCAGTATCAGAGCTCAGTCTCAGAAACTCAAGACCCTGCTGCCTCAGCCTCCCAGTTCTGGAATTGCAGTTGCATCAGTTTCCCTCATTCTGGAATTGCAGCAGCCTCAGTTTCCCCGGAATAACACACAGCTAATGAATTGCAATTACTCAGTTTTCTAGTCTTACAATAAAGCATCTAGAGAGTTTGTGGAGATTTATCTGAAGTCAAAGCTGTTTAGTATAAGATTCAAACACTGTTCTTCCAGACTCTTAATACTCTGCTCTTGACCATGTCCACTGTGAAGGGTAGCAAGTGGGCATCTGAGGACACATCACAGGTACAGCAGGTGTTTGGGAGGCAAAGATCTGAAGACAGGCATCACAGGTCTTCCAACCTCATATCAACTAGTTAATGTCTTTGAAGGTTGCTGCCTTTAATGCCCCTTTGTGCTCTGAAAGTAAAAATCAATCAATAACAGCTAAGCCTGACAAGGCTGGCAATACATGACCTGTTCTCTGTCATTCTTAAAGAGGCAAAATGGCAGAGTAATGACAAGATTTCTAACAGATCAAATTGCAAAGAAACTCACACATGCAAGAAAGGGGATATTAGCTCTGTGATAAAAGGAGCTGGGATACAGAGAGATGGCTTCACACATCTAGCAACCAAGTCCCACAGTGTGTATATGAATATCCTTATGACCTTCTGTCCCCTCTCTTCATGAGAAACCCACCAAGACATATGGCTCCAGATAGTCCATAGTCGCCAATCACTGTCTAAAAGAGAGGACACTCCCCACACCCTAATCGGAGCCTCGTTATTCTTACTTATACAATATGAATATGACCCAATAACAGGAAGATCATGGGCAGTAATTTAGCACAAATTCTAGGACATAATCACCCTTCAGTAAAGGGAGGCAGAACAGCAGAGTAGCAAGGAAGCTTGAAGGAAGTAGCCCTTATCACCACAGTGAGGAAGAGCAAGCAGACTGATCACTGAAATCTCAAAGGCTTGGTAGAATGAGCTATGCAATGCCAGAGCTCTACCTGCTGCAAATAAATAATGACCAAGACCAATCACCTCCACCAAAAGGTCACTAAGGACTAGTACACAAGGGTTGGGATCAGTTAACCCTCTCCCCACAGTGTCCCCAAATTCTAAACCCAAAGTCAGCCACAGCCACTTGGCACATCTGTCATAATCCTCTGTCAGACTGACATTCATGAGTTTACTGGAGTTACTTACAAAAGCATGAATGACTCAAAGGTACCTGCATCAAATAAAAGCCCACCCCAGTATGTCCAATGGTTCATGAAAGCTGTATCTTAGAGCTCCCCAAGGATCTGGCTAATACTTGTGCTTTCAACCAACCATGGTCCAGGTACCTAAATAGACAAGTAAGACTATCCTAAACTTTTTGTCAGGAACAAGTGCAAGTCCTAAACACTGCCCATTGGACATAAGCTGGAAGACTATGTTGTAAGGAAAGCTATGTTGTTTGGGAGCTGAGAGTGAGTTGGAGGATGTGAGGTGAGGAGAAATGTCCAGGAGACACAGGGGCATGTAGGCAAACCTTGAAGCAGTGAGACTTTGACATCAGCATCAGTGATATGGGTGAGTGAGCAAAGAACATTGCTTGCTGTGAGGTTGCCAGCAATGAATCAAATGTGTGATGTATGTGCTACAGGCAGCATGAACGTGCAAGATGAAGGATGCAGCTCCCTGATGAGGGTGTGATGTTGTGTATGATATAGAAATGGATACTTTACATTGGTATGGATTTCGTTTATTGATACAAATCTAAGGTCAATTTGTTATACTGTTGTTTAAGGCTCAGTTAAAAAAATGCAAGGTACAAGCCAGGCAGTGGTAGTGCATGCCTTTAATCCCAGCACTCAGGAGACAGTGGCAGGCAGATCTCTGTGAATTTGAGGCCAGCCTGGTCTACAAGAGCTAGTTCCAGGACAGCCTCCAAAGTCACAGAGAAACCCTGTCTTGAAAAACCAAAAAAAAATGTAAGATACAGTTAAGAAATACAAATTAATAGTCATCTATGATAGTCAAAATTAGTCATGTTAGTTGAGTTTTCTAGATATACAGTGATATATTTCAGATAAACAGGCAATCTCCAAACACTTCGAAGACCTACATTTAAAATGTCTTAAGGACTTAGGCTTTTCATGATATGATGTGTCTGCTCCCAGCAGTACCAATTACCTCAAGAGGATGATGGGCATTAACGAAGTTCCATATGGAGTTTGCCTTCAATGTGGCAAGACTAGCCATTTGAGAAAAAAAAACTGCTCTTACCCAGACTGACTGTACGTTGTATAAAATGGATGTGTAGGACCCACAAGAAAGTGACTGCTAAACTTGCCAAAACAAGACAGCATGATCCTTCAAGGTTCCTGCTTCACAGAAGTAACTGCCAGACATTCTGCAGGAAACAGAAGAAAGCAACTTATGAACTTTACCAGTACAAGGCAGAACAGATCTTCAAATTTCCTGCTTCTTTGAAAAATCTGCCAGACACTCTAGGCCTATAGCCTGTAAATGGATACTGCAATGTTACAGAAAATCTTTGGGTGACTGTCCAGGCAGTCAGATATCTGTCATTTCCAGATTTTGAAAGTTGCTTACAATGTACTTCCAGTTTACTTAGATAATATTATATCTTTCTGGGATCTTTGATGGAGTTGAACACAGATAGTTATAGTCATAGTTTTCCATAGTTATGATAAGAGATAAATTATGTATAAAACTTTGGACTCACAAAGACAGATAGATGATAAAATATTCTTTACTTTTTCCAAATGAATAGACTAACTATTGTAACTGTAATTCTTGCTTGATCACTGGTTTGTTATATATGATTTTACTATGCTAAAGTTAAAACCTTCATTTTAATTTGACAGAAAAGGGAAGATGATGTAGGATGTCCTTCTGTATGCTGCAAATATGTGTTGCTGTTATTGGTTGATGAATACAGCTGTTTTGGCCAATGGCCAGGCAGAATATAGGTAGACAGGAAATCCAAAGATGCAGAGAAAAAGAAAGTGGAGTCAGGGAGATGCCATGTAGCCACTGGGGAAGCAAGATGTGAAGTAAAAAGCTATGAGCTTCATGGTAAAATAGAAAATGTATTAATTTAATTGTGAGAGCTAGTTAGTCATATGTCTGGGCCATTGGCCAAAAATACATATAATTAATATTAAGACTTAGAATGGTCATTTGTGAACTGTTGGGTGGGATGAGAAACCTCCAACTACAGGCAGGTTGACAAACCTTGAAGCAGTGAGTCTTCCATGAGCATTGGTGATGTGGGTGAGTGAGCAGAGAACATTGTTTGCTGTAGGAGGTGTGTGAGGTTGCCAGCAATCTATCAAATGTATGATATGTATGCTACAGGTAGTATGAGGATGCAAAATGAAGGGTACAGTTCCCTGATGAGGGTATGATGTCAGTGCTGACGATGTGTGTAAAGACTTGGGTGGAGCCTATGGGTGCCTATGTTCTGTCGAGTGTATGTGTGCCCACAGATTGTGCAGAAGCCATCACAGTACTCTTGACCAACCTTGTGACACCAGCAATTCCAAAAGGCACAGACACTGGTGATGGTTAGGTTTCATGTCTCCACTGGGTTCCAACAAAGAAATGGTGCTGCTGCTTTAAGTAGCCACCTGGGAGAAAATGGAGCTAGGAAAACCTGTTATCAGTCTCTGGGTATGGAGAAAACATTGGTGACTTAAAAGAAAGCTTTGTCTGACTACCAATTGCTCCAGCTTTGAAATTTCTTTGCTTGCATTTGATTAGGACTTAAAAGTACAGCTTAATACTTTCTGTCTTGTCTGGAACTGTGATTTCCCTCTCGCCTCCAAACGAGGCTCTGTAAATTCAAGTATCATTCCTCCTTGCATTCTCTCACCTTGCAGGGAGGGGATTTGGGATTGCAAGTGAGTAAGTCTGCCCTCTACAGTGTGCTCCTTGTAAAGAAGAACCCTGTTAATTCAATCCAGATACTTGGGCAGGGTAAGCATCAGTCACAGACCCTTCTTTAAAACACAAATCTAACACCATCACTGATTCACTGTGCCCAAAGGATAAAAGCATGGGCATAGCAGCAGTGACATTCAAAATCCATGTGTGTTATGTTTGTATCTGTCAGGTGCAGATGTGTATGTGCATATAGGTATTATGTGCAAGTATGTATGCATATAGGTATGTGACTGTGAAATCACAGTCAATCTTGGGAGTTATGACTCAGGATGCTGCCCAGATTGGTTTTTGAGATGGGGTCTCTCACTGGCCTGGAATTTATTGAAGTAAGCTGGCTGGCCATTAAGCCCCAAGGATCTACTTGTCTCTGCCTCCCCAGTATTGGAACTGTAAGTGCTTGCTACTACATCCAATGGTTACATGAGTTCTGGGGATAAAACTCAGGCTCTCATGCATGCATGGTCAGTACTTTAATAGATAAGCTATCTCTCCAGCCTAAAATCTTAACAAATCTTCGAGAGAGGCATCTCTCCTGTCTTTACCTCTCCCCCATGTGTCCACTATCACAGATACAATTTTCCTTATGTCTTCACACATTCTTAATGTCAGACCTCTGGCTCCCCACCTTTCTCTATACCTTAAGGAATACTCCCTCTGGCTTCAGTATAATCTGAGATACAAAGCTTTCCTGACCACTCAAGACAAATGCAACTTCTCCCCCATCTCCACGGCCCATGCGTGCCATGCACTCTTTATTTGTACCTTCCTAGTATGCTGATTTGTATAGTGAATATGGTGGTTTGCCCCTGTAACCTCAGCATTTGGAAGCCTGGAGTAGAAATACTACAAATCAAAAGCCATCCTAGGTTTTATCACATGACACTGCCTCAAAATTAAAAGAAAAAAAAGAAGGAAGGAAGGGAGGGAGGGAAGAAGGGAGGGAGGGGAGGGAGGGAAGGAAGAAAAAAGAAAGAGAGGAAGGAAGGAAGGAAGAATAAAAGAAAGAAAGAGCCCATGATCTCTTTGAGTGCGTAAACAGCATGTTATTCAATGTTACACAGTTTCACAACTGCAAATCCTGAACAGGACATGCAAGTTTGAGGTGTTCCAAATAGTAGTTGTAGATACAAAACTTAGCTCTCTGTGGTACTTTGGATCATGGCACAATTAACAGTTTCCAACAATACTGGAAATGACCTCTTGGTAGAATATGGATGGGCAACAGAATAAGGAAATGGCAGAGCAAGACTGAACAGGTGGCCATTCCCAAATCCTACGCACTGACAGCATGCCCCAGGCCAACGGCCAGCTCACACCTGGCCCAGTGCAACACAGTAACTCTCCTATGATTTTTAATTAATTTTTAGCGTGTGGAGCAATGCGATCCATTGTAACATTTCATAACTCCATTTTATTACTATTATTATGTATTATCTATGTTTACTATATATAATATATGATGTTGTTATGTATTATTATTATAAAACTCCAGTTTCACTATTTGCTCTTATTTTCCCCCAATGCTTCTCTCACGCTCCGCCCTCACAACAAACAGCCCCCACACTGCTTTCATGTCACAAACATACCAGTGTCTTCTCTTGTTCCCTGCCTCTCTTCTCTTTAGACCTCTTTTTCCCATTCCATAGAGGTCTGTGAGAATGGCTCTCCTTTGAAAAGAAAGTGTTTATTTTCTCCTTTGAAGACCTCCTTGCAAAGTAGACACATTTTTATGGCCAACTTCTCTCCCTGCTTGCCCCAGGAGGTTGGAAAGACATATTAAATAATGAAGAAGGTGAGTTTTAATGACCCACCCAGCTGTTACCCTGTGCATGTCCTCCCTTCTGCTAGGTGAATATCTTTGTGGCTATAAAGTACTATTTAAGATATACTCTTTATAGGATTGAAGGTCACAGCCCAAATCTAACTAATGTGGTTTGAGGTTATTTCGATTATAGCCCAGGATAAGTATGTGGATATGGACCAGATTCTTTAGCAGGGTGATTTTTGCTGATTCAGCTTAATGTCGATTGCCCTCTATGGGTAAAGTAGATTGGGGGGACAGAAGCAAGGATAGCATGCTTGGCCCTTGTCCTCCATACTAGAAGGTGCTCGATATGAGCCATATTGTTTCATTTCCTGGGGAGGCATAAGAAATATCTACCCAATCTAGTTAAGTGACCATGACAGACCAAAGAAAATATTTCACCCACGTCTATTTAGGTGAAGCAATGAGTTTACTGGACTTACTTACAAAAGCATGAATGACTCAAAGGCGCATGCATTAAAGAAAAGCCCACCCCAGTTTGTTCAATGGTTCATGAAAGCTGTATCTTAGAGCAACCTGTGCAACTTGCAGACAATCCATTAAAGAGAATTCCCTTTCCCCAGCAATTGTTTCTTGCTTTTGGAACCTGAAGGAAGGTCTTGTCAATCTTGTGAGTTTCAGGGGACTCCTAAGCTTTGTGAGTTGCATTGAATCCCTAAGTCTTATGAGTCTTCCTCCAAGAGGAAATGTCTCACTTGAGAAGTAGCCACACAACACATATTAGTAGGAACCCACCTGTGGTAGAGCCACCCAGTGGAGATCCATCCCTACCTCATACCATGGGAAAAATCATTTGGTTGGATCTAATTGTTAATCAGAACTCACTGTTCAATTCCAAATAGGTACTTGATATCCCTCTCTACAGAATTCCAGTTGCTGCTTCCTTCTCCCAGCCTCGTATTTGACAGTGGTAACTGCTCTGCTCTTGTAAGTCAGACTAGCAGTGCAACCCAAGGTATTTTCCCAAACCTCACTCTCAGGGGTCAAAATCACCCCCCAAGTACAGTTTGGGGATGTTCCTGACTGGTTTTACCTTTAGGATTCTGACGGCAATGTGATCACAAATGCGAGATGAAGCTCTGAGTCCTGGCTCCAACAGGGTCACATTATTCAAAGCAGGGCACTTTAGTTCTGTATATCTCAGGGTCCCTCAACTGCAGACTGAGTTTGAAATAAACACTACCGCAAAGGATTCTCAGCAGAAGATGTGCCAAGATGAGGAAAGTACCCAGAGGGTCCTGGTCACATTGTGGGAACTCTGAAAGTACACATGATTTCCCTCTCATACCATTCCAACATGGCCTCTTGTCTGGTAACAATGGAAGGTTCTGAACAATTTAAATGCTCTTGTCAATTGCCTGTGTCAAGCAAGTGAAAAGAAAAGAAGTGGTGAGTTTACCTGAGCCCCAGACAGTAGTCTTTCTGTGCTTGTCAATAAAATGTTTAAAATGGGACTGGTTTTGCCTGTGCTGTGAGGGTTATTAGCTGGCTTAGCCCCACCAGAAGCATGGAGCTCCTGCTGCTCCCTGGGTTCTTAATTAGCATGGAGAATTCATCAAGGTACCACAGTGGGGACTGAGTGGCTCTGGGAGCTATCTTGGTGACAGCGGGAAAGCAGATAGGACACAGATTTCTTGGTGAAGACGGCGATAAACTGAGGGTCACACAACTCTTACACCTCTTCCTCCTCAGCTCCTCTGCTTGCTTCAGTTGTGACTGGACCCTAATTCACTTTGCATTCCAGGGTTCTAGGTATCAACCCACAGGTGGGTGAAGAATCCAGGAAGACGTTATGCCAATGGACCGGAAACCACGAAGAATGACCCTTTTGCCCTACATTCACCAAAGATGAAGCTTTGAATTCTGTCACCAGGGGATTCACATCTTCCTTGCAATTTTGCAAGAAAATTTTTGAAAATGAAAAGAGGCCAAGGATGGGAGAAGTGGGAACATGAAAACCTCAGATTGCGTTTTTATGGCTTTTTGTGTCCCCGCAATAAGCAGTTTGCTTCCATTTCTTTGTGACTTTTTGTCCTTAGCAGTAAATTTCTCTGAAACATGATCTATTTCCCCTCCCATGCAGTGGGTCTTTCTGCGCCTGTTATACCACAGAGAAGTTGAAGTGTTACTCTTAGCCCTGTCAATCAACAATTACAGGGACAAAATCCCTGCTATAGACTGGAAACATAGACACCTTTGGACCACCTGAGAAGGTGGAGGGAAAATCACAAGATAGGATACCCAAAATCCAAATAAAAACCCCCAAACCCTTAGTGGCCATGGTTTCCACAGCTCTGGGACTCATTATCAAGTCTGTAAACATTTGTCAATAAGCACTTCCATTTTATGCTAAAGTATTTTCCTGCCTTTACATTTTTCAACTAATGGAAGAAAGGTTCCATCTACTAGCCAGTATCAAAACTACCAAGGCCTTGGTCCCAATAAGAGGGGGACACAGAAGTCAGCACTGGGAAAAGAGAAGCAAATGCACCGCAGCTATAGGTACCCTTGCAAAGACTGCTGCAGTATGCCAGAAACGACCCAGAGTCCTCTCAAACACAGACACCAATCTAGATCCTGCACCTTCCCCCCTTCAGTGATGGTCAAATGTGTGATGGCAGATCTTACAAACATTTTCAATGAGGCTTTATCTGCCTACATTAGCATCCTAGTTTGCTTTCCATTGCTATGATAAAGATCATGATCAAAAGCAACTTGGAAAGCAAAGGGTTCCTGTGATTCACATCCTGATCAGAGCCCATCACTGAGGGAAGCCAGGGCAGGAGCTCAAGCAGAACAAGTACCTGAAGACAGGAATCCAGACAGAGAGGAGGAATTCTGCTTATTGCTTTTCTCTAGCTGGTTGCCTTCTTATGCACTGCAGAACCATCTGCACAGGAATGGTATCATCTACAATCAGTCCCCATATCAATCATTAATTTTTTAAAAAGTTATACCATAGACTTGCCTCCAGGCAAATCTGATGGAGGCATTCTCTCAACTTTGGTTCCCTTTTCCCAGATGACCCTATCTTGTGTCAAGTTGACAAAAAACTTAACTATCATAAATCTTTGCTTTTTAATGGCCATGACAAACTCTTGACAGAAAGAAGAAATGGTTTTATTGGAGCTCACAGTTTCAAATAGCTTCACCTGTTGTTGCAAGGGAGGCCTAGAACATCTCAGTTCACATCATGCAGGACAGGAAGCAGCCAAGGGTACTGTGTCTCCAACAACTTGCCTCCAATGACCTACTTCCTCCAGCCAGGTCCCACCTTCTAAAGTTTCTACAACCTCCAAAAGTAGTACCATCATTCAGGCACTCAGTATTCAAATGTTACATATTCAAACCCGAACACTGCCTCTTCAGGTGAAATAAAAAAACAATAACATATTTTTCATCCTATTAAATGACCCTTCTAATTGCTGAAGTAGATGTAAGTAAAGGGTAACAGAATGATAACATTGCATTATAAGTTATCACATCAACTGGGTACAGTGGTTTAAAACTATAGTTCTAGCTACCCAGGCAGGAAGATTGCTTGAGTCCAAGATTTCTATATTGTAATATGCTAAACTGATAAGGTGTCCTTACTAAGTTCAGCATCAATATGATGGCCCCTCAGGGAGCTAGGGGATCACCGGGTTGCCTAAGGAGGAGTGAATTAGCCCAAGTCAAAAAAGTATGTGTCACAATGATGTTCTCATAGAAGTCAGTAGTTCTCCCTCTCCATATTTCATTTTGTCCTCACTTTCCCAGCCCTTGCTCTGTTGAGTTCTCCTATACTTGAGTGTTCCAGGAGCAAGAACTTCAAAAAGAAATTGGCTGGTATGTGTCTCAGGGAACACTTCAGAAGAAGGGGCAGAAAGATTGTAAGAGAGAGAGAGAGAAAGATTTTGGTGGGAATGTTGAGAAATAGCATCTCCTGAATGAATTGGCAGTTACAAGCATGAAGAGTAGCCAACACAAGACCTATACAAGACCAAGCCAATCAGAAGTCCAGCATAGATGGGAGAGGAGCTCACAAAGCCTACCTCTAACTGAGGAGCTTTGGCAACTAGCGGCAGTCAGGAGAGTTTATTGTAGATGTCCATTCTCAACTGGGTGGTCCTGCACTCATGCATCAGTGACTGGACTCGGTGGACTATAAAAGGAGAACATGAAGTTGAGAGGGGGATATAGCAGGGGCATCTAGGAGGAACTGGAGGGTGCTGATATAAATATATATTGTGTTCATGTGTGAATGCTCAGAGAATGAATAAAAATGTACTCAGTACAAACTGGACTGGATGTGGTACCACTTTAGTAGCCTCTGGTAACTGTGTGATGACAACTTAACTTCCTCATCAGTTTCTTCATCTGCACAAAGAAGGCACTATGTCACAGACTCACTATGAGTGCCCATGAGGTACATGCATGGAACAGAGCCAGCATATAAAAATCTCAAATTCTTCAACCTTTTCTACTTATTATCACTGCCATCATCAGTTTTGACTGTGACTTCTTCATAGTTCCTAACATGTATATTCAATTTATAAATATATAAACACTACAGGTATCTCACCAATGTGTCTCTGAGAACAAGTTGCATAAATATTAAGCATACTGTTTTACTACTTCCCAATAACACCTAAGAAAAAGTAAAAAAAAAAAAAAACAAGAACCCCAGCATCTGGGGGGAGGTGTCAATGACTTTTCACACATGAAAGAGGAACAAGTCAAACTGAGTCAGGTGTGAGCATCCACGTCAGGTCCTGGGTCCCTGTAAAAGACATAAATGCCTATTCTCCCTCCCTGCTTCTCTAAGCTCCTGATCACACCTCTGGTTGCTCCCCTAAGAGATAAGATGCTAATCTGAGCCACATTCACTGCTGGATATGTGACTATGCCTTAATGGTCTGCATCCCTGAGTTGAACTCCCTGTGGCTTTCCACCCCCATACTGTCAGCACATCTAGACAGGAAACGGTGGCAGGGGACCTCATGAACCCTCCTTCAGTCTGAATTCACTTTCCCCGCCTAGCATTTTCCCAACCACGCACTGGGGAGCATTGGGTGCTTACCCAGCTCTTTGAAAAAAGCAGTACTTTGTTTCTCATTTAGCTGTTGCTTTTTCTGCATATGGCACTTTGCTCTGCAAAGGAGAGAATGCCTGGGTGTCAGGGCATAACTGGAGCATGTCTTTGTTTGGGTTCCCCCAGAAGCAGACCCCTGAGACAAAAATCTTTGCACAAGTTGTTTTGCTGAAAGTTCATGGAGCACTGAAAGGGAATTGGAGAAACTGCACAGGGAAAAGAAGGCAAGTGATAAAATGTGCATGACTAAACCAACTTCTCTAATGGTGGAAAACTTTGGGGGAAAATATGAACACAGGCCTTGCTATTGAAGAATCTGGGTATGCACACACCTAACACCCTTAGATGCTGAGGGAAGTCTACTCCTGGGAGTATTAATTCCCTGGCACGTTCAGTCTGCTTTGTATGTGATCAGAGTGGTTTCCCAGAAATGCCAAGTGGTAGAGAAGCAGATACTGTAGTTCAAAGTCACTTGAATCACACTGAAGCAGGAAAATAGAGAAGGTGCCTATCAATGTTTGCTAGAGAACACTTCCAGATCTATAACCCACGAAAATTACCGGAACCCTACTTAGAAATAAGAGCATCCAAGAATCTGGAACCCAAGAATATCTCATCTCATTTTCTTTGGTACCTTCGTTTTAGAAGATATAGTGGCTTGAATGTGAAATGTTCCCCAAAGGTTCACATGTTTGAGCCGTTGATCCCCAGCTGGTTTGGAAATGTGGAACCCTTAGGAGTTAGAGACACTGCAGAGGATGCAGGCCACTTAGAGAAGCCCTTGAGGTGTTATTATCTGCCCCTACTTCCTGTTTCCCCCTCACTTTTGGATACATTGTGACCAGCCAGCCTCTTGCTCCTCTCCATGGCTTCCAAGCCTTGGTGGGCGTACCCTGAGGAGCTGTAATCCAGCATAAACCTTTCTTCCCTTGAACTGCTTTTGTCAAGGCGTTTTGCCACAGCAATGAGAATTAGTAGTGTAGAGACTGTCTTCACTAGGGACCTATATGCATCACAACAGTATAAGCCATCCAAGACCATGAACTCTAGAACCACCGCTTCCAGGTTGAAATCTCAGCTCTATTACTTACTAGACGGGTGTGAAAGACTTAGCATCTTTGTTCCTTGGTTCCTCATTTGCAAAATAAAAACAATGACAGTATCTACTTCCAAGGATGTGAGTGCTGAATGGGTGTTTACCTAATACCTGGCAAGCATATTTCTGATAGTACCAGGGACAGGAGCACCTACCTGTCCCTTGTCCCCTCCAGCAATTCTTCCATCAAATAAAACAAACACATTTGGAAAGAAACCTAGCAAGTTTTTGAATCATCGTGAGCCATTCATTAGGCCTTCACCTTGTGCAATCCCAAAGCTCTCTGAACTGTGGATTGATTATTACAGAGACTTTGTCTTGAAAACCTTAGGTTGTGTCTTGGATCTGAATGTTCCCAGCATGCCACCTTTCACAATCAGCTTTCTAAGAAACCAAGCACCGCTTCCCTGGTCATTCCTGGTCAGTGTAGCAATAATGACTCAACCAACAAGAACAAGTGCTCAAAGATGGTCTCCTGGATAAGGAGTCAGTTCTAAACAACTTCTATAGAAGTCAAACTAATGCCCATTGAGGAATAGGCTCTTCTGTTTCTTGGGATGATAGGAAGACAAAGAGAAAGCTTTGAGGGAAAAGCTTTGATAGCACGAATATCATGAAGGAATGACAGACAGACTTGTTGCCTTGGAAATGCTTTCAAAGACCTTTGCCTGCAGTTTTAATTCTCATCACATCTACCAAGGTTCAGCTTTCCCCAGACCCTAGGCACTGAAAATGAATATGTTGTCTTCCTAGCCAGTCCCTGGTGTACTGGCATTGTCTCCCACTAGCCTTCCTTCCTCCGATACGGTACTGATCTTTGGCAGAGCCGTGCTTGCTCCCTTCTGGGTATATTGCTTTCATCAGAATTAGACTTGCCTACTGAGACTTCCTGGTGACAGAGGAACTGGCCCTGGCATCCACTCTGTTTACCCAGAGTTCTTAGGTAGCACAGCTTCCCACTCCTACTGCCAAAGTGTCAAGTGTTATAGATTAAAGCCAAGCTTAATTAAGACCCCATCTCTATCAGCATTCCCTTCACACTCTGTGTTTGGATACCTGGAGGTGCCTCATGACCTCTTACAATTCTCATGGAAGATAAATCACTTTGCTGTCTTCTCTCCTTTTAAGACTTTCACTTTGGATTGGGGAGATTTGGCAGAGTATAGAGAAGAGACTAAGCCAGATACCCAATTGGATAAACCTAGGTTTAATTCCATAATTTACTAACTCTAATCTAGATTGAGTTACTAAAACTCTCCAAGTTTCCAAGTGCCTTGTCTATAAAGTAGGAGAGAAGTAATAATAGGGAAAAACCCTAATGGGTGAATTATACATGTACCTAATGGCCTCATAAATAAATTGCTATTTTGCCAATATACATGCATGCTACACTCCAGGCAGGGAACTTAAGATGGACTGCAGTGCTGAATATGGCCCCTTCCATCAAGGATTTCTTCTCCCAGAGAACTTCTTAGGGATACTCTTTAGAAACCTCTCACATACATCATGAACCTCTAGGGTAAGGAACTGATCTTAAATGTGGCCTTCAAATCTCCCAGCTTCCAAGGTGATCTTAGTTGCTGTAGAATGACCTCCATTCTTGGGTACCATGTTTCTGAAGGCGTATTGAAAAATTTCTATTGCAGAAGGTTGACTTGAGACAACCCTTTGATTGCCTCCTAACTCAGACACCCTCAGGGAAGATCTACTTCAAAAATTACTCATCAGCTCCAGATGTGTTTTTATCTCGCAACCTAAGGAAAACATTTCCTCGAAACCACATCTGCACTCCACATTCTGTCCCTCAATGCCTCAGGTAACTGACACTGAGCATTTCAACCAGCCTAGAAAACTGTGTGTTTTCTCTCAAGAATTTGTAATTAGGACTTTAACTAAGATAGGAACCTTCTGAAGGTTTCCCAGTGCTCATGGCATGAGCTGAGCAAAGGGGGGAAATATTAAAACAAACAAACAAACAAAAACACATGCTTCTCCCTGGCATGGGGAGAAAAATTAATGAGATGCATAGAGTCTTAATATGGTTAGTGAAGGTTCTGCTGCCTTGCTGTATCCCAGCCCCAGCCTTGCTGAAATGTGGCCTTGAGGACTTGTATAGGATACTCTGTCACCCTCCAGATCCTGCTGCCACTCACTTTGTATTTCTTTATTCCAGTTCTGTATGGATTATGCTAACTACCGCAGCAGCTCCTCAGCATCTGGGCCTTAAGAGTGATGCATGAATCAACTTTGGTAATTGGTTCACTATGTCTTTGTGGTACCCTTTAACCACCGCACTAACTCATTTCACAAATACTTGTCCAACACCTTCTGTTAGCCAGGCCCTAGACAAAGATGAAGGTATGCAGAGAGGAGTAGCAGTCTTTACCAGGTTATAAGTCATCCACCTGGGAGACATGGACAGGTTTAACTATCTCACACCCAGAGGCAGCATGAGGAGTGGATTGGAACTCCAGTCTCTAGAGCTGGGTTACCTAAATACAGTTCATGACTCTATAAATTTCTACATTTGGCAAGTTACCTATCTTTCTACACCTCATCTTCTTCACCTCTAAAATGGGCTTGAGAAGAGGGTTTGCTGTCAAGATTTAGTGAGAGAATTCATCAAAAGCACTTACAATAGCAACTGTCACACAGTCAACATTTAGGGGATGTTAGCTTGAAAAAAAATTACTTTTAAGCTCTGCTTCTATCTCTTGAAAGAAAGGTGCCTTGGTACCCTTGTAGCAGATAAATAGTACAGCTGGCTTCTCTCTGACCAGCGTTTATCACATCTCAGACGCTGTCACCACAGGAAGAAAATTGAGAATGATAACCCCAAGTCTTCCAAGTGTGAGTACATGGGAAGCAGTGTAGTGGATCACAGGGCTGATCCTGGCAACAAGAACCAGCTTCCAGAGCTCAGCTCCGAGAGCTTCATGCTGAGTCTCATTCTCAAGGCTGCATTCAGCTTTGGGGGAGAAATATTGGGCCAACCACAGCCAGGCAGTAATCAAAGCATCAATGCATTAAGGCAAAAATAGGTCATGTAACCTAGTGAGGAACTGTGAGTTACAGAGATAGCCAGAATCTCCATTTCAAAGGGATGCAGAGAAACACAGCCTGATACAAGCTCAGAGGGTGCTAGGTTCTATAATGAGACCTCAGGGCTCTGCTGGATGCCCCAGCAGACGTCTGGCCTGGATGGGCAAAAGATATAGCATCCCACTGTCCAGGCTGAGAACCTGCCAGCGGGGGGTAAGGGGAGGAAGTGTGGAGGGAAAGAAAACACATGGCACAATTAATGTTAACTGACTTTCCTGCAGCCAGAAGTAAACAGACCAACCTGCTGGACTGTGTTGGCATGGCAATTGGGGTGGATCTTAGAAGCGTGAAATTCCCTTTTAGTAGCATGTTATTGATAATTCAGAACGGTGTGGTAGGTAAATGAATGAAGTTGCCTTCCTGAGAACTTTTGAAGTTACAGCAAACACTCCAGCTGAGCTTGCCTTGGGCACTTGTGGCAACTTCCTTATTTCCCAGGAGGTAGAAGCAAGACAACAAAGGCTTCTGACAGCTGGTATTGCTTCTTTGCCTACTGGCTGCTGACTCTGTTCAGTGACAACACACCAGCCTGAGAATTCCTAAACTCCATAACCTCTCTGGTCAGTGTCCTGAAAACCATCTCCCCACAAGACAGAATGTTGCCAATAATTATGTATCCTTAACCTTTGCTGAGCGCTTGTTATGGGCAAGTTAGGATGGTGCACTCTTTTCTTTAACTTGCAATACCCAGAAATCCTACATAAGAGGCATCAGCACCATCCGTTATGCAAATTAGGATGCTGCAGTTTCAACAGGTCATGGTGACTGTTGCTGCATCACAAGTGACCCAAAGCACAGAATGTGTAGCACCCACTTTGCAACCTTCATGGATGTGATGAGCTGGGAATTTAAACAAGGTATAGCAAGAGTGATTTATCTTCTATATAGTCTTGGGAGTCCAATAGGAAAGAGTCAATTGGCTGTGCAGACTCGAGTGGTTCATATCTGTAAATAACAGGGCTTATTCTCATTCACACCTGACACTTGAGCTGGGTAATTGAAGACTCAGCTAGTTAGATCAACACTGTGCGACTGCTGGCTTACAACATGGTGACCTCTGCTGAATCAGTCAGCAACAGGTACCTGGCCCTTTTGTGACCTCACTTGCAAATTACAAGTCTCATTTCTGCTGAACAATACTGATTTAAGTTTACAAAGATTCAAGGGAATGGAACAGCCAGCCCACATTTTTTCCCAAAACTTTGAGCTTTTTATTTGATTTATTAAAGAATTTCATATATAAGCACACTGTATTTGAATTATTCCACCCTCCTTCTCCTTCGCTTCTACCCTTCCCACGTCCCCCAGAGTCTCCCTTGAATTCATTGCCTCCTTTTCTACAGTTGTAACAATAATAACATATGTATATATAAATACAACCTATGAAGCTCATTTAATATTGGTCATGTACACATGTGCTTAGGACTAGAAAACATACCAGGGGCTTGTCCCTGATGAGAATTGATTCTCCCTCCTTTATGAGATTTCCCACATCTCCATTGACATGTCAACTGGTGTAGTCATTATGCAGGTCTTGTTTGGGCACCAGTACTGTTGAGATTTCATGGGTTCAGCTTCCTGTCATGTTTAAAGGATGGTATCTCAAAGCAGGAGTCCTTATTCTCTGAGAACTCATATCTTAAGGAACCCATATCTTGATGGAAATAGCATAAAAGAATTCGAAGTCCTCATTTTAATCCTCCTGCCTAAGACCACATATCTCAGAAGCATCAGAGGTGGTGCAGAGATGGCTCAGAGGTTAAGAACACTGACGGCTCTTGCAGAAGATTCAGATTCCATTCCCAACACCCACATGGCATCTTACAACCATCTGTAACTCCAGTCCCAGCAGATCCAATGCCCTTTTCTGACCTTTCCTGGCATTGCATGCATGTGGTACGCACACATGCATGAAAGACTTAAACATAGCATGCATACACAACACACACACATATATATATATACATATATATATATACATATATAATCAGAGCTGTGACTGACCAACATGTCTAGCAGTTCCAGAAACTCTCCTAAATATTCTTTCACCTTCCAGGCAGGTAGATAATTTCCCCTTGGTGCCTTACCTTTCTTCTTTGCCTCAGTTTCCTAAACATAAGAAAGAAGATGGCTCATCTAGACCTCAACTAAGACATATCACCAGTGCCAGTCAGATGAACCCAAAGATAACAGAAGATCTGAGATATGCATTCAAATACTGCTTTCTTTTTATACAACCCACCCCAAAATGGTATCAAGTATATGAAATAATTCACATGCAATACTTGTTCTATCTAACTTTATGTGCACATGAAGATACCAACAGGAATGTTATTCCCCTCCCCCGCCCCCTCAAGGGCTCTTTTCTCTATAAGCCTCTACATTTTCACAAAACAGATGTTTATTCAGAGCATCTGAGTACCTAGAGCCAAATGGTCAATGAATTTCTAGAGTAAAGTGGATGGACATAGCAAATGTTTGTCTGTTTGGTTTCTGTATTTTTCTTTCTTTCTTCATTAAGGATTGCCCTGGGGGTCAGACACATGCCAGACAAGTTCTTTATGTGTGCAGTGCCCTCATCCCTGTTTTTACTTTCTACTTTGATACAGGGACTCACTGGCTTGCCCAGACCTAAGAGCCGCCTAAATGTCAAAGGCGAGTCTGCCCACTGTGCCTGGCTCACAACAGATTCGTGATCGTGAGACACTAACATGAAGAGGATACTCGTGAAGAATCTGTGTAAAGGGAGGTGGATGCCCCTAAGACAAGGTGACAGAGTGACTCTGTATGTGGAAGACAGTCGACCTGCTTTCAAATGCTGCCACGTGGGTGACTGTTTCTGGAGAAGTTCAGAAATATCATCCTTCTTTCTTTTGTACATATTTTGTGTGTGTGTTTCTATTATTGCTCAACAGCCATATGACAAATTACATATCTAATTAGGGCCAGTGAGATGAAGAGGTGCAGAACAGTCTTCATGGGCAGCGTGTGAGGTTAAGCCTTGAGAATGTGATGAAATACCATCACTAATCAAGTTGACGAGGTCAGCCTTGCCCATTCTCTTCATCCTTCTCGTTCTTATTAGGATAATTTTACACTTCCTGTGCTCGGCAATTGAACAATGATTACTTTGCTAAATACTACATGAGTTTTGACAAAACAAACCCCTGAGGAATCAAAATAAGTAATTTCTATTCAGCAGAAATCACTCTCAGATTAGTCTGCATGCAATATTATACAACCCAATTATCTCAATATGCAGACATGTATAATAAATAAAGAGCACACACCATCTTGCATGAGCTGAGGTTTGCATGAGTGGGGGAGGAAGTGGTTCTCACTAGAAATTATTGTTTTCCTGGCTTGTACCATCAAGAAAACAAGTGTAAAGAGGATTCAGACCTCTGTCCTACGGAATTATTTTGGAAATGACATTTAGCTCTGATCATGAAATGGAAGTGTGTTTGCTTGTTTATTTAAAGTAGTAATGCAGGGACTGGAAAGATGACTCAGTTGTTTCGCCATTGCAGACCTGAAACTTGTTTCAAGCACCCACAGCAGACCTCACAGCTGCTGTAACTGTAGTTCAAGGGAGTCAGACGCCCTCTTCTGGCCTCTGCTGACAACACAGAGAGAGAGAGAGAGAGAGAGACAGAGACAGAGACAGAGACAGAGACAGAGACAGAGACAGAGAGACAGAGACAGAGATACAGAGAGACACAGAGAGAGAAGTACAAGTATCACCATCCCATCATGAAAGGTCTCTATACGGAAAATGGAGACCATCACAGAAACCCACAGCTGGACACAATGCAGAGATTAATAGATCATGGGGACCTCAGCCCTAGTAGGCATACTTGCAGCACATCCTGCATCCATGGCTCAGGGAACATCACCAAAGAGGGGCTGCAAGACTGAATGAGCCAGAATACCAGATGTCTGCTGTGAGATTGTCTCTCCTAGAAATAGCTGAATAAACAAGACCTGCACAAATGACAATGTCAATAGATGTGCTGAGTCAGAAAGGGGAAACCCTCACCTGGCCCCACACCTAAACAAAGAACTACAGGCAGTTAGTGACTAGCAATGCTGAGAGACGGAGAGCTAACCTCTCCCAGGGATGAGCCCCCTAATTGGTTACCCAATATAAAGTGGCCAACCCTGAAACCATACACACAAACAAACAAAAATGGACTTGGCAGGATGTATGTATGTATGCATGCATGCATGTGTGCACATATATATACATATTAATAATAAAGAAAAAGGCTATCAGTTTAAAACTGAGAGAGACAACATGAGAGAGACTAGAGGAAGAAAAGAGAAATGACATAAATATATTTTAATTAAAAATTTATTTTTTTAAATACAAAAGGCCCAGTGTGGTGGCACATGTCTTTAATCCCAGCACTAGGAAGAAAGAAGCTAGTCTGGTCTACATAGCAAGTTCCAGGCCAGCCAGGGCTGCATAATGAGACCCTGTCTTTAAAAAAAAGGCAAAAATAATGTTAAAATGAAATTAAATAGTATTGAAAGCAGTATTCATTGGGACCTCATTCAAACTCCATCAAGTAGGAAATTTGATTTTAACAGAAGGACTTTAAGGGGATGAAAGCTTCCATCCTGCAGCAATATGAAATCCCTGTTCATCTTACAACACCAAGGTAAGTACTAAAGTACCCCACTTTATAGATAAGAAGTCACAATGTGGAGATGGGGTACAACTAGTCTCCAGTTGCATGGCCCAAAATGACAAAGCTAGGACTTGAACCCAAGACTAGAGCCAGTGTGGAGCTCATTTCACATTAGAGCCTCACTCTAACAGCTGTTAATCATCCTGTCGTTTGCCTATGGTAGTTAGTTGCCTTTTGTGATGGTGTTAACAGTCCAGTTGACAGAATCTAAAATCATCTCGAAGACTGTCTTCTGGATTTGCTGTTGGAGATTATGTTATTTGCCTGGAAAGACCTGCCTACTCTAGGTGGCTTCATCCCTCCTAGGATCCTTGACTGTGTAAGCTGAGAACTGCCCTTGAGCACACACACACAGCCCTCTCTGTTTCCTGATTGTGGGTGTTATATGACCACCTGCCTCAAGCTCCTGCTGCCTTGGCATCCCCACTGTGATGAACTAGACCTTGAACTGTGAAATGAAACCCTTCCTTCCTTAAGCTGCTGTTATTAGGGTATCTTATCACAGCAACAGAAAAAGGAAACACGGGTCGGGGAGATGCTGACTGCATCCAAGATTGACAGATGGTGACTAGACTAACCTCACCTTGCACATGACCAACATTTACTTTTTGAGTGTCCTGGCTTTCCTTTCACCAAGAGATTTACCTGCTGCAGTCCAAGACAGAGCAAGGACAGAGTTTTATGGCAAAAGAAAAAAAAAGATCCAGTAAATGTGGGAGGAAGGGGAGCAGTACACAACCTTGCTGAACTGCCTGAGAGGTACCTGACCTTCCAACAGCTTTGGTTCAGCGTGTGCTACAGAGCTTCACCAGCTCTATTTTCCAAATAGAAATGAAGGCCAAGTTTGAGCCCCTGGGTTATTTATTAGGCAAAGCAAGGCATTCAAGGTTCCAGTCAGTGAACAAAGAGACTGCATTGAGGATCTGCTCCTGATTAGATGGGCTCAAAGGAAGTCTTGTAAAACAGGAGCTTGGCACTGTAATTGAACAAGTGGTTCCAAGCAGAGCCAAGACATTAGCAATGAAGGAGAAAGTGCTTTGGTGCCGCTATCATTATCTATACAGGAAGAAAAAGGCCCGAGAGACCACCTGCATTCATTCATTCATTCATTTTTTATTTATTTATCTATTTATTTTGTCTATTTAAGAAACTCCAAGTCACCCCCACAAAATCTGGTTTACCCACAGAAATAAAACAAAGTAAATATAAGAATTTTTAAAACTAGAGTAAAGATAATAGAAGTAGAAGACAAAGGAACAGCCAAGGACGAAGTTATGCACATTAGGTGTAAGGCAAAAGCTCTGTGCACTTGCTAGTGGCAAGACTAACAGTTGGCTCTAAGCTGCCTGGAAGCCACAGCAAAGAGAGACAGTTTCCAGAAAATTTCAAACTAGCCACCTGCTTGGATGAGGGACACATTTCCCTGGCACCAGAGTTTGTGAACTGTTTGTCCTAATGGAAGTGTTATTTCATAACTTCAGCCATATCCCATCATAGACAAAACTGGACTCAATGCTAGAATTAACTGATTTGATGTAATTATCTCACAATGAAATCTGTCAAAGAAAATTTCAATGTTATCAGTTAGAAAGAACCTGAAGTAAGGCCAGTCACTTAAAAAAATCCTGAGTCACCCTTAGATAAGTATGAAGTATAAGGTATAAGCGACATGTCTATAGGGTGACTTATGTGGAACACTGTCACTCAGAGTCCAAAAAGAGTCTGAGTAAAATTGGCTTAGTGGTTAGGTGGATATTCATTCCCCAAACAGTCTCTACTGAGCTGTTTCTTTTGTGCATAAGGAAGAGGTTGTAGCGTGTTTAAATTATACACTATGCAAATACTCCAGGGCTAGACAGCATGAGAAGAAAGGGAACATAGGTGAGCAGGCTCTATGAGTAGTAGCTCCCCTAGAAAATGTTTTTGCATGTGACAGTATTTCACATATTCCTGATCTGGGAGATGAACAAGCTGAAAAGCAGAGAACTCATAAGTATATTGCCCTGTAACATAGAGCCCAGGGTTTGTGGCTTTCTGTGGCCTGGAAGAGCCATCTGTGACTGAGATTGTCAATGCTAGGCAAGCAAGTGCCCAATCTTCCCATAGCTGTGGTGGTTGTCTGGGGGGGATTGAACATACGATCCCAGATCATGCTAATCACTGCCCCACTGAAGCTGAAGTTGAGAGATAATCTCTGCTCCACGGATACAGGTGGTCTCTTAGCCTTACCTGAGGTAATGATTCCCCTAGGGAAGAAAAATGGCAGAGGAGTTGAATATGGTAGCACAGAGAGACTGGCAAGGATCAGGAGTTCAAGGACAGCCTCTGTTAGATGGAGAGCATGAGATCAGCCTGGGGTACAGGAGACCTTGCTTCAGCGGTGGGGGAAAGGCAGGGAGAAACCAGAGGATGTGAGAGACAGAGACTGAGAGACAAAGCTCTGCCAACACGCATCCAGTTTTTTGATTTCTGCTTGAACAAATTTAAATTTTGTTTCATTTTGATCTGGTTATCTGTCAGTTGCAGTTGAACCTGTCTTAAACAAATACACTATTCAAGTGTTTGGGTGTATGTGTATGATAGATAGATAGATAGATAGATAGATAGATAGATATATCAAACTTGTATCTGAGACATAATCCATGTGTAGTGGCAATACACTCCTTTTGTCTGAATATCAGAACCTGTAATGGAAATAGATTCAGAATAATAATAAGAGTGAAAAAAGACATTTAAAGCAGATTCTGAAATTCCTAAAGAACTCCATTTAGTTGGGAAATGCTGACATCAGCCAAACCACAAAAGTACAAATGGCCCCACTATAATTAGTTTACCTTTCACTGTTATCTGAATTCAACTTTTGAGGACTTTGGCTAAGCATTCCAAGAGGAATAAAATCTTGGCCACTGGTATCACCTCCAGAGTATCTGGAGAGGTCCTATTGACTTTGCTAAGTTTATTCTGCATAACCTTAGCAGCCTAGAAAATCCCCAACAACAGTATGGATTTCCCTTGTGGGCCCCATACTCTGGATCACATTCTGGGGGAGCCCATGTCAGCAGGCTCTGAAGACAGCAGGTGCCTTGGTGTTTAATGGATGCACAGGACCACTGGAGCATTCGTTAATGGAGCAAGAGCAAAGACCCTATAGGCAGCAAGACTGAATATAGCATATAATTACACCCCGTTCCTGAGTTCTTTGCTAGTGGAAAAGTATCAAAGTCACATGCATACATGCACACACATACACAGAGGGAGAGAGACACAGAAAGAGAATGAAAAGGAAAGAGAGAAAACCCATGCCAAGCAATGAAGTTCCTCATTGATCTGCTAGAATTCTCCAAAGTCATTGGTACCAGCAACCCAATAGCTGCAAGATCTCCGCTTTTCTTTTCAGAAAAAAAAGGGAGGCCAGAAAATGCTAGTTTTTCTATATGTTTCAATGGAATACAATAATATGAAGATAAGGAAATGCTCTAGGCGTTTCTCATATAGGCAGTATAAATAGTGTCCCTAGAGGTAGGAAGTGCATGGAACATTTCCATATGTGACAGTCTGCAAAGGTGAAAAGTTTGTTTGTTTGTTTTGGTTTTTACGAGACAAGGTTTCTCTGTATTGTTTTGGAGGCTGTCGGTCCAGCCTGGCCTCGAACTCACAGAGATCGGCCTGCCTCTGCCTCCTGAGTGCTGGGATTAAAGGCGTGCGCCACCACCGCCCGGCTGCAAAGGTGAAAAGTTAAGATTACCCATCTGGCCATTTTAATGCCCAAACCCTTTTTCTTCAAGTTCCCATGGGTAGCCCATTCTGTAGCCCTCAGTTTCTTTATCTGCATAGAGGGATATGGCACCACCTGCCCTCTCAGCACTGTTTAGTTATAGGAATTAAGTAATTACATCTTGGAGATGAGAAAGTTTTGGAAAAGTTAACTGATATGGTTGCATGTATTCCAAATTCATAATGCTGAGTCTATAGTTTAAGAATATAGACTTTGGTTGTATGCCAATGGCTGTAAACATAGTTTCAGTTCCACCTGGTCCCAAATAAACACACAGAGACTTACGTTAATTAGAATCTGTTGACCAATGGCTCAGGATTCTTACTGGCTAGCTCTCTCTTAATTATTAACCCATAACTATTAATCTATGTATTTCTACATGCCCTTATCTTACAAGAGAATGCACAGTGCATCCTATATTCCCAGTAGCTACATGGCACCTCTCCCTGACTGCTTCTATCTACCTCCTCTCTCCAGAATCCTCCTCATCTCGTAGCCCAACCTATATTTCATGCCTGACTACTGGCCAAACAGTGTTTTAGTAATCAACCAATAAGAGAAATGTATATACAGAAGGAAATACCCCATCAGCTGGCCATGTCAGAGGAGCAGCAGGTGGCAACTGAAGTTTGAGGGGTCAGTCCCCCAGAAGGCAAATCCCTGATGGGTGAATCTCAGATAGACAAGGCCCACAGATTTCATAATGTCTTTTTTTCTGCTGTGTCTTTACATGTTTTCTGCTACCATCTTTCTCTGGTATCTGGCATGGTGTGAATGGATGTGGGAAGATCACCACTGCCTGTAATACAGTGTGTTTAATTCATGGAAATATCCTGTTCTACTGAACATATTTACCTGTGGATTATTATGAAGATGATTTCTTTGTAAGTTGTACTATCTAATTGGTAATAATAAATTTGGTTTAAATGGAGTTTGATGGTAAAAATAAAACAAGGAAGTGTCACATAGCTAGAATACATGAGTTTCTAATGAGGAGCTGTATAGACCTTGGCTTAGGCTAAAGAATAAGAAAAACAGTTGAGTCCCAGATAGCTTCTCTGGGTTTTTTGTTTGTTTGGTTTTGTTTTGGTTTGTTTTGGTTTGGTTTGGTTTGGTTTGGTTTGGTTTGGTTTTGGTTTTTGGTTTTTGGGATTTTGGGAGGGTTTTGGGTTTTTTTGTTTTGTTTTGTTTTTTGTTTTTTGTTTTGTTTTGTTTTGGTTTGGTTTGGTTTTTCGAGACCAGGTTTCTCTGTATTGTTTTGGAGGCTGTCCTGGAACTCACTCTGTAGACCAGGCTGGCCTCAAACTCACAGAGATCCACCTGCCTCTGCTTCCTGAGTGCTAGGATTAAAGGCATGGGCCACCAACACCCAGCTTAAATTCTTTTAATCTTAGTGTTGGGTGATGTTCAAGATTTCAGAGTGCATCATAACTGAAACAAAGCCTTAAAAAGGACAAAGTTAGACTAAAATGTTTTTGGTAAATAGCTTTGAGGTGAAAAAACCCAAGAAGACAATCTAAAATTTTAGAAAGGCTCATAGTCGATTGCAAAATCTGTTAAGGTCAAGAAACTATCAGCCCAAATATCATTAGCAGATGTACCTTTTTTTGCTAGGATTGGTTGATGACCAGAGGTGATTATTAATTCCTTATACCCATTTTTTCCCTCAGTCTCCTGATATAAAAAAGCTATTGGTAAGTGGGTATGCATGTTAAAGATTTAAAATAGATCTGACTGTTTTTCATATATAAAAGTTAAGCTTTGTGATTCCTTTAAGATTCTTATAAGATTACCTTTCAAGATAAATAGTAAAGTGATTGATCCTTTCTTTGTAACTGCAAAAATGCAGCCTGCCAGTAAAAGAACTGACTGAGAAAAATAACTTGCTTGCTTGTACTCTGTTAATCTTTAACAAGTTACTTGGGTATGAATGTATGTGTGTTCTTGGGGATAATTTGTTTTTCACCTATATTGTGTAAAATGTTTAATCATGGAAGGGATATGGATAACATGCTGTTTTATACTTGTGTTCACTGTAATCATTCACTTGAAAAATAGAATGTAACTACATTGTAATTTTTATATTTCTTGAAAGATTTTGCTGGGGTATATAAGCTATAAGGGAAAAAGAGAGGAGAAGGAAAACATCAAGAATGAGAGAATGAGGAAGAATAAAGATAGAGTTAGAAGGAAAAAAATCAAAAGAGAGAGAAGGGTCCTTTCTGGATAGAGACAAGAAAAGCAAATATAGAATACAAAATCAGAATACAGAAGAATAAGGAAAGAAAACATCAAGAGAGTGTGTGAGTGTCTTTTCCCTTAACCCCCTCGGATAAAAATGTCACAGTTCACCAACTCTGTGGATTTCCCTTTGAGCTCTGTACTGTTAGAGGCTGCTCCTGAGGAGAAAAAAAACTTGTGAGCCTAGCCTTTAACAGCAACTATGTTCATAGCAGCTTTATTTGTAAAAGAACAGAACCTGGAAACAATCTAGACGTCCCTCAACTGAAGTGGTATATTTACACAATGGAGTATTACTCAGCTGTTAAAAAATATGGCATCATGAAATTTGCAGGCAAATTTAACTAGAAAAAAAATCATCCTGAGTGATGTAACCCAGACCCAGAAAGACAAACGTGGTGTATGCTCATTTATAAGTGGATAATAGCTGTAAAGTAAAAAAAAAATTATCATGTTACAATCCACAGACCCAGAGAGTATAGGTGACAAGGAGGGCTGGGGAGGGGAGGGCACTCAAATCTCCCTGGGAAGGAGAAAAAGAAGAGATTTTGTGGGTGTACTTTGGGAGGTTGGGGATGGGAACATGTGTTATCAGGGTAGGGGTGAGTGAAGGGAAAAGTACTGAAAGAGATGACTGGAAAGGGCATGCATATCAGGTTTAGGTAGAAACCTGGTGCAAGGGTATCTACAAGGATAACCCAGATAAGACTCCTAGCAACAGTGGCTATGTAGCCTGAAATGAACATCTATGACCAGGAAAGACTTCCAGTGAAGGAATTAGGACACCAACCCAGCCACATAAACTTTGACCTACAGTCTGCCCTGCCTATGGGATGTGCTAGGGTAAAAGCAGCCAACCAATGACTGGTCTAGCCTATGACCCATGCCATGAGACTAAGCCCATCCCTGACATTGCCTGGAGTGCCAGGACCCACATGCTGGATAACCTGTTCTAGGATAGAACCAATCACAACTGGAAAAAAATGTCAATGTAATGATGCCTAATGATATTCTACTATACTCATATATTGGTGCCTAGCCCCAACTGTCATCAGAGAGGCTTCATCCAGTAACTGATGGAAACAGATACAGAGACAAAACATTAGGCTGAGCTCAGGAAATCTTACTGAAGAGAGAGAGAGGAAGGATTGTAGGAGCCAGAGGGATCTAGAACACCACAAGAAAAGCCACAGAATCAACTAACCTGGTCTCATAGGCATTCACAGAGTCTGCGTTGATAACCAGGAAGCCTGCCTGGGACTGACCTAGGTGCTCTGCATATATGGGACAGTTGTGTAGCTTGATCTTCTTGTGGGACTCCTAACAATGAGAGAAGGGGTGTCCCTAAGGCTTTGGCTTGCTTTTGTGACCCTATGGGTTGCCATACCCACCCTTAATACAAGGGGAGGTACTTAGTCTTACTACAACTGGGTGTGTCATATTTTGTTGATATCCATTGGATGCCTGCCATTTTATGAACAGAAGTGGAGGAGGAGATGATTGGGGGGCCGGGCAGAGCTGGAAGGGACTGGGCAGGGAGGGGACTTCGGTCAGGATGTAAAATAAGTAAATAGATAAATAAATTCTAAAAATAATAAAGGTTCCCCCTGCACTACCCTGAAAAAGAATGTAGACTTTGGAGTTGGACAGCTCATGTTGCATTCATAGGTCTACTCACTTAGGTAGAGCACTGCTCCCCACCTGGTAGTGAGGTTTGATTGCTCTGACTCAGGCCAATGTCCCTTTTGCAATGGGACCATCTGCTCAGATGGAAGAAAAGCAGGTATCATATCTCCTAGCGCTAACCAAAAACTTGGCAAACTTCCAGAGTTTGGGGAAACCTCGTCCCCTTCTCCTTTATGAAGCAAGTTCCAAAGAGAGGGAGGACTTGTCCGAGGTCAAACAGGAAAGTGGGTGAGTGAACCTGACCCTCCTAGCACCCAGCCCAAGTTCCTGGCACTAAACTGCCAGTCCCCCACAGGAGAACTAAAAGCAGAAGCAGGGTTGTGCAAGTCTGGTGATTCTGATAGACAACTAAAACTTGAGAGAGATGTCCAAGAACCCACAAACCCTCAGAAAAGAAGTCTCATGGAAACAGTCAAGGCTTTCCCAGATGGATCCTCAGAAACAAAAACCACATGATTTGGACCCCAGTCCTGATTTCTATGTGACCTTAACCAAGCTGTGATTCATTTGTCACTGATTTCAGTCCTGCCTATCTCAGAGAGTTAGTAGGTTACCAGATGACGCATCTATAGTCCCCTAATGTGCTGGGCCAATGTTTCCACCTTTTGTTTGTCCAAAATCCTTTTATACATTTCAGACTCCTGACCTTATGTTTGGAGTCAAGCCACTTCCTCACTCCTCTTCAGTTTTCCCAGCTATCCCATGCTCCAAAGCACTTATTAAATGAGAAGACCCACACCTAAACGTATTTGACAAATGAAACTATTTATTTCCGTTTCTATTCTGCACGACACATGCCCGTCTGCATCTATCTTCACAATCGCATCTTGTGAAGAATACCTGAAGGTACCTTTCTGATTGACTTCCTCAATCTATATGCAGATTTGTGCAAAGCCAGTAAATAATTTCTAACAATTTGCATTGAGTTTATGGCTTTTCTAATCCAACCCTGATCATTTGTAAATTGTTTCTATTCATGTGCAGATCAACTGTAATAAGATTGCTAATAAAAGAGTGGTTAATAAAATTCATAATGGGTAGACAAGGCATAATTTAGAGGCAGGGATTTTTGACATAAGGGTTTTTCCAGGCTGTAGGCAAAAATAGATTACTAAAATTCTATTTGTTTTCATTTTACATTCCAAAGGATACCTCATTGTGAAATAGGGCCTTGAAACCTATCTCTTCCTCCTGGATTTCACTGCTGGTCTTGAGTGATAGTGTTTTCTTGTGTCTTGAGAAACTTTTCCAGTAATGATTCTGCCTCTCAGCAAGTTGGTGTTAGTGGTTAGGAAGTGTATGAGAGGTGTATATGCATTTACCTATTCATTTATTCATGAATTGTTATTCAAGTACGCAGTGTAGCAGTCACATAGCAGGTCATGGAAATGCCAACATGGATGAAGCAGATCTAACTCCATCAATGAAATGACAAATTTGTACCTATCAAGTTTTATTTTGTTGTTCTTTGAGACAGGGTTCATGTAGCGCAGGCTATCTTCAAATGTGCTACATGGCTGAGAACGACACTGAAATACTGATCCTCTTGCCTCCACCTCTCCTCTCGGGCACAGGGGTTACAGGCATGAACCACCACACCCAATTTGTTTGTTGTTTTTAATGTGGTGCTGGGGATCAAATCCAGGACGTTGCTCATGCTAGGCAAGTACTCTTTCATCAGTACATGCAGCCCTCTGTTAAAGCTTTGAATGCATTGTTTGCCATTCAGTCTCTGTGAGGGCTAAATTTATGTCAACTTGACACAAACTAGAGTTGTCTGAGAGGAGGGAATCTCAATAGAGAAAATGCCTCCATAAGATCAGTCTGTAGGTCATTTATTAATTAGTGATTGATGTAGGAGGGCTCAGGCCATTGTGGGTGCTGCCATCTGTGGGTTGGTGGTCCTGGGTTCTATAAGAAAGCAGGCTGAACAAGTCAGTGAGCAGCACCCCTCCATGGTCTCTGCATCAGTTCCTACCTCCAGGTTCCTGTCCTGTGTGAATTTCTGCCCTCACTGCTTTTGATGATAAACTGGTACATGGAAATGTGAGTTATATAAACCCTTTCTTCCCAAAGTTGCTTTTGGTCATGGTGTTTTGTCACATCAAGAGTAACGCTAACTAAAACAATCCTCTAATATCTAATACATAGTATGTAGTTAATAAACGATTACGGAATTAATGAATATACAGGAGCTAAGCCAATAACCAGTCTAGATCAGCCAAACTCTATCCTACCTATTCACTCCTCTAGCCATTTTAAGACACTGTAAGAGAAGGCCTGTCGTGGAGGTAGATAATGCCAGAAGGAAGTCCAAGGGTGCTACAGAAACTGAAATTCCTCCATGGGAAAGGAAACACAATAAGGAAAGATGTGCCCCCTTCTCAGTTAAACTTTCTGTTGATAGACACAGAAGATGTTTCATCTGGCTTGATCTATTGTTTCCCAGTCTAAATGTAGTGCTATGTCTTCCAGGAAAGCTAGCTCCCTGTACTGAGCTTTTCGGTCTTCCACCCACTCACAAAACCAGCTCATTTCTTCCTCTTAGATTAATTCCCATCAGTTCCCCAAATGGAAGGCTGGAACCTCTGCTGCAGGAAAAGTCAGGAGGGACATGCTTGGAATAGAAAGCCCATCGCCAGCATGGCCTAACATGTCAAATATTTCATGGGACGATAGCACTGTGGTCCCAAGTGACAGTTGTCAAAGGCCTGTTGTAAGGAGATGACCTCAATTTCCCCTTCTGTCAGTCAGGCCATCTTCCCAAGCCCCACATGTAATTCAGAAGCTTCCTGAACACTTCAAATTCACCCCATTTTGCCCCTGGGGTTCAGGGACCTCAGTCAGTGGTGTCCATACTGCCTTTCTCTTTCAATGTTTTTTATAGAATAGGAGTGATTGAGAGTGGGAATTGCAGATCAAAAGGAGACAGTGAAATGTCATCAGCATTACATAATTTGTACTATCGCTTGTCAACACTGATCCCCTTAATACTATCCCTCTGACAGATGAGTGAGGCAGGATTGTAGAATGCTAAGAAGTAAAAGAGAAGGATAAAAAGACAACCATGTTTGATTACCCTCTGCAGTCCAAAGGATTTGAAAGTCATGACACTGGTTATTACTGCCGTCTTTGGAGAGATGAACAGAAACTTAATCTATCTAATAAAATTGCCTCGAGAGATAAACTTAATCTAAACCTTCTTCTGCTATCTTTCAGTATAATCTAATGGATTTTTCTTGGTCTCCATTGCAGCACAAGACAGCTGGGCAGAAGATAGACCCACCACGTTAATTAATCTACTTCAGTCTTGTCAAATGGACATGGTATTTGGAAAAGGAGTTGGTGCTTCTGAATGCATTGGGGCCCCATATTTAATAGAACTCATCAGATGGGTGTAAACACAGTCTTTCAGGTGACAAAGAAGGCCCAATTGCCATGGCATGTGGCTTAGAGAACTTTCAGAGGGGTACAATGGGAAAGTGGGAAGTCAGGGTTAGCCAAATGCATTCTGTTAAGAATCTCAGATTCATTGGGGTGGGGGTGGTAGAGAGTGAGAAAAATTATGCAGTCACTATAACTAGAAATAGGTCTAGACTCGGAAACGACTGTCCATAAACTGATATCTACATAGCCTAATACAGAGGATTATTAAAACACGCACATACATCTTCTAGTATATGTTGACTGACACCTGTCTGGAAGAGGACCTGGTTGGGAAAGGATGATGGGTTGTGTCAGACACCTGTGCCCTGCCCTGGGAGGAGTACTTTGTCTAGGAAATGCTTAGCTGTCCTATGCCCTCCAAGTTTTCAAGTTCTTTAGTCTCTTTTGCAGGTAATCAGGCTACCCATAGAAGCCACAGGCTGCAGTCCAGAAGATTAACCAGTGTCATCATTTATGTGGCAGGGTCTCTACCCTCTGGGTCCAGTGATTTCCTTTGACTTTCCTTTCTCAGATCCATTTCCTCCTGCTAAGACTGAAGAGGTGCACTTAAAATGGAAGCCAATCTTTAAAAAAAAAAACCCAGCTCCCACTGAAGGAAATCACACAGAGATGTGTGACAGCCATTCATGTGCAAAATAAGCAATTTACTTCTCCCTGGATTGAGGGTGTTGTCCCCACTGTCTTCTGACTTCTTTAATACTTTGTTCCTTTATTTTCTTTATAGCCTATGTCTTTATACATGGATATTAGTTGACACACATGCTCTGCTACATTAGCCCATGTTAGCTCATTAACCCCACTGGCTAGATGCCGTCATATTACAGCTGAAGAAATTCATTCATCTGTTGATTAATTGAACCATTCATGCATAGGCTATTTAGTGACTATTCAAAACAACAAAATGTGTTCAGTGGTGGGTTACCTCCAAGAGCGAGCTAGGCTGATGGGTTTTATGTATTCAGTTAATTTGATGTTTTCCATCACAGCCTAATGAAAGAGATAATCCTTACTCAAGAGGAGATGACTATACATAGATATAGACTCCAAGAAGTGGGCATCTGTTGTGCAGCAACTTCTTCCTAGTTGAAGCATTCCAGTCTGGAGGGAAGCTAATTAACATTTGGGAATCTAAATAAAAGTCCTTAACACTCAGGAAACAAACAATTCATAAGTCTCAGGGAGTACCTGAAATTGATCAGATACACAGGACACCTCTCCAAGGTTATATAAGAAGTAAAGCCTGCTAAAGAGATAAAACCAGCCCAGCCTTGATGGACACTCTCTCTAAACTTTCATGCTTTCTCCAAGTCATGCAGAACTCCAGAGTTTCAGTTTTCATAAATCATCATCCATACTGGGGTAGACTTTTCAGTGATATGTCTACCATTCATTCATTCATTTGGTCCACCATCTGGACTGAACACACATTTGTTCACATCCCCGGATGAATGGTGTCACATAATAGCATTCCTGAGAGCCAGCAGCAGAATGTTCTCATATTCCATCCGCCATACTTTTCATATAGGAAGGGATTCCTCCTGCCTGCTCTTGACCAAAGTATGGACACTCCTGAACCTGGGTTGTTCCTCTATAAACTAAAGATGAAACAGAGCAACATCCACATATACTTGAGTCCATCCCATAAGCATTCAAGTGGTGATTCTAATAAGTATGGACTAAATCATTTTCATTTTTGTTAAGGCATCGTTTTATCCTGGTGACTCCTAACAGGTGTTAATCCTCTGATTTTCTTTCTTAACATACTAGAAAATGCCTTCCTGATCATTTGGGATGGGAAGTATGCCCTGCCGTCCCCACTTTTCCAAAAGCAATACTTCTTCTGTCTAGATCAACTCACAAAGTGACAATGATGTTCCACCCAAAGAAAAACATCTTCACACAGATGAAGGTAAATGCTTGAGCCCAGCTGATGCCCCCTTGAGTTTCTGCACAATCCCTCCTGTCACCCTCTCAGAGTCTCATCCATCACCTCACCTGTTCAATGATTTTCAAGAGCCTTCTTCCTGGTGTTTTTATATCCTGACTCTCTCTAAAATGATAAATAATGTATTCAAAGGCCAGACATTGTGGTGCACATCTGTAATACCACCACTTAGAATTTGTAGTTCAAGTCAGTCTGGATTACATGAAACTTTGTCTTCAAAATAATTATTTAAAATTTTGTAATGTTCTATTTAGTTTCTGTGTGTGTGTGTGTGTGTGTGTGTGTGTGTGTGTGTGTGTGTGTGTGTGTGTGGAATGACACTTGTGGGGAGGTCAGAGCACAATTTTCAGGAGCCTATTCTCTGCTCCCACGCTGTGGGTCCCAGAGATCAAATTCAGTTTATAAGGCTTAGCCACAGGCGCTTTCACCCGCTGAGACATCTCACCTCCCCATCACCCAAAATTATTCAAAAAATTCAAAAAAAATTAAAAAATTTAAAAAAAAACAAAGCTCATTTTCCCCTCCTTTGGAAATAAGATAGTCAAGTGAGCAGTTAAATTCATGGGGCCCAGAAAAGTCAGTGTTCTCTAAAGAAGTAAGTATGATTATAGAGAAGTCCTTAAGAGATACAAAGACAACTGTAGTAACCACAATAGGGGGCAGAGAGGAGAACCAAGTGGTAGGAACTGTATAGGAAAGGAGTGAGAAGATTCACCATGCAGGCATCCACCATTCTAGGCAGCAATTCTAGACAAACAGACACAGGAGTGCAGGCCTTGTGAGTCCATTTGTTTATTTAATTGTGTGTTTTCTCCCTTAAAATTATTTCTCATCAGTGTTATCAGGGTGGCTTCAAAATGACTTTCCCATTATTGCTTACAAATAAACCTTTATCACAGATAGCTCACCGGCTGAATTAAGACACTGAGGTAAGCAATCTACTGTTTCTGTCTGGCAGATCAGCTGTTTGTAGGAAGATAACAATACAAAAGCAACCACAACAATCAGCTACTGTAAATTAACTTAACTGTGTGAAATAATGCCTCCCCTATCAGATTAGCTTTCTGAATGACTTTATCCTTAAATTAAAGCTTGCCGGGGCTGAAAAGTAAATCATTTAAATGGTGCTGGGTTTTTCAGGTAATGTCTTAATATATTACTGTAATTTCAATCCGCCAAGGCATGCAGATGGCTTTGGTCTCTAGCTGCCTGTCTTTAAAAACCCTCTCCTGCACTGCCATTTTGTAATTACAGTGCTGCTCTGCTCCTGCCGCTGCAAGATTTCCCAGGGTGCACCAGCAGCCGCACCAGCAGCCAAGGCAATGTATCTTAAAATTATTATTCTTGTGTGGCCCTCGTAACATAAATGTAAATCTTTTATGCTAACGCTGTCAGAGGGTTAGCTCTGGGGCTCCAAGGTGTGCTGATGTAGAAATCACCCACCATCCATCAACCTCGGACCATTTGGGATCTGGCAAATAACTCGCTTTGGGGGAGGGGAGGGTTTGTAAGCTGAATATTACTTTGGAGTCTGGGTGGTATCAAAAAGTCATCGCTGGCTTCTTTAAGGGCGAGAGTGGGGGTTATCAGAAAAAGCAGCCTGTAAGGGTGAGCTTTATAGCCCAGCCGGGCTCCCTGTGAGAGCCTGAAAGTCTGGTCACTAATTTTGCAGTGATGCTTGTGCTGTCGTGGATGTTGGAATATAGTAGTTAGTCATGTCTTTGGAAATCTTCCTGGAAATTAACCTCTTTGAGCACCTGGCTTAGGGGGTCTTGTAGAGGAGCGCCTAGCTGCTTCAGGGGAAGTATGAGTGTGGGTATCTGACCTTCTAATTTGTTTGGCTCTGTGTCCACACGCCTCTGGCCTCTAGGACAGCCAAGAGCTTAGTGATGGGTATGGGTGGCTTTATCAGGCTGAAAACGGGAACTAGGAGAAAAGGCAAAAAGAAAGCCCCAGAAGAACCCAAGAAAACAAGACCTAGTGTTTAACTGCCAATGAGCCAACGTACACAAAGCCCAGGTGTCTGCACACAGCAGCATAAGAGAGGAGCATCTGGGAGGTAAATGTCTTTTTAAGTATAAGAGTACCAATGAGATGGCTCACTGGGTAAAGGCCCTTACTGCCAAGCCTGATGACCTGAGTTCAATCTCCAGGACCCTGCGGTGGAGGAGAGAACTAACTGCCACAAATTGTCCTCTGACTTCCACATGCATGCCATGGCACACACCCACCCCCGCCCAAAGACACAGAAATAAATAAATGTAATAAGAATTAATTATGAGAGCCGGAGAGCTAACCCATAAGACCTTGGGAAACGATAATAGTGATAATGCTGTGAATAGTAATAAAACAATAATAATGAAACAATTACAATGCTCGCATAGCAGTTATTACATGCAGGGCTCTGCTCTGGTAGATTTACATACTGCATATTCAATCTTTGCCAGCCAGTCTTAGAAGCTCTGCTTTATGAACTGTAGGGAGAGTCTTAGCAGAGTGACTTGGTCTGCCTAAAGACAGGAAAGGGGATTATTTTGCTTTTGTTGCCCATTTCTTGATAAGCATTGACACTCGACAATGGGAGGAACACAGCCAAACCCACTCTCTGATATGTGAAGGGCAGTAACTGAGTGTTGGATGGTGCTAAAAGGTGTGTAGCCAGTCTGAGATGTGCCCAGGAAATGCATCTCTGGTTGGTTTGGTAGACTGTGATGAAGAGACCAAATCGTATCGACATGTGAGTTCATTATCCAAAAAGGAATTTATTTCTCCTGATTCCCAAGTTCATTGATAACTAAAAATAATCATTCCAAATCGGTACAAGAGAACACTTCCTGAACATAACACCAGTAGCACAGACACTGAGATCAACAATAAATTAGACCTCCTGAAACTGAGAAGATTCTGTAAGACAAAGGACACAGTCAACAAGACAAAAATGGCAGCCCACAGAATGGGAAAAGATACTCACCAACCCCACATCTGACAGAGGACTGATTTCCAAAATATGCAGAGAAGTTAAGAAGCTAGTCACAAAAACACCAAATAATCCAATTAAACAGTGGGGTACAGAACTAAATACAGAATTCTCAATAGAGGAATCTAAAATGACTGAAAGACACTTAAGAAAGTGCTCAACATCCTTAGCCATCAGGGAAATGCAAATCAAAACAACTCTGAGATACCATCTTACTCTTGTAAGAATGGCTTAAATCTAAAACACCAATGACAGTTTATACTGGAGAGGATGTGGAGAAAGGGGAACACTCCTCCACTGTTGATGGGAGTGCCAACTTGTACACCCACTTTGGAAATCAGTATGGTGGTTCCTCAGGAAAATGAGAATCAATCTATAACAAGATTCAGCAATTCCACTCTTAGGTATATACCCAAAAGATACACATTCATACAACAAGAATATATGTTCAACCATGTTCATAGCAGCATCAATCATAATAGCCAGAACCTGGAAGCAACCTAGATGCTGCTCAGCTGAAGAATGGAGAAAGAAAATGTGATGCATTCACACAACAGAGTACTACACAGTAGGAAAAAAAATGGAATCCTGAAATTCGAAGGCCAATGGATGGAACTAGAAGAAACCATCCTGAGTGAGGTAACCCTGTCACAAAAAGACAAACATGGTATGCACTCACTCATATATGGATTTTAGACATAGAGCAAAGGATTGCCAGCCTACAATCCACACTGCCAGAGAAGCTAGGAAACAAGGAAGACCCTAAGAGAGACATACATGGTCCCCCAGAGAAGGGGAAAGAGACAAGATCTCCTGAGCAAATTGGGAGATTTGGGGGAGGGGAGAGGCAGTTAAGAGAGAGAGAAGGGGAGAAGAGGAGGGGAGAGCAGGAAGATGGAGTCAGGGGAAGAATAGAGAGCAAGAAAAGAGGTACCATAATAGAGGGAGCCATTATAGGTTTAAAGAGAAATCTGGCACTAGGGAAATGTCCAGAGATCTACAAGGATGATCCCAACTAACAATCTAAGCAGTAGTGGAGAGACTATCTTAAATGCCCTTCTCTGATAATGAGATTGATGACTACCTTATATGCCATCCTAGAGCCTTCATCTAGTAGCTGATGGAAGCAGAAGCAGACACCCACAGCTAAGCGCTGAGCATAACTCCTAGAATCCAGTTGCAGAGAGGGAGAAGTGATAAGCAAAGGGGTCAAGACCAGTCTGGAGAAACGGACAGAAACAACTGACCTGAATGCGCGCGCGCGTGCGTGCGTGCGTGCGTGCGTGCGTGCGTGCGTGAGTGCGTGCGTGTGTGTGTGTGTGTGTGTGTGTGTGTGTGTGTATTACTCACAGAGGCAAAAAAAAAATGAGATTCCTCTGAGCTTGAGTCACAAGCAATTGGGAACTACCCAGCATGGGCAAGAACCCAACCCCAGCTGGTACACTGTAAGAGATCAGTACATGCTCCTAATCCCTGAGTCATCTCCCCAGCCCTTGGCAACCCTTTTAACTGCTGATCTATATATAGGACATTGAATGTGAAGTGCCCATGTGACGATGGCATAATGAGGAAGGAAGATCACTCTTATAGGGCACCATTTAATGACAAGTTTTGTTCAAGTTGATATTTATTAGTGTCGAATATCTGTGTTGAGATATATTTGAGAGAAACCTGTCCACCTATCTTTGTTTTGTTGCTTGTCTTTATTTGTTTGTTTGTTTGTTTATAGCCATGGTTTTGCTTTTTGTTTTGAGATAGCCTCAATATATAGCCTAGGCTGGCTTTGAACTTGAAGCAGAACCGGCAGAAATCTGACTCCCCAGTAGAGAAAGGCTTCCTACTTGGATCTTGACTATGGCCCTTTAAATGCTTGTGGTCATTAGAGGGAGGGTGAAAGAATTTCTCTTCCTTACAAAGTAGTAGCATCAGAGAAGCCAAGGCATTTGTCTATGGCCACACAGCTCTTAAATGGGAGAGACAAGTTTCAAACATGCAACTATAAAATTTCCCCTTTGGATTTTATATAGAATGCATCAGCCTCCAAAATACACAGCCAATAATAAAATAGATATGCACACATTTATTTTTACCAACAGAAATAAAGGACCTCTGGGATCCTCCTATACCCCGTTTTTCTTGCTTTCTGCTGCCCCATCCATAATGTGAACACTCGTTTGAAAATAGTAATTGCCAATTCTATATGCTCTATGATGGTTAACTTATTGTCAACTTGACACAGCCTAGAATCACCCAGGAGGAGGGTCTCAATGAGGAACTGTCTACGTTGGTCTGTCCTGTGCACATGTCAAGCAGGGTGTCTTACGTTAGCTCCTGCTTTAACTTCCCACAACGATGAGTCATAACCCAGAGCTGTGAACTGAAATAAACTTATTTTCCTCTTAAGTTCCTTTTAGTCAGGATACTTTATCACAGCAACAGAAATAAAAGTAAACCATCTTTATCTGAAAAAAATATATGTGTTTGTATCTTAAAATATCACAAAATTGTTTCCCTCTACAGATCATTCCATAGAAAACATGTAAACTTTCTCTAACATGTGGATGAATCAAGGTGCTTCTAAATTAAGAAGGGTTTCCAGAGCCCTAGACTTCTCCATGCAGGAGGAAGTTTGTTGCAGGTCCACACCTATGGCAGAATGGGAAATCTGAGGTGAGGAGGGAGGAAACAGAGAATCACAGCATGGAGGCCTCTGGAGGGGCAGGGCCTTCGGTGTTGCTACGAATGCGGACAAGTAAACCTGTTTTCCATTCTGTGTTTCCTCCATTCATGCATTTGGGCTGCACTCAGGAAGAGGATGTGACCTTGTACTAGTCTGCAGGGACAGTATGTCTGACGTGAAACAACTTAAGGGAGAGGGTGTTATTTTGGCACCCAGCTCCAAGAGGCTTTCCACGTGAGTGGGAAGGAATTGCAGCAGGTAGTTTCACAACAGTGAGGGGTGTGCCTCCTTACGTTTCTGCTGAACCGGAAGCATGAAGAGAGATGGGGTGAGGGAAATCTGTTTGTGACATCTGCCATCCCATTTCCACCAGGGTTCATTTGGGTGATCTGGCAGGCTAGCTCTGTTTCCCACTTCTTCTCTCATGGTTCCATGTGCATCCTTTCAAAGCACTACATGAAATAAGATGACCTTGCCAGTTCAAGGAGGGTGATTCTTTGGTCCAGCGTAAATGAGTAACTGTGATCCTCTGTCAGAGCCTCCCCCGAATAAGCAGAACCAGGTTACAAAGGTCAAGCCCTACCTCCTCCTAGCAAGGGACTTTGTCCTGCTACAGCAGACATTTCACACTCAAACTACAAAAGACCTTAAGTCATGCAGCTTTCTCAGGCCAAAGACGTCTCTGAGAGAGAAACATGGCTAGAGCATGCAGTAAGAAGGGAAAGCCTCAGTCCTAAAAGGGTATCGTAGAAGTGCCTCCACCATCCATCACCTGTTACAGCTATTGAAAGGCCAAAGTCTACTGGGAGAAGGCACTGCAAGCTCGTTGTAGATACACCCAGAGACCAGCAGTTGTTAATCCCCTTCTTCTCAATTATAATGTGCAAGCCAGCAAGGGAATGCCTTGTTTAAGATTTCCAGAGTAATAGGCTATTATTTTTAAGGAGAAGTAATCATCCCTGAGGGCCACTGACCTGCAGGCTTCCCATTTTTCTCCTTCTTTTTAAAGCTCTTGTGACCCGAGGTACCAGAGCTGCAACGTTATGTAAGATGCTCCGAGCACAGAGATTTTGAACTTGACTTGAAGTCTTTCTTTAATATTCAATAAAAAGTTGGAGATTTATCGGCCTATGGCAGAGACCAATTTCCTGTTACATGGACCAGAGAGGAGATTAAAAAAAGATTTTTAGAGCGGCGCCCATATTTCTTAAGAGAGGCAGAAAACGGAGCTCACCTAATTTTGCGGATCGGGCGTCTAGCATAGTTCTTTTCTTCAGGCTGATCTGAAATTAGAAGGCTGGAACGGAAATCCTGCAGTCTCCCCACAGGGGCCATTTCACTTTCCCTTTGAGTAACAGCCCCATAAGAATCATCTCCACCACTCTAAGGTCAAGGTTGGAAGTGGCTGAGTGTGGAGAAGATTGAAGACTCTGCCACGGGCTCTCAGTGATGTACATCACGGAGCTTTCTGCAGCTAGAGGTGGGAGAAGTAATTCTAGCAGACTTCTGAATTGAAAAGCCCTGTTGCAAAGATGTGGGACAAGGCCGCAGGAAATATGGCAGACCACAGTGACAACAGGTTGGCATGCGTTGTTAATTCCTGAAGTGTGCCAGGATCAGGGTCAGATAGCCCAGTTTGAATCCTTGATTTGTCCATTATTGACTCTGTGACCTTTTGACTTAACCTTTCTGTGCACTGTCTGTAAAATACAAATGCCGGTGTATTATTGCAAAGTGGCTGTATAGAGAAAGTGAAAGACTACCTCCCTAGCCATAAGGCAGTTCTAATAAATACTCAGAGTGGGGTGCTTGTTTTGCAAGCACGATCCGCAGAAACTCACATACATAAGAAGCCAGCATGGTGAGCAGTTGTAATTCCAGATAGATGGTGCTCACTGGTCAGCCAGCCTAGGCTTCCTGGTGATCCCTGAACCAATTAGAAACCTTGTCTCAAAAAAAAGGGGGTATAGATGGTGTCTGAGGAACAATACTCAAGGTTGGCCTCTAGCCATCACATGCACATGTACATATGCATAAACACCTGTCTACTCACACATGCAGGAACATGTGCACACATGCATACATACAAATGCCCAGAGTGTTAAGGTAGCCATGTTATTCAAGTTTCCCATTGGCTTGAACCTAGTGCCAGAGTCTAAATGGGCATATCAAAGACGAGCTCCAGGTGGGATTAGAAAGCAAGAGACTCAATTCAACCGGAAGCTGTGATTCATTCTGGGATGCACTGGACTGAAACCTAAGCCTGTGAAGAAAGCTAGATTCTGCGGGCAAGGAACCTACAGTTCTGAGTAGGAGGCAGGAGCAGGAGACAGCCTATCTGCCCAACTGCCACGTTTTCAGGCATATTCAATTGCAGAAGCAATACAGAATGGAAGCAAGTAAGCCTGTAAAAGACGACACTGAAAAATTATCCTGGAAATGTGATGTGGAATATGGCTTTTAAAGATGAGAGTTTGAGAAGGTGAGTGAGACAGAGAGAAGTTCTGTGAATAATAACAGGGTGTAAGGGCACAGCTGTCTGAAATAGCATAGCAAGCATGAGCTTAAAACATCGACGTTCCCAGTGTTGTGGACTTAAGGCAGAGTTGGTGAGTGGTGAGTGCATCACATCGGGCTTAGATGTCTTGAGGAGGACTTGAGCAGCTGTCTATCTCCCTGTCTGTTGTTATGATAAAAACACCCTGACCAAGAGCAACCTCTGCTTCCAGGTTACAATCCATCACCGAGGGAGGCCAGGGCAGGGACTCACAGCAGGAGCCTCAAGGTAGAACTGCTTGCTATTCCACATAGCATTACCTGTGATCAAGGAGCTCACTCATAGCTAAGAAAGCACAGCGGGAACCATGGAGGATGCTGCTTAGTGGCTGACTTACTCACAGGCTCATGCTTTCTTAAAGAGCCCTGGGCTACCTGCCTGGGGCCGGTGCTGCCCACAGTGGGCAGGGCCCTCCTGCATCAATTCATAAACCAGACATTCCCCCCAAAGACATGTACACAGGCCATTCTGCTCTAGGCAATCTCTTAATCGAGGCTCTCCTCTCTCTCAGGTGACTCCAGGCTGTGTCAAATTGAAAATTAAAGATAAAAAAGACAAGCAGGGCGGTGGTGGCGCACGCCTTTAATCCCAGCACTCGGGAGGCAGAGGCAGGCGGATCTCTGTGAGTTCGAGGCCAGGCTCAGCCTCCAAAACAGAGAAACCCTGTCTCGTAAAACCAAAAAAAAAAAAAAAAGATAAAAAGACAGGTATCCTGTAACATTAAGATATCCAAACTGCGTGTTTCCCAAGATTGCCTCATTCCATTTAACTCTTGGTCTTTCCTATGTCACCAATTCTTTCTCAATGCTCCAGGTTACACTTTGGAACATTTTTTTCATGTCATTAGGATGGTTAAAAATAGCAAAAGCCCGCTTCTGTGCTCTAGAACAACTGACGGTCAAGGAAGAAAGTTTCTCATCCTGGCTGGTTCCATGACACTGGTGAACGTGGGAGACTGAAGGACCAGAGAGAAGACCTAGGCATGTATGAAGAAGGAGCTATAGAGAGGTAACACTGGCATGCAGTCCTACATAGGAGTTAAAGTCTCATCCATGGGAGGACAGGGAAAACAGCATTCAAGCATTGGGGAAGGTTGTTTTCAATTGTTCATGGGCAGGAGATGGTTGTAGATGGTTGAAATTCTTGAACATCTCTCCCAGAATCCCCACCTTTTATACTGAACCCCATTGGCAAGAACTTGGTCACAAGTTCCTCCCTAAGCTAATCATCAAATCACTGTGACCAGTTCATTCCTATCTCAAACCTTTGTCCTACAAATGGAAGAGCTAGTCACGCACTTTCCATGACTGCATCCCTGACTAGAGACACTTAAACTACATGGACTTTTGTGACAGAAGAAGGAGCCGTGACTGTCAGGAGGGCAGCCAATTGCCTCTACCACAGGAAGAGATAGAAGTGCCTGAAGAGAAAGTAAAGGTGCAGCAGAAATCGTGGTGTGGGCTGATGTCTGAGAAAACAGCATTTTTATGTTGCGGGATGGGAAAGACATCAGCCAAGTGGCCTGAAAGGAGTCGGTGTGATGGTGTCCACCTGTACCCAGCACTCAGGGTGCATAGGTGGGAGAGCTGCCACATCAAAGCCAGCCTGGACTACATAGAAAACTCTGGGCTAGCCAGGGCTACATAGGGAGACCCTGTGTCATAAGAGAACAAAAGAACACAGAAAGGAGCCAGCCAATAAAGGGAGAAGAAAGCAAGCAAGTTCTGTTTTCATGGAGACACACAGAGAAAGAGGCTGAGGATACAGGAATGCCCTTTGCAAGAGCTTAGGATTTTCATCAGTGCCAAGAGGACTGGGCAGAGGGAATGGTGATAGTTAATGCCCGAAGGAATAACTTTTTACTAGTAGAATTTCAAGAAAAGAGGCTCCTGGCTGAGGAGCCTTCCAAGTCAGACTTGGAAACTAGACCCTTTAAATGTCTGCTCCAGCTGGAGTTGAGTCTCAGGAAATTTCTGTCCCAGATGGTCTGGCAGAAACTGGTTTTAGGGAAACTGCTTCTTTGGTTATTAGGGAATTCCTTATCTTTTATGGGCAGAAGAAGGCAACCTCTCCTGGCAGAGAGGTGGCAGGGGTCCAAGATATTCTCCTCTCCCAAATTAGAACCAGAGCCTGTCACTAGCTGACTCACTAAACGCCCTTCCCTGAATATTCATCTAGCCGGACATGATGTTTACTACAAGAATATTTGAAAGGAAAAAGGAGTTTGTCCTGAGTAGATATTACACGGTCTTCTGAGATCCCCCTCTAGGAGTTTGGAGGGTGCCTCCAGTTGGAAGGTAGCATCTAGGATAAATTGAACAGATGACACTCTCGTCAGTCCCCAGTCACATTCTCAGACTCCGCCATTCACAAGAGCCAATCCATTTTCCTGTGTTTGAGCTAGTTGGAGTTGGTTTCTGTCTCATGTTTCAAAATTGTCCTGTCTATTACATTGTTTCTGGCTTACTCTATCTGAGCCTGGTTATTTTCATTCTCAAAATGGAAACAAATAGCATCCATCCTGCCTGGCTCCTACGTCTGACATGAAATTGTTTCTGCAAAATGTTGAGTGCTCCGAGGATATAAGTCATCTCTGAGTGCACAGCCCTGGTTATGTAGAGAGCTGCAGAGCTCTTGACCCAGCCCTACCGGTTCCTCCTCCATTGGTCCTTCCTCATTTCGACAGATGACAGAATCCAGCTACTCTGTCTGAAACTCGTGGGGTCATTTTCAGTCTCGTGCATTCTCTCCTGCACTGTATGCAGTCCCTTAGCAAATACTATTTAACCTCAAAAAGCTTCCCCCAATAGTACAATGTTTAACTCCTCATAAAGATTCCTGTTATTGATACCCACATTAACCCACTCGTAACTTCGCCATCCAGCAAAGCTCTCCCCCATAGAAGCCATGGCAATCAGTCCTTCCGAAAGGAGGCGTGGGCAGTGTTGCTTCCTTGTCCCATCACTCCAGCCATGCTCCTTCAGTCTCATAACACCCTGGTCACTTCTCTCAGCTTTCGCCTCTCTCCTTCACCTTAGGTTCACCCAGCTGCATGGAAGTCCCAAGTATGTTCCCACTGCAGCACCCCTGCACGCTTTCTTTCTCTAATGAGAGCAATCCACCACCACCACCACCACCACCACCACCCCCGTCCCAGCAAATAAATACTGGCAGAGTTCAGTCCTCCAATAAGACTCCTCTCCTGAATGATACATCCCCAGCCTGCCCTGTCAGAGCAACGAAGAGACACACAATACCACAGAGGGAGCTTCCTTCACGCTTTACCACACCCCACCTCAGTTTGCCACCTTTACTCACTAGAGGAGTCACAACTCAGCACTATACGTACCTACCTGTTGATGCTTATTCCCCTCCACACGCAAGGCCAGGGAATTCCTCCGTCTTATTTTCCACTTTCATCCCTTCCCAAATCCTACAGCACAATGGCCAGGGTCGTAATGAGAACCCAAATATTTGTTCAGTGTACAATGTTTGCCTCCAAGTTGACTAGCTTTAGAGAGCTAAAGTCAATATTGATGTGTGATTGTGTATATGTTTATGTAATTTTTCTCAGTTCAATGTAGATTCTACTAAACCATATTTCCATCTGAGGCAAAAACTTGTTCTTCCCAATGCAACCAAACAATTTTAGTTTAAACTGCTGCGTATGTTCTCTCTGGCCTGTTGGGGAATGTAAGCATAGCTAGTTCATGCGGCCTGGTCTTGAGTATTGACAGACTCCCTGAGCTCTAGGGCTCTCAAGCACCATGCAAACGGTTGGTTGGTTGTTTATTTTACTGGAAAGATAGGAATCCTAAAAGAATTCTAATTATTCCGAAAACTTCTCTGGGTTAATAGCATCACAGTCCCACCTAAACAAAAAAATGACTGTAAATTGAATGTGGATTTTAGGTTTCCAGGATATTGCTAACAGCATAAGCTCCATGTCAGGAAAGGGTGTGTGTGTGTGTGTGTGTGTGTGTGTGTGTGTGTGTGTAGATAAATCATTTAATGGGTTTTGTAATCATTCCACTTGTTCATAAAAAGCAATCATTGCTGAAATATTTGATACTTTATTCTGTGCTAGGCAGTGTGCTAAACGCTTTCTTATCTCGTAATTTAATTTAGGAAGACAATCACAAGGGAAACAGAACTGGTGATCTCCAAGCAGGCACACCTATCTCAGTCTCCCACCCTCAGTCATCATCATGCTTCCCAGCCTCCACTGTCACACACACTAAAGCACTGAAGGCAGAAAGCACAGTGTCCAGTGAGCCCCCAGACTGCCCACCCCATCCTCCTCCCCAACCCCTGTGTAATGACAAGAGAAATCTGTTTCTTATCTTTGTTAACTCTGCTGTTGTCTACTCTCATAGGAAGATTATTCCCATGCCTGTGGACCTCAGGAGTCACCACCAAACCTACTTTCTCCAATGGAATGTTATCAGAACCATTTGGTTTCTCTCTCTGGTGTGATTCTAAGAACAAGATGAACCTCACTGAATCTGTTCCTCCTTCTGCAGGAACTGAAACATTTCAAACAGAGACATCTATGCTGGCAAATAAACTCTAGAATAAAACCCTAGCGAATTTACAATAGATGCATAAGAAATGACCCTTAAAATTCACTCTGTGCTTGGGGCTCACTTGTTACTGCAGCACAACTTTCGTATCCTGGCTGACACATGACTCTAGTGAGTGCATTATGAATAAGAACCCATGCTTCAGAGCCACTGAGCTCTGTGAGCTTGCTTGTTACCCCTGCACACCCTAGCACATCCTGACTGATACGCAACCTTAATAACATCTTGCTTAGATTAACAATAGTTTCAAATGACATCTCCCAATTCCTGGGTCATCTTCCAAGCTGTCATGACAATTTCTATATTATTACTACATTATTTTCTGTTTGTATCAGCGAAATAATGGACAGACACAGCTTCCTGCCACTGCCATCTAATACTGCTGCTATTTGTGAGAATGCTGATAAATAATGACTAACATGAGATCAGTGAACTTCATTTATGGATGCTGAGATCTAAGTGCATGTCACTTACATATGTCACAAATATTAATTTTCTCAAAACTCTCTTTCAAAAATTTAGACACATTGAAAACAATTGATGACTACGGACATGGACATGGACAAATATAGCCCTCAGGCCAGAGTGCTGTCTCTGATCTAGAGATTTCAGAGTCCTGAGAGCAGCAGTAAAGGGCCTTTACAACCTCACACTGACAGATATACCCACCTCACACACAAGAATGCACTAAGCCATGATGCCACCTCTATCACACGCATCCTTTCCACACCCTGCTCTCTCTTCTCCACCACACGAGCTCACTGATCTCTCAGCGCTGAGCTCCTTCACATGGTGAATGTCACGTTCTCCATAGAAGTGGTTACCTGTTTCAGATGCTTCTTCTGAGTTCCTGCAGGCCTTGCATGAGTCCTTACGATGACATTCTGAAGTAGTTTCCAAACCTTGGCATGACTGGCATTGGGGGTCACAAGTAATTATTTTCTGTAGGATGCCTGGTGTACTGTACAGTGTTTAGCAGCACCCCCAGTTCTGCCTGCCATGGCACTAACACATTCTGCCAGTTGTGTAACATGCCTAGTGGAAACAAATACATTCCACAAATTCGCCTATGCTATCAGACTGTTAAAACAATGTACCTCAAGAGACTAGAATCTGCCCCCAAGAACGTTGTGTTGGGAGAAGAAAAGCCTGGGCCAAGAAGAGTTGAAGATTGACAAGCCTACAGGGCCAGTGAGGTTCCAAGGGTGGGCAAGGCCTCACTGACTGGTATGCATCCCCCTGACTCTCTGTTTAAACTTTCATCTCAGTCAGATCCCTAAGACGGATTTGGGGAGTGCATAAGGTGCTAGTTAAATCTCTTCGTGCCCCTATCCAATGGGATGACATTGTATAAATATCCGTTTCTGCTTTTTTATCATTGATTGCTGAAAATGGTTTCTTGGGACACAGGCTGAGACATCAAATTCTGTAACAATTGTGACAAACAAGCATGTCTCCAGACATTGCCAAATTCCTTCCCATCACCCCACCCCTAAGAACATCGACATAACGGTGAAACCTGGGAGCTCCTGGAAGGTAGGAGCCAGACATCCATCATAAACACGCACTGAGCTGTGGTCTGCTGTGTAGGCAACCTCCAGCAAATATCTGTTGAGAGATAACTGCAACAATGGAAAGCACTGGTTCCATTAGCTCTACCCAAACAGTGTTTTTAAAGATCTAATTCTGGTAATTCTGTTTTCAGTTTTTTCTATACCATTGCATGGAAGCCAGTTTTGTAAAGTCTGAGCAATATAAAAGGACTATCTAGTGCATGCACTGTTTTATTTATGCTGCTCTCACAAGTGCAGTTAATGCTGCATCTGTTTTACTAACAACCCCCTTTGTTTTATGTAGTACTTTATATTTCCCTGAATGTGTAAAGACCTGAGATTTCTACGGCCTGCAAATGGATAAGTTGCTGTATATGAGTGGGGAGGGGAGAATGACAGCAACAACAACAAAATTCTCCTGGAGTCATGGCTCCATTCTCCAGCCTATCCTAGGTGGCATACGCTAATGGGATGGTATAGCTGTACTGCTTCCAGGAGAGCAGAGCAGAGGGGAAACAGCACTCTCCAGCAGGACTCATACTGGAGCCCATTGGGAAGCTGGATGATCAGCCCTCACTTCCCACACTCAGAGGTGCTTCGGTATCCACATGGATATGCAGTCATCAAGATGTGCCCAGTGTTCACAGCATCTGGACCCATCTGAACAAAGCAGCTCCTGTCCAGCATCTCTGACTGGTCAGATTGATGCAAGACATCTTCCATTGTTGCTTTGAATATGCAGGATGGCCTGTGACTGTGGATTCACAGCAATGAGAATAGTAGAAATAGAATCACTAAATTCTAGAGGAACTTGGTGACCTCGAACCATAGATCCTGGAGTCCAAAACCAATCTGCCCTTACCAGTTTGGAAAACTGAACATTTGTTTTCATCTCTTTGTGCCATGGGTTTTCTCCCATGGAAAAAACAATGATCGTGGCAACACCTATATCCTGATGTTGATAGAAATATTAAGAGATGAATACATTAAATGTGCTTAGCAAAGTGCATGGCATACAGTAGGCATACAGAAAATGTCATTCATTGTTAGCGCTATCTCTCAGGACTTAGCATACTAACAGTACTCAATGTCAACTGGAGTTATGACAAGAGTGAAACAGGTTTTGGAGATTATTTAGATCTTATCTCTCTTGTAAGAGCAATGAACCCTGAATCCCTGCTGTACACACACACACACACACACACACACACACACACACAATTCAGTCCAGAAGTGTTGTTGTAACACTTGTCCATCAGATTAAAAAAAATGAAGACAAATTTTAGCTCCCATGAATTAAGTACCATGCACCAAGTATCAAGATTTGAGTTTTGAGTTACAGTTGTAGAAACTTTATCCCACATAGCTATCAGGGACACATTCCAAGGCCCTCATTAGAAAGTCTGAAACTACAGATAGCACCTAAATCTATACCATGTATTTTCATTTTGCTAATTACACTTATTATCATTGCTGAGTATGTATGCATGGGGTACACATCACATAGTCACATTTGGAGGGTCAAAGGGTAACTGTGGAGTCAGTTTTTCTGTCTATACTGAAGTTCTGGGATTGAATTCATGTTGTCAGGCTTGTGCATGAATCTTTATATATTGCACCTTCCAGCTGCCCCTGCCTCTGTGCCATATATTTTCTATATGATCACACCTACTATACAGTTCAATGTATATATTACGTACAGGAAGAGGTTAACAGTAGTAGACAATGAAATAAAACAATCATAACTGTATTGTATGACTAAGCTAGTGCAAATTATGACTTGTATATTTCAAGAATCTTCCATTCAGTATTTGACTACTGGTAGCTGAAACCTAGGAAGTGGGGATGACTCTGTCTACATCACTAGAGACCAAAAGTTCACTGGAGTCATGCACCTCATCTGGTTTGTATCTTACAGCACCACAGCATTTCTACCATGGGTCAGGGTGGAGACATGGAGGTCATGGGTGATGTCCTCATGGAAATGACAGCTGAGTTCAGACCCACAGGAAATGTCAGGAAAAGGACAGCGTGCATTAGCACACTGCTCTGTTTTACTTGTTTGTTCGTTGTTTTGTTTCATTTTGTTTGTTTTGTTTTTTCAGACAAAATCACCACGCTTTCCATTTACTCACACCCTGGGGGAAGATGAGAAGACACGTGTGTTAACACTGAAGGCCATTTTTTATTACTATTTCTCTGCTTCTGCAGCAAGGGGAAAATATATTTACTTCAAACCCTAACAAGAGCTTTCTTTCTGGCCCTGGTGAAATGTTGCCATTCCTCCCTGAGTACCCTGTTTTGATAATCCTCCCCTGGAGATCAAGTCGGCCTGGGCTACAATGATTGCCATGTTCTAAATTTAACTGACCGCACAGATGCATTACCTGCAAGCTTGAACGAGCCTTTGCTTTCTCATCTTGGAGAAGCAGGATGTTTACAACCTGTTTATAAATGTCTGCATAAAATGCAGCTTCAGAGTCCTGTCTGGGAGTGGGCTACCTGGAGTCAAGTGTGTCTTTTAAAATACAATGCATCATTTGTGAGAATGGCTCCATAGTCTCTTTCCACCCCCAGTCCCTCTCAAATCCATTGCTCTCCCATAAATAACTATATGAGGTGATGGCTTGACCATGATTCTTATCATGCCCCCACCTGTATAGGATGTCTTCCCTGGTGGATTTTTGTTAAGAAACAAAATACAACTTTTATTGAGATCAATAAAAGATTAAGGTGACAAAGTGATTTATTGAGTATGGAGGAGGCTCATTTTTCCCTCAGTACTGCTACAGCTACTGGGAAGGATGTTTTTCTACCCTGGGTCTTCAGGAAAGTTAAGAGAAGTCGAGACTCATTTATCAAGTCAAAAGAGAGTGATTAAAAACCATAAGGGAACTGACAGAACACACATGGGCAAAAGTTGGTATTTTGCTAAAGTACGCAGGCCACAGAGCGCAAAGGGATGGAGAGAGTGCATGGGGTCTTGTGTGAATTGAAACTCAGTGGGACACAGGCAGCCATGGGTTAGACAGGTGCAGACTGAGCTGAGAACATGGAAAGAACTCAGCATGGAAACCAGGAAAATAGGCTGTGAACCCTGGAGAGAGAGAGAAAGGATGCTGCACCCAGCAGAGGACCACAAATGCAAGGCCAACTGGGTTCAAGGCCAGCCTAGACAATTTCGAAGGAATCTATCTCAAATATATATTTTTTAAAAAGTGACTAGGGTTATGGCTCAGTGATAGAGTGCTTTCCTATAATGCATAAAGTCCTGGGTTCAACTCCCATAATCTGCTGTGTCTTGAGCCATATTTTTCTATTCTCTAAGCATCTTCATGGTCTCTCTGTCTTATGTGTCTTTCCCACAGCAGATAACTGTGTCTGCAGATTCCATCTGCAGGTAACTACCCTCAACACCGCCTCCCTTATAGAAAACAAATGCCCTAACCCTTCAAGGCAAATATAGCCAGAACACCCCTTTCTGTTCTCTAGTGTCTGTTACATGGCAGATACCATAGACTGCCACATCCATGTGATCAGGAAACTTTGTAAATTGTGTTCTGTTCTACATTCTGGAACTCAAAATAGTCTCAACCCTGCATGGGGTGCAGAAGGTCTTTTTAGTATGTGAATACATGGACTAGTTAAACTCCCAGAAGAGCTCCATGTAGGGGCACTGTGGTGTTGTATTTGTTATCACTGCTGCTGCTGCTGCTGCTGTCATTTTTGCTGTTGCTGCTGCTATTCAGGGAGACACAATTCAGGACTGTGTACACACCAGGCAAGTGTTCTGACGCTGGCTATATCCCCAACCTTTCTTATTATTTTTACTTTATGTTTTTGAGGCAGCCTATCTCTAAGGTGCACTTGCTAGCCTCAGTCTCTCTCTGTAGTCCAAGGAAGCCTTGAACTTGAATCTTCCTGCCTCAGCCTCTTCAAGTAGATCACAAGCCTGCAGCATCAGGAGTGACTGGGTTAGGTGTCATTATTTTCATTTCTCAGAGGGACAATCTTCAGTGTCCAGAACTTCACGGGATTCTGAGGCAGAGATCACATCCTCTGTTTCCCGCTTCATTCTTTTTCTATTTAGAGCAGCCTTACTAGCCACATGCTACCCATTCCCACAGGCCAGCTATGAAGAAGATTAGAAATGAACTCCAGTGAAGCAAAAGCAGAGCCAAAGTTAGTAAAAATGCACACCTTAAGGAAGGCTCAGACTCTATGCTGCTCTTAAGGGGGGGTTATGTCTTCTGTTGTTGCTATCAGAGTCATTTCCAGCCTCAGAGACTCATGCATCTCCTCAAGGAAGAGGGAGGGGCAGTGAGCAGAGCTTCCAAGTTACCACTCATTGCAAGTCCCCATTAACTGTTTAATGAGTCGATTTTTAATTCTGACATAATGGCACACAATGGCATGGCTACCCTCTGGATCAGCACTGCCATGCATTCCCCCCTCCCTGAGAAAACTAAACTAACCAAGCATTCATTTTTTTGTAAGCCAACATGATTCCACTTCTAGGAATCCATCCTCCAGATAGATTTGCACTTGTGAGAAATGATGCTAGGGCTACATTATTAATTATAATCATGTCTGTAAGAGAAGAACATCCAGAACTGCCCAAAAGTCCATCAACAGGAGACTGGAAGGATAATAAATGCATGTTTGTGTAATTATATAATAGGCAGATAGTTTACAAACTGGAGCTGTTTTTGTGTCCTGATTAGAAAGAATTTGAAAGATGGAAAATAAAGAAAAGAAGATAAAAAGCCAGCCCACGTGTGTTGCTGCTATAAGTAGGGATGAATGCCAATGCACATATATACACACATGCACAGGGATGGATGCTGATACACACATATATGCACACATGCACATGGATGGATGCTAGTGCACACATATGTACAAACACAAAGGGATAGATGCCAGTGCACACATATGTATACACATGTACAAGGATAGATGTTGATACACACATATATACATACATGCTCAGGGATGGATGCCGGTGCACACATATGTACACATACACACAGGGATGGATGCCAGTGCACACATATGTACACACACACACAGAGGGATGGATGCTAATGCACACATATGTACACACATGCACAGGTATAGAGTCATTCTGGAAAGATGATGAACAACTAGCAGAAACAGCTGGTCGCTGTGAATAAAGATGAACTAGGGGTAAAAAGAGGGATGGTACAACAGGAGACAAAAGAAGGCAATGGGGGAAACAAAGACAAGCATTGCATATTTTCTGTCAAATGAAGAATTGAGATTTTAATATATGTGTGCATGACATAAAAGCAGAAGGGGCACTAACTTATTTGTGGGTGGGAAGTGCACTAGTTAGAGGAGGTAAGAGAGGGTAATGCATGCACAGATCTGGGCAAAACACAATGGTATATGTGTCCAAGAAGTCATAATGAAAGATATTGTTTTATATGCTAAGTAAATAAAAGCAACAGTAATAAAGTCCATACAGAATGTCCATGTTCTTTTCCTACTTGTACCACTGACTAACTGTGACTTCAGGAAAGTCACCTAACCTGTCCTGAAATCAGTTCCCCCTTCATTGTGATAACACTGTCATTCAGCACCCCTTCTCGGGGTGATGTTGATCATTTAGCTGATGTGAAAAGTTCAGCATCGTGTCTGACATACTGTGACTGCCCCATCAATACCAGCTTCTGCTGGAGGAATGTGGTTGTTTCATTTAGGCTGTTAATTTGACTTAGGGAGTGAAGGGGGTTGTGTGTGCCAGGCCCCAGGGCTTTGTAATTCACAAAGTGTGTGTAAAGCTAAGTTAGGATTGATTATGATGGGACTGGTGACAATTATTGCTGTCACCATCCTCATGCCTGCTAGACATGATAAGGCAGAGGAGGTGAGCCCTCCATGGTAGCTCAGACAGAGAAAGCGGGGCACAGCACAGGACAAGTTGCTAAAAGAAAAGTCAGGAATTTGCACAAGAGAACCAGTATCACTACATATCTGGAAGAGAGGGGATGCCAGAGCAGCTGGCAAAAGGGTGAACCATGCTAGCCTCACAACTTCTAGGGGTGGGGTGTAGGTCAGAGGTCAATGTTGAGTGTCTTCCTCAATCGCTTTCTACCTTATTATTTTGAAACAATATTTCTGGAGCTTGCCAGTTCAAGCCAGCAAGCCCCAGGAATACACCTGTCTCAGCCAAGCCCCTAAGTGCTGGGATTACAGGCATGTGCCACCACACTCAATTTTTGGCATGGATACCGGGGATCCAGACTCAGGTCCTCGTGCCTATGCCACAAGCATTTTACCTAGTGAATTGTCTCCTTAACCCCCAGTCCTACCACTTCTAAACACCTTCATTACAGAATGAGGAAGCATGGTGGTAGGAGGCTGTGTGCATGACGTGTTAGCAGCTGAAAGCAAGAAGGTGTTGGTTTCAACACAGGTGATTCTTCTCCATTAGAGTGCTTATGGCAGATGACTGCACACAGAGAGAAGTAGTCCCCAGAGGCACTGCAAGCCACACCTTACACTCCAAGCAAGGATGGCTGCTTCTTGTCACAGCGGTCCCGGCCCATAACACTCCTCCAGCAAGGAAATGGATACTTTGAATCCTTCCATATGACACAGAACATGATGAGAAATCGGTATGCTTTCATGAGACATGGGAGCTCCCTCCCCACCCTGACACACACACACATCTCTCTCTCTCTCTCTCTCTCTCTCTCTCTCTCTCTCTCTCTCTCTCTCTCTCTCTCTCTCTCTCTCTCTCTCTCTCAACCTACAGGCCAAGATAGCTGCATAGAAAGCACAGAGGCACATACCAACCTTTGCAGTCTGAGCTGGCATGGAGAGCCACCGATACAGACAGATATCACAAATCAACACAGGTAGACATGAAGTTACCAAAAGATTATGCAAAAATAAAGCCTTAAATAAGAGCATGTGTGAATGACTGACAGATGCCACATATGGAAACACAGGAATGAGGCATGAAAGGTGCAGACATGCAGATATGCACAGATGCAGGTACTTATGCAAACACGTTCACATACACCACACACAGCCAAACAACAGAATGGCAATAAAGTGCTGTAGTGAGACTTCAAGTCCTCAGCTTTTTCGGCAGTACAGAGGTATAGGGGTAAGGTAAGCTGCCCCCTCCCCAGCGCCCACCACATGTGGGTCTCTATCTGAAATGGTTTGCTCTGCACAGAAGCAGTTCTGATTTAGATGATAGATAGAGACCATTTATACAGTTAAACACGGTAGGGGTCTAAATGCTGTTCCCCGCAGAACACCAGATGCGAAAAAATGAGCATTTGATTGTCCTCACGCCTGTTTCTGACAAGCTAACAGATAATAAGCCATCCCATCGAATTCCCAGAAAACTGGGGAGTACGGATACAGATAGCAATGTACAGGAAGGACTAGGATTTATTAAAGCAGATTTCTAAATATTAAAGAGATGGCAGCTGGCCGCACTTTCCTCAGCAGACTTTGTAGGCGGGATATTACTTGATAACCAAGATGAATGAGCATAGTTTATACCAGGGAGTTCTCATACCCTACAACATCTGGGAAAGACTTCACACAGGCATTAAGCAGTCCAGTGCACTTCTGCACATCAGTGTCTTTGGAACAGAGAAGATCTCATTGCCTAAAAATCGTGTCCTCCCTACAGTCACCTCCAAGGCCACTGTTAAATACAACTCTTTAGCTAGAAATGGTTTGCAGCCTCCTAAGACTATATCTCCTGAAACATACAAACAAGAAAATATGCTCACCATCATTAATTGTTAGAGAAATACAAATTAAAATTGGTGTGGTAACACTTCACATCTACTTGGCTGGAGAGAGAGAGAGAGAGAGAGAGAGAGAGAGAGAGAGAGAGAGAGAGAGAGAGAGAGAGAGAGAGAGAGAGAATGTGTGTATGTGCAGATGTACTCAAATGTGTATGCATCCACATAGATCAGAGGATCACCTCCATTCCTCAGATGCCATCTGTCAACCTCTCTCTTGAGATACAATATCTCATTAGCCTAGAACACATGCAGAAGGCTAGACTGGCTGGCCAGAAAGTCCTGTGGCAGGCTAAATGTGGTTGTTTGAGTAACAATGGTCCCCAATAAGCTCATGTATTTGAATGTTTGGTCTCCCGTTGGTGGAACTGTCTGGAAAGAATTAACAGGTATGGCTTTGTTAGAAGAAGGTAACTATGCCATTCCCAGTTAGTTTTCTCTTCCCCCCTTCCCCCTCTCTCATGTTGACTGTTGACTGTTGTCTCAACATGTAAGTGATCAGCCACTGCCTGAGTACTATGCTATGCCACCTGCCTGCTGCCATGCTCCCTCCTTGCCATGATGGTCATGGACTCGCCCTCTGAATCTATAAACTCAGTAAACACTTACTTCTATAAGATGTATTTATAATGGTGTCTTAGCATGAAAATAGAAAAGTAACTAAAACACTGAACCTCCTACAGTGTCCTGGACATCTCCCAAAGCAAAGAATGACCTGGCCCAACTTTGCCAAAGTAGAGAAGCCCTGACTTATACTTGCGGTGTGTAAGAACACTGACTATATATCAGCCTCCATCCCAGTCATAACTTCTTAATTCCTGTGCACTCACTCAGCCAGAATAAAATTGACAACTATGCTAGTTCACTGATTATTTCCTTAGGGCTTGGTATGTCTAAGTGACCGTCGGAGCTTCTGGTAAACAAACAGAATGAGCATGCAGAAAATGACAGTCGATAAGAAAGTCTATTCTGGATGGGAAAAGCAATTATTTAAAACTTCGAATGTTAGAGTCCCAAATCATATAAGCCAGGTAGAAATCATAATGACAATAGCTATTCTATGGGTACACTTGCAGCCCAGATTTCAGTGAATCATACCAGACTTGCTTGAAGGCATTGCTCTGCTACTCAAAGATAGCTTGTTCGTTAAAGAACTTCATCCCTCCGTCCTCTACATTTTATCAAGGTCTTACTATGTAGCTCAGACTATCCACAAGCTTGCAATCCTCCTGCCTCAGCATCCGTGGTGTTGGGAAACAAGCATGTAGCATCATATCCAGCTTCCATTTCTTCTTTTACAAGTATTCTAAAAGAAAACTACCCATTTCTTATGAGTCCAAAGCCACCCATGAAAGGAGCTTTTTCCTTCCCTCCTTCCTTTTGTCTTTCCTTCCTTCATTACCAGCAGTTCATGTTAGTCAAGGAGAAACCATGACTTAAATGCATGCCCATCTTCTATTCCAAACATCATATTGTTCCCTTTTTTGAATGTGAACAGAATCCATAACTCGTTTCCATTCTGTATCATACATAACAGGTGATGGGCTGTGTCCCCATGAACATGCTCATTGTGTAGTAGTTTAGCTTGCTAGCACACTGGAGGTTCCTCTGGGTAGATAAAATAAGCAGGCATGCTGGAGAAGTTCACATGTCAGAAATGGCCAGGCTAGACAGCCAACCAACAACAAATTTAAGTGGCAATCACAAGGGAATAGAGGCTGCCAACAATGGTGCTAATGGGGGGCTGAATTCTTCATTCCTAGATGAAAATCCAGCCCTGGCTGACATCTGGCCTTCAGAATTCCAAGATTCTAGACAAAAAACCTCAATAAGATTATGCCTGGTCCTCTCACCCCTAGAAACCGTGAAATAGTAAATGTGAGTTAAGTCTCACCATCTGCAGACCGTTCTTAATAGGGCAATAGAAATCAATACAGAAGACCTGTGTTGACAAAGCAGTGTTCCTTGCCTCTAAACCAGTCTCATTTACAGAGAGCCTTCCAGAAAAAGGACTTATTCCTCAGCCATGAACCCAAGAGATGAGAAGCTTTGAGCCACCATTCTGCCCAAGCGGCCCAAGATTTATGAATGGCTCTGGCTTCCATTAGGCTGAGGAAAAGGGCCAGGGTGTTTCTCCTTGTGTTTAGAAGTCCATCTGTTTCCATTCCTTGTCAGCAGTTTGCATAAGTGAGTGGTTTTATTTCTTGTGAGAAAGGAGGGAAAACGCACGAGCTGCCCCAGCAGTGGAAGATTTGTCAAATAAAGCTTTTAATAATGGGTCTGTTTGACAGTTTTATAGTTCTTCAACTTCCCGGCCATTTGAAGGTGGTAGGTTTTCAATAAAAATTAAGTCCTTTTCCAAGAGAAACTCGGTCCCCTGTTATTTTAAAACAACTAGTCCAGGGTGCAGTGGAGCACCTTAATTCCACTACCGAAAGTAAATCTCCCTCCTTTTCCGTATTAATAACTCAAGCAATCCATCAGCCTGAGACGGACTGTGAGCTTTTTGCACTAGTATATCCAGGTGGCCTGATGAACCACATCTGTAACTAGACTTGCTGGGTGATCATTAGGCTGTTCCCGAAAATAAATGGCCTGGCCTTTCTGCAGTTCACTTAAGTGCTCCAGGGAAGGGCTGCCAGGCTGGACGTTATTCTTTAATTTCCTGGGATTCTCCAAAAGTTTCTCTAAGTGGAGGGAAAGCTTCAGAGATAAGAAAGAGAGCTGCATGTTAAAAGAGACCCAAGATGCAAGGTCTAGAAACCTTGCTTATACAGCAAGCTCCAGCATTCTCCTCTCTGTATGACCATGGGTTCCTCATCTCACTTCTCAGATCTGTCCATGGAAAAATGGTGTGTTCATTACTGTTCCACTGCCGTGAAAAATACACTAAAAACAATTTAAGGAAGAAAGGGATTATTTCATCTTGCAGTTTGAGTAGATATGGTCCACCTTAACAACTGAAGTATGCTCAGAGACAGAGTGTAACCAGTCAAGAAGTGAAAAAAGATAAATGTTGATGTTCAGCTGGTTTCCTATTTTTTCCCCTGCTTATTCAGACAGTAATCCCTGTACACACTCAGATTGGGTCTTCTCTCATCAGTTAAACCTAGAAATACTCTCACAGGTAAGCCCAGATGTGTATCTCCTAAGTGATTCAAAATCCAATGAAGATTAACCACCACAAATGGCACAAAGAAAGTGAGCTCATGTCATAGAAGTCAAGATTATAGGACTCAAATCCTATCTCCATAACCTATCAAAATGATCAGGGGCTTTACTGAGTTCCTGCACACACCAATTCTCTCGTGAGAAGTACGAGTTGAGAGTGTACAGCAGTTCTTGAAAACTCAAGATGATTCATCTCTGCAAAGAACTTAATAAAGTTATCCTGATTGTTACTGAGCATTTATTCTATGTCAATCATTCCATTATTCCTAATTATGATTATGTCTCAATTATCACAGTCAAGAAAAACATATTATGCACAGCAATTCATCTTTGCTCTGCCAAGACCCCTATCAGATAAAACCTGATGGCTCAGAGCATCAAATATTACTCCTGCCATGAAGGAAGAAGTAAATGGTTCTGAGAGTGAAGACTTATGGGTGAAAAAGAAGAATCCTTTGATTTTCAATATAATAGATCTACTTGAAAATCTGCAACTACTTCCTTGATTAAAACACACTTTTTATTGTAAATATGAAACTGATTCCATAAAAGGTATCAACTTTAAAGCACTAAAGAGATGTTAGCTAGCTGTCACCAGTCTTGACTCCACTCCTGGAAATTCAGACTCATCCTCCCCCAGATCTGAGCTCTTTTCATCTTCAAGAGCTGTGGAACCATTAACAATTAAACAGTACTTTCCCTAACCTGGCTTCCCAACCTTCCCTAAATCCCAAAGTCTGGGCTGCATAGCTATTTCTTCCTAATCAAAACACCCCAGCCTGAAGGGAAGCTCATTAAGACGCAAGAAGTTCTGAAGTGAGGGCTATTAAGATTCAGGAAACAAACAACTCACAAATATCAGGAAGGCTCTAAAACTTAGCAGCCCTCAAGCTACCTAAAATTCATTCAAAGAGCTCCAAAGTTCCAGTTTTCCTGAGTTGTCACCTATACTGGGATGAGGGTCAGCACTGCAGCTGCCTCTGAGTCATCCACACTCCTGTTATGTGAACCCTCACCATATGCTTGTAAGTAACTCCAATAAACTTAAAAGTTGACCAAGTCAGGCTTTGGTGGAATAATTACTTTGTCATGTCATCAGTTTCCTATCAGCTAAGTAGATATTTATTCACATCCTCTCAGTGTCACACAGAGTCTGAAGTCCCTCTACAACACCATCCAGCAACCACTTATTTTCTCAGTACTGTGAGTTTAAATTGTTGAGTATGATCCTTATTTTTTTCCAGGCTGGAAAGCCAGTACATTTACATTTTTTATTACATTAAGATATCATTTCAAAGAGATTTTTGAATCTCAAGCATTCTAAAAAGTCATATGGCACTTTTCCATCTCTCTTACCCTACTCATTTGTACAGGACACTGTATCAGGGCACCTGCTGTCTGCAGAGGTGTTGACTCTGCCACAGTGTCTGTTCCAACAGAGGAAACTGCCTGAGACAGTGCGGCCCTATTTTGATCACCCTCTGTCATTCCTCCCTGGAATTTAATTGGATTTTTCTCTTCCCTTTGTTAGTTGAAATCACATCATAAAAATCTCTCCAAGAGCAATCACTTTTTATTGGCATCACTCCAAAGGATGTTATGAAGAGGTCTGATAGAAAAGGGGCTCTCTACAAACCTACATAGGACAGAAATATTTGACTTGCAAGAGATTTTCCTTTCTGAAACAGATTACTTTGCACTGTTCTCTGGAGAGGGAGTAGAGGAGAGGTCCCCAACTAACTCACTTGCTGCTTCTGGTGGAGATCAATTCATCAGTTGTTTTCATGCAGGAACTCCAGACATGAGATGGTTTGGATATTCCAGCAGGGCAGAGTTTCATAAGATGTGGCCCACACACGACCTAAATCAAACCCTCCTGGTGAGCCTGATAAAAATTCAGAACCCAGCACTCAACCTTAAGCCTATCTAGCCCAAATCTCTTGTGGGTCAAACCTGGGAGTCTATCATGTTAACAGATATGCAATGGTTCTCAAGTTTAGTGCAATCAGTTAAGATGCTGGGGCTTGAGGGGAGGAGAGAGGTAGTCTCAAAGTAGATATTTACTGGATGAGGGGAAAGTAAATACTTGCTATCTTATCAGACACTTGAATTACAACACTCCAGCTACTGGAACATTTCTATACTCTCACAGGAACGGCCTCTTCGTTTAATTTACCCTTTCTTCCTTCCTTGTGTTCAACACCCCAAATTCTATGTGTGAATGTTTGTTTGGCCTTTCCAGAAGTTGGACACCAGAACTAAGAGAAAATATTTAGTGGCTTAAATTTTTTATGTATATATAGTGTGTACATGCATGTGTGCATGTGTGTGTGTGCATGCGCATGAGCACGTGTGTGCCTACAACCTTTCATATCTGTTCACATGAGTTTAACCAATTATATAAAGAACATATTTGAGAGGCTGAAGAGAAAATTCCGGTGGTCAGATCAACCAGGCCAGGTGGCTCCCAACCTTGGGTAACTCCAACTCCAGGAGCTCTGATGCCCCCTTCTGGCTTCCACGGGTACCTGTATACATGTCACACAGACATACAAACATATATGCACATACAAATTAATAAAAACATTGGTTCTGAAATACTTAAGCAAATACTGTGATAGATTAATATGGGTGTGCAAAGAAATTAATTATGCATCACTTTATTATTCTAAGGCCAAAATACATCACTCATTTGAAAATATATCAAAAACAGTCAGGCCTAGATGAAGAAAACCACAAGACATAAAACTGACTAAACTCCTAAGAATGTAGTATGTAGAAAAAGAAGGAATATTAGAATAAGTCAGAAGGTTCTTGAGTCTTAAATGAGAAAAGCCTACTTGTCCCATCAGTTTGATGTTTCCCACGGCCTCCTTTAGACTGATGTAGGAGTATTACTGTTTTTTCCAAGGAGCCTTTAAAATGTTCCCAACCTCAACTATCTCATATATTTCACTCTGCCAATTCCAAAATGCTTCCTAATTTTGGATTCAATTTGGCTTTTATTGTGGATGAAAGCTGCATATAGTATTAACACTACAGCCAGCATCAAGCCTGTGATTTCCTGGTGTTACAGTCTACAACTGGCTCCTTCTGGGCCATCCATTTGGGGAATAAAGAGTTAGAAACATGTCTATAACTTTGACACATATTATCCTAGAGTTCTCCAAAAAGGGTCACATCACATACTGGAATTTTCATTGCAGGAAAACAGTTAGGGGGGGGCGTTTATCAGGGCTCCATCTCAGAGGATTCAACCCAAAATTAGCTGGATTCACTGCTTTGTGCCTGAAGTGGAACAGAATATCATGGCTGAAGCAGCACACCGAGAGAGAGAGAGAGAGAGAGAGAGAGAGAGAGAGAGAGAGAGAGAGAGAGAGAGAGAGAGAGAGAGAGAGAACACGGGGAGAGTCAAAGATAAACTACACACTACACCTACACCTCTCAGGGGAAGATCTCCAGTGATCCACTGTTGCCTGAGCTAAAGTCAAGTTATCGGCAGCTCACAGGCCTTCTAGAATCACAACAAAAGAATGCATTCTTTGCTTATCTCAACTGCAGAAGACCACCCATATCCCTGTCTGGTAAGCGCTCTGTCTTCAGAGCCTACAGCATCTCTTAGCCTAATTCAGCTATCACTTCTTTCCCTTTGAACCTGTCTGATTATGGTGTGTCCACCCAAACAGCCCAGAATAATCTCTCCATTCTAAATCTATCTGAGTGGCTGTGGGGACACCAGACCTTGAGCAGAAACCCACTTCCCCTTTGGCCTGGGAGCAGGCAGCTGTGTAATGTTTACTGAAAACAATTTAGTGCTAAAGCTCTTGATGGGGCTCAGATAAGGGCTTGCTCACTGAAATACCATGCCTTTCACACCCCCTACAGCTAGATGCCTCTTCCTGTCCCCCCTGTGGTGTCTCCCCAATTCTGGGGCCGGAGATTAAACCACCAGCCAGGAGGGTGAGAAGGTGGAAAGAATGGTATGTAGATGAATGGCAGAAGTCCTTAAAAAGGGAAGCTCCTTTTTCTTAGAGAGACTTCTCCTGAGAGCTCTCTCCTAAGCGGACTGGGGTCTCCTCCTAAGCTGACTTGGGAAGCATAAAGTTTTCTTAAAGCAACCGACCGGTCTCTGTGTCATCTATCCCGACCACCTCGCTACATTCTCGGATGCAGGCCGCACAGCAGGTGCGACAAGTGGCCATGTTAATCTCATCTCCCACCTTAATGCCCCATTAAGCAGTCACAGTTTCCAGAGTCTTGGGTGTAGATATCTTTAACACACCAGTATTCTGTGCACAACACCGCTAACCTGTAAACATGTGTGTAGGATCTATTTACAGAAAAATTAACACATCTGTGTGGCCACATCATAAATAATTTAGAAACCATGTCCTAAATATCACCTTGTCCCTGGTAGCAGAATCTAGAGGTCGGGTGGCAGGACATTTAGCTGATGCTATGGAGGTCAGCACCTGATGAAAGGTGGATGAAGAGGGAAGATGTGAAGAGAAGGAACATTGAGTGTAATGTAAACTGATTGAAAGACTCAGAAAGATGTCACAGCGGAGATGAGATGTCTGTCCGGAGTGTTCTCGGCTTATCTGGTCAGACACCCGATAAACCTGCTTTGAGCAAAGCAGGTTTTTGGTTTTTTTTTTTTCAGGCAAGACCATCCTCTAAGAGGACTGGCAGTTAAAGGCTGCCTTGGGAAATGTTCGTAGCACCAAGGAAGCAATTTCCTGGTTCTGTTGTCAGAGAAGCTGGGGTTCCTTCTTAGGGGTTCTTAGGCAATTAATAGCACTTTTAAAAACTGACTCAGACAAAAGCTCAAGAACAGTTTAAAAAAAAACTTTGGAGAAAAACAACAGGACATCCGGGAGCCTTCATCCTGTGACTGATGGAAGCAGAGGCAAACACACAACTAATCACTGAACTGAACCCAAGGAACCCAGTGACAGAGAGAGAGGAGTGATGAGCAAATTGGCAAAGAAGGGGCTGGCAAAACCAGCAGAGACAGCTAATCTGAACAGGGGAGAGCTCTTGGACCCCAGACCGACAGTGGGGAGGCCAGCATGGGACTGATCTGGACCCCCCAAATGTGAGTGTCAGTGAGAAGGCCTGGGCAACCTATGGGGCCCTGAGCTGTGGATCAGTGTCTATCCCTGGTATACAAACTGTCTTCATGTGCCTATAGCACAAAGAGAGATGCTCTCTCAGCCTGGACTCTTAGGGGAGTGCCTTGACCCTACCAAGAGTAAAATGACAGACTCTAGATATCCCCTATGTGGAAGGATTTGGCAATAGGGTGGGAGGGAGGGGGGGAAGGGGAGTGCAGGAAGAGGGGAGGGAGAGGGAACTGGGATTGACATGTAAAACAAGCTATTTAAAATTAAAATAAAAAATGATAAAAAAAAAAGAAAAACAACAGGACAGGCAAGCTGAAAATCCTGTAGTTGCCAGGACAGGACAAGATGGAGAAAAAGTCAGAGCTTTTAAAGTAGTCAAGCAGATCAAAACAATAAGGAGAAAACCCAGAGTCCAGGGTAGTATGCTGATCACAGACCTAAACTCAGAGGGCATCTGATTCCATATCCTTGTGCCCCAGGGTGAAGAACTGCATCATGGACATGTGGTTAAAAATAGAAATAGAGGGTCAGGCAAGGTGGTGGGAGCCTTTAATCCCAGCTGGCAGATCTCCGTGCAAGGCCAGCCCAGTCTGCAGAGTGAGTTCCAGTACAGCCAAAGTTGCATTGTGAGGCCCCATCTCAAAACAAAACAAAAAAAAATGAAATTGAGATAGCTCGTTAAGAATAAAAAAGCATAGATTGAAGAGATGGCTCAGTCATTAAAAACACTGACTGCTCTTTCAGGGGACCTAGGTTCAATTCCTAGCACCCACATGGTGGCTCACAACTATCTCTAACTCCAGTTCCAAGGATTCAATGCCCTCTTCTGGCCTCTGCAGGTACAAGGCATATGTGTGGTACAGACATGCATTAAGCCAGAGACACTCATACACATAAAACATAATAAAATAAAATAAATTAAAGATTATGTTTCTTTTAAAAAGAAATAATAGGAAACCACCACCATACTGTTGAGTTTATGGGTACGACTTCCCTAACATATCTCAAAGACACTAATGCCCAAACCAGATGACACTCCAGGGTAAATGAGGGAAATTTCACAAGGTTCTACACTGAAATGAAGAGCTACAGACAGTCAATGACTGCTGGAAGGGAAATCCATTATATATGAGCAACACTAAATGGACTGAGTGTGTGTGTGTGTGTGTGTGTGTGTGTGTGTGTGTGTGTGTATGTATGTGTGTGTGTGTTTATAAACATGAAGAGAGTAGTAGAGTGCCTGGAGTTATACAGGTGGCTATGAGCCACCTGAAGTGAATGGAGTTTATTTGTTTGTTTTTTCAAAAAGGATCTGGTGACAGTTGAGTAAGAACTAAAAAGGACAAATCAATAACAATCAAAAAGAGTCCATCAATTTGAGAGGTGGTGGTGGTTACAGGAAGGTTTAGAGAGGGGACACATGGGAGGGAATGGAGATAGGACAGAGAAGAGGGTAGTGGTATCATATATTTTAATTCAATTTTTAATAAAAGCAGATACTTCAAGATTAACACATGAGAGAAGCCAGTGTACAGAGAAAACTGGGAGTGCTTCCTTCCCCCAGCTTCATCAAAACAATAGTGACTAGAAAAGACCACACTGTATAGCCAGACTGCTTCTGGAGAGTTTCTTCATCTCACTAGCCCAAAACAATTCTAGAAAGTGCTTTTTCCTTTCTTAATGGTTGACTATTTCTTTTGCAAGCATGACTTAGAAGGTATGACTTTTTCTCCACCTCCTCTTGGCAGCTGCCAGGATTGTCACCTCACCTATACCATGCTTTCCCTTATAAGCTAATAAAATTATCCCTGGACTTCCTTTTGAACTCATTTCTGATTTTTTTTTTGATTAGTGAAACTAATAGGCCCGAAATGGAATCCCAGTTTCCCCAATAACCATTTCATTATGTAGCCCAGACTGCCCAGTTCAAATGGGTGATCCTCGGTCTCCCCAGGGTTTGGATGGCAGCTATCATATCAGAACACAAACACTCTTCTTGACCAGATCAACTTCTTCCTTCTTGATTTTCATAGCTTCATCTACATCTCGGGTTTTCTCCCTTTTTCTGGAGTTCCCTCACTTGTCCAGCTGGTTCTCTTCTGCCTTATAAATGAACTCTATGATCTCACTTTGGTCCCTTTCCTTATTTACTCATTTGATTTCCAAGCTGACAGTGGAAGCACAGCCTGACTTTTCCAGAGCAAAGCAGACAGTTTTGAACCACAGCCGACATAGGTTAAGCTCTGCTAAACTCTCTGACATGAGGATTATAAATTAAAGGTCAATCCATTCTTTCACACGGCTGCTATGGGGGGTGGGGAGAAAGAAAAAAGAAAAACTTGCAATGTACTAGATTCAGATGAATTGCAGTCTTATGTCAAGGCTACAAAAGAAATGCCAGTGTTAGAATAAAGATCTGTTTCTAACAGCGTCCTTGGACAGGACCTGACCCTGATGATTCATCCAGAGTCCCCTTAATCAGACATTTGTTCTTGCTCCTGCCTGTAGCTCACATGCTCACTAGAGAGCTGCACAGCTGCTCCTACCCCAGTCCACACCCACTCCTACCCACTCCCGCACCAGCTTCATGTCCAGCCAATGGCAGGCAAGGTCAGTCTACATGACCCAGGGAGGTTCTGCAAAGCTTCTCCAAGAAATAGATTTCCACTCCCCAATGCAACAGTACTCAGAGTGTCAAAGGACTGACCCACCCCCCCCAGATCAGCATCTCAGAGTGAGTGCTGTACTTTTAGCACAGGAAATACTAACAAGGGACCTAGCTCTACCAAGTCCAGAGACGTGCAGCCACCCCGAGTTGAGCTGCTTGACTTAAACACAACACAGAGCCAGCCAGGAATACATGCCTGATGGTTAACTTCCATTGGTGCTTTGTCTCCTTTAGGCTCATCAGCAAGCCTGTCAGGTAAGAGGGTCAGGGTGATTATATGTATAACAGTTCTATTTGCATTTCTTCTGTGAGACTACATGTATTCAGTGCCTCCACGCTGAGCACATGCTATGGGGGAGAGATGTAGAGTAGACACAAACAGACTAGAGAGCTGGGTCTGATCAGAAGGCAATCCCAAATGTACCCAGAATCAAAAAGCAGGGAAAAGCAGCCTTTCCCTTCCCCTTAGGCATATTTTTCAGGCTTAGGAATCTGCTACCAATGGAGTCACAGCTGCTTGTCCCCCATTTTCACACCTTCTATTCACTGCCATTCTCCCTGTTAGTATTTATCTCCTACCTATGCTATGGTTCCTAAATTTGTTTTGTTATTGGATGCCAAAGCAAGCAAAATTCAATCTTTCCTAGATTTCTTTCAAAGCTCCACCCCATCCTGCTCCTTTACAATGCTTTGAGTGTAAGATATCACCCCACACACATAGACTCAACTGTTTGAAGATTTGGTCCCCAGATGGGTGACTCTGTTTGGGGAGGTTGTGGATTCCTAAGGAGCTGGGATCAAACTGGTGGATGACCACTACAGGCTGATCCTTTGAGAGCTATATTCTACACCCAGTGATGTCCAGCTTGCTGCTTTCTATGCCTCCAACATGTGAACAAGCCATTCCACAAGATCCTGCCGCCATGAGGGCCTGGCTGATTCAGCAATCATGCTTTCCTACCACAATAAACTAAACTGAGTCCTTTCTCCCTTAAGTCAGGCATTTTTCTCCCAAGCATGAAAAAGGTAACTAATATGCCTTCCTTCTGTCCTGGGAAACATACTTTTCTGTCTGCAGTCAGCCAATCTCATAAACCCAGCTGCTACAGAGTAGCAAGTACAAATGACTTTTTCTTCAGAGGTGTGGCCACTGCTTAGCTTCCCACGCTTGAGTAGGCAACCCCACACTTATGCACATGCAGATAAGTACCAACTGGACTCAGTAGGTTACTAAAAAAGTACACTAAAATTAATTTAATTCACCCTGAATGGTGATCATGGAAAGGAACAGAAGACCCCCCTTTCTACAAATCTTTATCATTTTCAGCTGAGCATGTGAAAGAGGCAGAAAACGAGGACAGATGTAAATAAACTCTACAATCAGTGAGGTCACATGAGCATGGCTACAAGTTTGCCTCTTGCTTTAAATGTCTTCAAACCAAAAAAGGGCCAAACCATGCGTAAATTTTCACCCTGCTTTTTCTTTTCACTTAATTCTTATGGTAAGCATTCCCCCTGTGTCATTAAATGTCATTTGAAAATCTGATTATAAACATGATTATAAACATATTGCATGCCAACTTGACAGGGTCTAACACCATCCAGGAGACAATCCTCCCAGGCATGTTTCTGAGGGAGCTTCCAAATTAGCTTAAGAGAGGTAGCAGGACCCACCCTAAATACAGATTGCACCACAACACAGGCTGAGGTCCCAACTGAATGGGAAGGAGACAGTGAACTGAGAACCAGGTTCCTGCTTTCTGCTTTTTGACTAGAGACACAATATGCCATGTTGCCTCGTGCTCCTGCTTCTCCGTTTTCCCATCATGATGAACTGTGCCCTCAAAGTATGAGCCAAAATAAATCCTTCCTTCCTTCCTTAAGTGGCTTTTGTTGGGTATTTGTCACAGCAATCAGGTAACACAGTAACTGTGCCAGCAAATACTCCAAATTTTACCTATCATCCCTTTGTATTTGCCATATTGTTATCAAACTTTAGAGTCACAGCTTATGACCCAACAAGCCACAACTTGCCATGGGTGCTGAATAATCAGTTCTGAGATCCAAATTAACAGGGAAAAGCAGAAAAGGGAAATGTAGTCAGTGAGGGGAGCCATGGGGAAGAGGCTGTCAAGTACAGAGACATTCCCAAGTCTGAGTTCTGACTTGAGAGTATGGTTTCAATAGAGAATAAATATGCGTAGCTATACTTTCCAGCAAGGTGTGGCTCCTGCCCATGGCAGTGTCTGTTCTTCAAGATCAGGTGACTACTTGTAAACCTTTCTCCAAGATACAGGTTTCTCTCCTGAAGCTATCAGGGTTTCAACCATTTCTTTTCCCAGCAAGAGATTCCCAGAAAAAAAATAATCTAACTTCCAGTGCTCTATTCTTTTAATAGTCTAGTAGCCAAAAGAGGAGAGCACAAGTGTCTCTTTAAATATATATTTATTCCTGTCAGACAGGTCAGTTACATACATATGCACCCACACACATACAAACATGCATACATAGAATCTTGCACAACACACACATGCAGAAACACACAAAAATATTTAATTGCTCCACTATTTCCATTTTGCAAAGTACATTTAAATAAAGGATTAAAAAAGATGGCAGAAGAGAGGAAGGAAAGAAGGAGGGAGGGAGGGAGGAAGGAAGGAAGGAAGGAAGGAAGGAAAGAAGGGAGGAAGGAAGGAAAGAAGGGAGGAAGGAAGGAAGGAAGGAAGGAAGGAAAGAAGGGAGGAAGGAAGGAATGAAGGAAGGAAGGAAGGAAGGAAAGAAGAAAGGGAGCCTAAGAGCTCTCCCTGAAGTATCTTGTAGAATTCTCATTCAAATGTGTGAAGGGTGCAAGTTTTTCTTCCATTGTGCTTATGAATAACCTATGGTTCAGATCCCAGGGATATTCAAAAACAAGAGGCAAAACAATGGCAATTAGTATTTATTAAATGGTATGCTACGAGCTGAATCCAGGAGTCCCATATGGTGGGCAAAATAGTAGACCCATCAAGAAGTAATTTGGGGTATGCAGCTGGGCTCTGGACATGCAATGCTGTGTTCATCCACCCACATCTCTCCTGACCACCTCTATTTACTCTGTAATGAGCCTTCCAACATGCAACACGAAATGCAGACCTGAGGCCTGCTTCCTAACCAAGCCTCACAAATCATGACTCTTTTGTTGTGTTTTGTTTTGCTTTTGTTTTTCAAGACAGGATTTCAGATGTCCTGGGACTCACTTTGTAGACCAGGCTGGCCTCAAACTCACAAAGATCTACCTGCTTCTGCCTCCTAAGTGCTGGGATTAAAGACATGTGCCACCAGCACCCGGCTAACCCTCACAAATCGTAAGATCATCTAAGGTTGAGACTTTATGAGGAACAATAGATTTACCTGAGGTTGAGGCTAATCTTATTTTTCTCATATTGTTCCCCTACCCCTTCTTCACATGCTTGTCCTCTCTAAGAGGAAGGTTCAGTGACTGAAAAATCCTCTCCTCCATGCATTTAGGAGACATCCTTGTCCATCCATGCATCAGTAATTACAGGTTGACTGAGGTCTCCACTGCCCACAATCCCCAAAACTAGCCAAGAAATATCAGGTCCCAGACAGATTTTGTTTCAACGATAACAACAATAATCAGATATTTTATTTAAAATACAATCCAGTGTGACTGGTTTGATGGCTCAGTGGATCCTAAGAGTACTTGAAGAACAAACTTAAGAACCTGAATTAGAGTCCCCATAACTCATATAAAGAGTGGCACATATCTGTGTGGAGGCTTATAACCCAAGCTTTGGTCCGGGAGGGAAACAAGAGCATTACCAGAACATTGAGCATTGCTCACTGCCAGCCTCGCTTTAGATTCAGTGGGAGACCCTGCTTCCAGGTAATGAGGCAGAAAGTGATGGAGACAACACCCAGCTTCCTCCTATGGTTTCCACATACATGCACATGTATGAGAGCCTGCACACATATGCTGCATACATGCCCACAGCACAAATGCATACACACAGAAAATAAATAAATCAATAATAATAATAAACAATTTCTAATGAGAAAATTAAAAACTATACAAACTGCTGATACCCATTCTTAAAAGTTATCATTTACTGGGCAGTGACAGATTACGCATAGTTACAGTGGGTGAGCACATTTTGAGACACTTGGATGTAGGAATATTGGGGGGGGTAAAGCAGAAGTGTCACCTGACCCTCGTGAGATTGGGACAGCCTAAGAACCATGTTGTCATAGCATCATAGTAATAAAGTCTACATCCCTGCAAGGATACCACCACAATTTTCTCTCTGTCCAGGTTAGCAGGTAAATTTGATATGCAAATGAAGGTACAGGCTGCTGGGATGAACAGGAAATGATCCAGAGTTTTCAGTTCTTATTAGTGTGTTTAATGAATTTAGAATGAATTGAGGGATATACTAGGAAAGACATAAAGTCATTGTTTCTTTTCCAGTAACCAACCACTTTTCTAGATTAATATCTCAAATCAGAGCTTCCGGGTGATTGGGGGGTGGGTAAGGCTTTGCTTTTGCAGTGCTGTAGATGGATATCAGGGCACTGGGCATGATCAGAAAGCACCCTACCACTGAGCTTGTTTTTTGAAACAGGATCTCATTATGCAGCCCAGGCTGGCCTTGAACTCATTATCTTCTTGCCTCAGCCTTGAAGTGCTAGGATACAGGTCTGTGGTGCCTTCTTCATGGGAGTCTTTCGTGGTAAATGTGAAAGTTTAGCCTATTGGTTTTGATTTGTTTTTTTGTGGCAGTATAACACTCCTGGCTTTCTAGAGCACTTTGTGACAGGTTTAGAAAAGTGTCTGTCTTCCAGATATCAACTGGTCCCCTTGTTGTCAAAAACACTATGTAATTGTACCTGTTCATTCTTCTGGATGATGGCAACAAAATTTTGTTTTCAAGATCCTGGGAAGTCCCATTGAGATGTTTATTGTGGTATTGTAAGCTTGTACATAAAGTTTGAATTACTGGCACCTGGACATTCTTTCACCTTCTCATTTAAAATAGGATTACACTTTCAAATATGTTCCACCTTCAAATATATACAATACAACTTGTATATATTTGTTCATATGAACAACACACATTGTGTGCCTTCTCTGTCCTGTGAATGAGGATAAATCTTTTTTCTGCTTTGACTTCCTATTAACGATTTGTGATATTTTAAAGGTTTTGCTGTGTGTTTTTTAAGTTCTTTAGTGAATTCTCTTTGGAATCTTTCTCATAGATGTCCATGCTATTTTATGTTTCATATTTTATTGTTTTCCCAAACAACTCCAGACTATCCCAAATGAAGAAAGATCTTAAGGAATTTATCATTTTAATGGGGGACTTGCGCATTTCTCTATTATCAAAGATGTTGATTATTTATTTTTAATTATGTTGGGAAAATATCTATTATGCATATTGTCATCCCAAAACTTGTGAGGCTGAAGCAGGATGATTGTGAGTTGGAAGCTAACCTGGGCTACATAGTGAGACACTGTCAGAGAAAGAAGGGGTCCTGTAGGCAGAAGTTTTCATCAAGACTTCAAGCCAGCTCTGTCCCATCAGCCAGCTCCCAGATAGCCACACAGGGACTTAATATTGATTATAAATGCTCAGGTGATAGCTTAGGCTTATTTTCAGATAGCCCTTATAACTTAAATTTGCCCAATTCTATTAATCTATGTGCTGCCCCAAGGCTTGTTTATCTCATCTATGTACTTCCCATCCTGATCACTCTGCCTTTCATGGCATCTCCTCATGACTCCTTTGACTCTGGCCCCTTCCTCCCAGAGTCCTCTCAGTTTGGCTTTCCTGCCTAACCTCTTTTTGCCTAGCTACCAGTCACCTGGCCCTTTATTAATCCAATCATAAGGTGCCTTTGCAAAGACACATCTTCACAATATACAAAAAGATTATTCCATAACATTCCCCCCTTTTGTCTAATCAAAAATGAAAGTTTCTAACTCTAACACAGTAAGGTATATACAGTGAAAATGATTATCAGGTATTGTACAAATAGAAAGGAAAGGTAAAAACCTTAACAAAAACAAAACCACAAAAAACAGGAACAATTATCAAGCAAGGAATACATTTACAATATCCAGTTCATATATACTTAGCAAAATTAGAGAAATTACTCCATTAGCTGTCCTCTTCTGAAGAGTCCAATGTTTCTACCATGATTTGGGAGAACTACAACTGTAACTGTCTAGTCTTCAACCTCCTCAAAGATCTGAGTAGGATATAATATTACCTGAGTAACTGCAAAGCAAGTAACTTTCAAAAACTAAGAGAAATGACAGAGACAGCTGACTACATGAACAGTAACCCAAAGTTCCTCTGTAACATTGGAGCACCCACCTTCAGTCTACCAATCTAGAATATCTGACAGACATTTCTGTAAAGCAAGAATTTTGAAGGACCTACCTACCTTGTCCTGGCAAAGTTCAGCAGTCACTTCTTTTGTGTTCTGCTTTTCCAATTCCAACTACTGTCAGCAGCTGAGGCAAGGGCACTTTCTTACCCAGTGGCTTACTTTTGCCACAAAAAAATAAGCTCCATATGGAGTTTCTTCAATGCCCATCATCTTCTCTGAAGTATATTGGTGCTGCTTGAAGCAGTCATGTCTCGTTGTCATAAAAATCCTTATATTATTAAAACATCTTAAATGACATGTTCTGTAGATCTCTGAAGTTTTTGAAGATCATCTATCTATGTAAAATATATCTGTTTGACCTTGAAAATATACCTAACATGACTACAAGTTTAATTGTAGTAGGTGACTAACTACCAACCTGTATTTCTTTACGATCTTAAATAGCTTTAATAACTTTCAAAGACTAGAAATTTACATTGCATTGATAAATGAACTGTGTAGGTCCAATACCTTAAATAAGAGTAGAAACAAATGTACAATATAATCTAACAAAAATAACCTTGAATTTATAACAATATACAAAAATATCTTAAACAAGAGCACATATATAGTGTATAATAAAAATAACCTTATATTTGCATAAATATACAAGAACCCATACCAATATAAGGTATGTAAGACTAATTGAACTTGGAGTTTGTGTCCTGGCCAGTCCTAAAGCTGTTTAGTCCTAAATAAACACACAGAAGCTTTTATTAATTAAAAATTGTTTGGCCGATGACTCAGGCTTCTTATTGGTTATCGCTCTCTTAACACATTTCTATTAATCTATGTGTCTCCATGTAGTCTTGTCTTACCAGAGAATGCCCAAGCCTCTTGCTTTCTTGGTGGCTATATGGCATCTCTTCTCATGGCTCACTGTCTGTATCCCTCTTCCCAGAATTCTCCTAGCCTGGTAGCCCCACCTATACTTCCTGCCTGGCTACATCCTGACTGTCCATTGGCCAAAACAGCCACTGGTTTATTCATCAACCAATAAGAGAAACATATATTCACAACATACAGAAGGATATACCCCATCATCTCCTCATTTATGTCTAAATAAAAGGGAAGGTTTCAACTTTAACATAGTAAAATTATATATAACAAAAGAGTTATTGGGAAAGAACTATAGTTAAAAATATTCTGTTAACATCTGACAAAATTTAAAGAAAGTATTCTATCATCTATGTTATCTTTGTGAGTCTAAAGTTTTATATGTAACTTATCTTTTATCATAACTAATGAAAACAATAACCATAACTGTCTTCTACTCCATCAAAGACCCCAGGAAGTTAATATATATATATAAACTCTAGAATTGACAGAGACATCTCACTGCCAAGACAGTCACCCAAAATTGCCCTGTAACTTTGGGACACCTCTCTTCAGCCTATAGGCCCAGAGTGTCTAGCAGACTTTTTGATGAAGCGAGAACCTTGAAGGACCATCCTGTCCCTTGGCAAGTTCAGCAATCTCTTTTCTTTGTAACCTGCTTATCCAGTTTGGACAGTGTGCTGTCAAGCAGCCCAGGCAAGAGCAGTTTCTTGCCCAAATGGCTATCCCTACCATGTTGAAGACAAACTCCATGCCTATCTTACTCTCTGACATAATTGGTACTACCAGGAGATTGTCTCATTATCATGACAAACCCTAATAAACCATTTTAAATGCCGTATTCTGTAGGTCTTTGAAAGGTTTTGAAGAATTTCCTACTCATTTGAAATATATTTCTGTATATCTAGAAAGCCTAATATAAGTTGTGATTATTATAGGTGACTATCTATAATCTGCATTTAATTATACATTACATTTTTAAAGAGCTGTATAAATGCCATACCTAAATAAGAGTAGAAATATGCATATAATAAAATTGACCCTAAATTTGTATTAAAAAAACAAAATCCATAGCAATGCAAGTATTATTTTCTATGTCATATTCCCTTTTTTTTCTTTAGAAAGAGATTGATTGTGATAATTAACCATTTATAACAAATCCTGACTAAGTGAAGACAAAATTTATAAACCATTTTTAGGGATGTAGATGTAGTTCTCTCCAAACTGCTTCCTGCTGTTTGGGGGCACAGCCAATTCCAAGGGAATCCTGAGAACACCCAGAATCATGGCCAACTCCTGGCTATAGCAGTCTAAAATGCTGCATTAATCCAGCTGTCTTGCATTTTAGATCACCTGGGCCACTGCTTCAGTGGTCTTGTTTGATCAAACCATATTAGTCTGGAAGGAATCCATAGCTTTTCATTAATATCATGAAAGAAAGTTAAAAATATTAAAATATTTATATATTAATATTATAAATTTTAAGATAGTATTTATATCTTACGAAAAATTTTAAAGAGTCAAAATAAAGCCAAAGGATTATGAGATTAGCAGCAATAGAACAGCCCCTTATTTTGGTTCTCCTGAACTGAGACAGAGATTTTGGGGTTTCCTTTAACAAGCATGCTTGAGTTTAGAGAAAGAGAAAGACATTCTCCAACTCTACAATCAGATTTAATTTCTAATTAAACTGGAACTACAAAAAACTACTTATATTATGTTTATATAGAGTATAGCAGAAACAAACATCTGGGAATACTTATGAAATTTTATTCTATCAGAAATATGCTATATCATTAGGCCAATTTACTCTTTTTCTTGGGACATTTTCTCTGGACAATTCATCCTTTTTTTTTTTTTCAGATTTCTCATTTGTTCAGTGGTCTTCAGATTCCTTAGTTGGATACCTTCATTCTTCAGGAAAGAAAGAAAAGCAACATGCCCCAACCCTAACTTTGGGGACGTTCCTTTTTGGCAGGTTATATCTGGTCAAATGAAAGACATTTGTTAGTCTTATATGTTAGGTTAGAATGAATGGTCATGCTGTTTGATGAACTAGCTATTTTTTAATTAAGAAGTCTCTCCTGTTCAAATCTAATCTTTATCAATTTTGATGGCATCCATAGCTTTTTTTTTCTCCTGTGGAAACAAAGGAAAAAAATCTCTTCCTTGCTGTAATACATACCCTGGTTTCCATTCTGAGGTCAAGATATTTTTAAAATATATAGGTTAGGAGTATACACATGGACTTTGGACTCCCATCCAACAATGTGAGGTGCACTCTCACCCTGAACTCTTGGGGGAGGGTCTAGGCCCTGCCCTATATGAAATGACAGACTGTGGACACCCCCATGGAGGGCCTCACCCTCCCTGGGGAAATGAGGGTATATTGGGGAGGATTGGGAGGAGGGGAGGGAAACGGAGAGGGACCTGGAACTGACTTGTGAAGCAACCTTGTTTCTAATCTAAATTTAAACTTAAAAATAAATAATAAAAAATAAAAAATATATAGGTTAGTTTAACCTACCATCTTTCATAATCCAATATGTCTCAGCAGCTATTGTTCCTTTATCATCAATCAGAAAATTTAAAGACAACAAAGTAAAGTGCAGGATCCAGATTCCCCTTGTATTTTCTATCTGTTTGTGGCTTTTTTATTTTACTTTATTCAATTTATAATGATTTTACTACTATTTTAAACTATTCTTAGACTGCCTATACCTTTTCTCTTTTCTCTCCCAAGCCTATGTATATTTTTAGACACATTGTAGTCCATGTCATGGTTTTTTTCTGTCTGTATCTGTCTTTTCTATGTATCTGTAATCTTTTTGTCTCCATGAGAAAAACTTAAACCTGACATGTGGCTTAGTTCACAGCATGATGGTGGGGCTTGCTCTAGAAGCTCAAGCCTTCAGGAAGAAACCGGGAAATGCCTCTCTGTACCATGGCCACATGAGTGACTGCAGAACTAGGAAACTGTATTTGGCTCCATTTTTTGTGTTTGGAACCTTTTCCTAAGCTTTTTTAGGTTTCATGTGGCTATGCACACTTTAGCCTCAGGTTGGGTACCATTTGTAGGTGGAGTTTTTCCTTAGGACCACCGGCCAGTTTTGTCCTGTCAGCCAGCTCCCAACTAATGACACAGGGATTTAATATTAATTATAAATGCTCAGCTGATAGCTTAGGCTTGTTTTTAGATAGCTTCTATAACTTAAATTAACCCATTTCTATTAATCAGTGTGCTACCCCAAGGTTCATTTACATCATCTATGCCATCCTTCTCACTCTGCATCCATAACATCTCATGACTCCCTTAACTCTGCCCCCTCCTTCCCAGCGTCCTCTCAGTTTGGCTTTCCCACCTAATCTCTTTTTTGCCTGGCTACTGGCTAGTCAGCTCTTTATTCATCCAATCAGAAAGCACATTGGCAAAGACACATCTTCACAGTGTACAAAGAGATTATTACATGATAAGGTCCAATTACTCTTCTCTTTAAATTTGGCTGGTTTTATCTACTAGGGTTTTTCCTTTACATTTAACCTATCCTATTATTTCTTGTACATAAAAATGTTAACCACATTAATTCAATCAGATGTAATCAGTCCAGTGGTTTCACACACACATACAAACAGGTGCACAGTCAAACATACATCACACACACATACACACACACACACACACACACACACACACACACACACACACACACGAACAACGAGGAGAAGCATCTGGGGAAAGAGGAAGTTCAGAAGGGGTGAGGGGAGAAGAGAGGTTAATGGCTGTGCATACAACTGAAAGGCATTATGTACATGTATAAAATTGTTAGAGAATAGATTAAAATACAAAAAAAGTACATCACATTGAAGTTCATCTTAGGCATACTTTTACATATATTTCTAGATTAAGACTTTTCTTTTTAATGTTTAGCATTGTAGTAGATCGTAGACTTCACACTTGTTATGTTTCTAAATTACTGTCTTTACTATTATTTATCAGAGGCTAGAATTAAATAGTACTTGATGACACTTGAAGATAGAAAAGTTAGTGTGATTCTTTTGTTTTTCACAATATGAATTGTGTCTTCCAAAAGAATCCAAGGGCCTGGAGAGATATTCACTGGTTAAAGCGCTTGCCACACAAGCATAAGGACTGGAGTTTGGATCCCCAGAACCTACGTAAATGCTGGGTGAGCTCATTGGCTCACTTATAAATCCAACTTCTTAAAACAGACCGTAGGTCCCCATAGCAAGGTGGCTAGAAAAACTAGCCATATCAGTGATTAAGAAACCCTGCCTCAATGAGTATAGTAGAAGCATGATGGAGGGTGATCCACCGCATCAAGCAAAGGCCTCTACATATATGTGCACACATCCATACACAAGGGCTCTCACACACATATAAAAATTGCAAGCACATGAAACACACACACAATGAACAAACAAAATAAAATATGTGTACCAACTTGCACAAAGAACTTTATTGCCAGTCTTTCAACACCCAAATATCCTTATCCTTGAGTTACCTGTTCAGGTATTCACCTGACTGGCTGGAAAGCAGCACAAAGTACTGGTTTAAAGAAACAGCCTAACCTTTCTTCCTGCATCACTTTATATCCCACAGTGATCCATTACCTGAGCATAAAAATACAAAAAGATTCTCTAAAACCCTTCATATCAGCGATCGATCACTAAGAACACCAGCTTTCGTAAGTGCAAGGTGACTAAGCTGTGGAGATAAGAGGGGAGAAAAATTTCTTCTAAGTGTTACAAGCATCAGGCTTCCCTGTTCTAGACATCAAATGATTTCACAGTTCCCAGTTCCACACTGTCACTCTAAAACCTCATGGAATTTCCTTGACGGCAGTTCTAGTAGCAGGTTCCAGGACTGGATGCCCTTGATTTTCTGTCTTCCAGGGTCTAGTAATACAAAATTGGAAGCCGTTGTGTACAGCATCGTTTTCAGACCAGATTTCTCTGGAATGCAGCATTTTAACAGGCAGGAGTTTAGGAGGCTTTGAGTCTTGGATTCACTAGAGTCCTGGTTTGTGTTTCAACTGGGAGACATTTTGTTTTAGTAAACTGAAAATTCAAACTAAAGCAACATAAGCAACAATACCATTCACACATTCACATGACTAAAATACTCAGACTCAAGAAGATAAGTACTGCACGTTGCTGCTCATATATGGGTCCTAGCTTTTAATGTGCACACACACACACACACACACACACACACACACGAAGAGTATTATAGTCATGAAACTAGAAACAGTATAGGGGAGGCTTGGGAGAGCAGGGGAAAGGAAAGCAACAAAACACATGTGGCACGAAAGCAGCAGGGGTTCCTCAGGTGAAAAGGTAGAGAAGAGCATGCAAATAATGCAGATGGAGGAGAAGATCAACACCGAAGTGCTCTAAAATGTCATCATGAAATATAATATTTTGGATACAGATTTAAAAATAAATATTAAAACCTCACAAAAGGCCTTCAGGTATGGCTTGTGCTAACCAAACCAAAGACATCATCAAAGACTTGACATCTGCCCCCCCCCCATTTCTCTGCTTTTCCAAACACCAACAGGAGACACTGGTCTGTGGCAATAAAATGACTGCAATATACCCACAGTCAAGACTTTAGAATGCATCCTCCAGGGAAAGAAAGGGAGAACTTTCTGAGAATTTCTGCAGGAAAGAGGGAATTTTTTATCTATTCCTCCTGGAATCTCAACCTCTTTCTAAGAGGATTCTAACTCAGGAAGCTAAGCCAGAGTCCACCCAAGGTCAACCTTGGATATCCAGAAGTTAAGGCCTACAACACATCTGGTTTGCATTACATGCATTCATAATCCTTGGTCAGAGGCTAAGGCCATCTCTAAAAGAAGAGGAGATGGGAAGCAAGAACTAGCATTACCCACAGGGGCTGATTCCTTCTCCGTGGGCTTGAATGGCATATTTGGACTCCTTTACTCAGCTTCCTTGCATTCAAAATGTAAATAATAGGGACCAGGGAAATGGCTTGATCAACATAGTGCTTTCTGCACAAGGACCCTCAGAACCCATGGGCAAAGCTGGACATATCAGAGAACACCTGTAATCTCAGCTCTGGGGAAATAAAGAGAGAAGAATCCCTGGGGCTCATCAGCCACTCAGTCGGGCCAAGTTGGCAACCTCCTGGTTCAGGGAGAGAGCCTATCTCAGAGGATAACATAGAGAGTGATTAAGGAAGGCATATGACATCAACACAGGAACACAAACACAAGAAAGAAAAGACTGGCTAATGTCTCTCCATAGGACTCACTTAGCATCAAATGGGATATCACCTGTGAAGTGCCCCACACAGTGACTACTTAAGAATTGCAGATTTATGACCTATCGCCATCATTTCCTGATCTTTGTGCCTTTGAGAAGAATTTACTCCTTGAAGTAAAAAACCAGCTTACTGCTCAACCCCCTTCCGGTGTGATTTGATCAGAGTGGAAGCAGAAAGTGTACCACCCTGAAGTTCATTGTGAGTGTTAGCATGGCTCCTTAGGAAAGTCAGCAGGCCAGGCAGAAATCTCTGTACACCTTGAGGCCAGCAGAAATCCATGGGCATGTGCCCATAATGCATTCTGCCAGTGCTGTGCATGATAAAGGAGCAGATGTTGAATAAGGAGCCTGCCCCTGGCGATATCTGTTAATTGATGTGGTGTGTGCTTTTATGGGAGCTTGATTACAGTGTTTTATTTCTGGCTATCAGAGAAACCCTAGAATGCACAGGTTCAGTACATCCTTCTAAAAGAACTTTAGGGAAATTACTAGAGACATTGTCAAAATGTCTGTGCCAGCAAAGAAGCAACTGCTCTACCTAGTCTTTCAACAAAAATGGTCCATTTAAGGGGGAATCAAGCCTGTATCCCAGCTCTCCAGAAGCTGAGGCAGGAGGATCATGAGTTTGAGGCCAGTCTGGGCTATGACTCTCTGTCTCTAAGGGGGAAAATGCAGAGTGAAGAGAGGATCATTTTGAATAAGAATTTTTCTGCATTACAGTCCAGAAAGATGGCTAAGTAGATAAAGGCATTTAATTGCCAAGCCTGACAAACTGAGTTCAATCCCAAGAATCCGTATCTTGGAAAGAGATCACAGACCAGAAGTCAGGAAGCAGAGGTAAGCCTGTCCTAGCAGCTTCCTCCTTCCTCTCTTTGTGCTTCATCTGAGTCCCCAGCTATGACATGGTAACACACACAGGGCAGGTCTTGGCACCTAAGTTAATCCTTTCCAGAAATGCTTTTCTAGCCCAGGCATTAGGAGACAACCAAAACTAACCATCACACACCCAATCGTGTAAATTTCACATGAACATTAAAGATACACAAATGGTCACAGAGTTAGATATGCACAGATATACCCAAATAATATTCATTATCTCACCAAATAAAAATGAATAGAAAAAAAAAAGAGGAAAAACAGTGAGAGAGAGAGGGGGGGGGACATAGATACAAGCACACACGTTTCTTGAATACCCATTACCCATCAACCTAGCCAACCTGCACATCTCAGCTACTGACAGCTGATTCAGCTAAATAAAGCCAGCTGTACAATTGCCCTTGAACGATTCCTGGGCCAGAAGACTTACATATATAAACACTACCCAAGGCACAGAGCTATAATGCCTCTTGTCAGGTTCCAACTTGTGGATTCAGTTAATCCTCACTTTGGAAAGGACCAGACAAAATCTATCAATCTGACAGCATCCATCAGTCCTCTGTGTCTCATGCCTGTCCTCGGGAGAGCTGGGGAGAGTGATCCATGGGGGGATGGCTGGGGAGAGCGTCCTTCCTAACAGCCAATAAGACAATGAAGATGACAGCTCTTGATTTTGTTCTTCTTTCTAGGTGAATAAAACTCCTTTGCGTGTGTATACCATATTATTGTCTTTATTCACTGTTGGTAGAAGAACGTACCCAAGCTGATTTCACAGTTTGGCTATAAGGAACGGTGGCATATTAAAATAAGTATTCCTGTAGAAGACTTACTTTGGCAGAGGAAGAAAGTATATACTCACAAGAGGAATGGATAAATCATGCAGTTGTTTTCTTTTTGGGTTTTAAGGAACCCCCCATACTGTTCTCCATGGTGGCTGCTCTCATCTACATTCTGGAGGTGACAGTGTTAAGTGAAATAAGTCAGACTCAGAGACACAAATATCACGTTTTCTCTCATATGTGGAAGCTAGAAGGGAAAATGGACGTGAGTGAAATGTGGATGGTTCAAGAATTGTAGAAGGAGATAGAAAAGGGGAGGGGAATAAAGAGTAATGGAAGAATAGCTATAATCAAATTGCATTGTGTGAATATGTGAATACGTGTGATGAAGCTCTTTGTACAATTAATATGTGTCACTAACATGGCAAATAGACCTGAAAATAGAAAAGGGACTATTTGGAAAGAAGAAGGAAAGCAGGTGGTGTGACAGGGTGAAACAGAGTGATAGAACAAATGTAATCAAAATCCATGATACACATTTATGAAAATATCATAATGAAACACATTATTTTGTGAAATAACCACACATTAATAAGAAACAATAGCATCTCCTAACTTAGAGCCAATTGGCACCATGTTAAGTTCTGTATATATATATATATATATATATATATATATATATATATATATATATATCAAGGCAACCACATGGTAGAGGTGAGAAGACAGAACCATAAGGGATGGGAAGATGGCTCCACTGGTACCTGAGTTCAGATCTCCATTATTCACATGGAAAGCCTATGTGGTGGCATACATGCCTAATCCCAGTGCTGGGAAGGCAGAGGCAGGAGAATAGCTGGTAGCTAATCTTGTTTAATATGTGAGCTCCAGATTCAGTAAGAGAGACTCTGTCTGAAAAAATAAGATGAAGACACTCATCATGATTTCAGATTGCCACACAAGCATTCACTGGGGTATAAACCTGTATGTCTATGTGTGTGTGTGTGTGTGTGTGTGTGTGTGTGTGTGTGTGTGTGTGTTTCAATTACGTTCATTTAGAGTCTAATAACCAATATGGTTCTGTCCTCCAGACAGTAAGTTGTTTTCTACTTCAGCGAGTCACCCACCCATACAGACCTGTGTGAGTTCTCTAGAGCTGCTGTAACAGAATACCACACACTGGGTGGCTAGGATAATGGAACTGAACTGCCTCACAGTTCTGAAGCCTGGAAGTATGAGAATGGGAAATTAGCAGCACTAGATTTTCTCTCAGCTTGAAACTGGTTTGCTCTGTGTGGGTGCTTTCAACCTTTTTATGGGCACGTCTGTTATAGCAGCTTCAGCTTGGTAACACGACCTTGCTCTGTTGTGGGTCAGGAATGATCAGCAAAGGCTGATGTGTTGATATCTTGGATTTGGAGAGGTCAGAACTTTTGGAGACAGGGCCTAGCTGGAGGGACATGCCCTTGAAGACTAGTTAGACGTAGCAGCATCTCTCCCTTCTTTCCTTCTTCCCCTCCTCCCTGTTTCTTCTCCCCTTCCTCTTCTCTCTCCTCCTCCTCCCCTACCTCCTCCTTGTCTCCCCTTCCTCTCTCCCTGTCTCCCTCCATCCTTCCCTTTCTTTCTCCTGACCACCATGGGATGGAAAGCCGTGTTCCACCATGCTCTTCTGACTTGACACTGTCTTAAAAGCAGCTAAGCTGGGTGATTATGGGCTGAACCCATTGAAACCACAAGTAAAAATGGACCTTTTCTCCTTTAAGTTGATTTCTGCCATAGTGACAGAAAGCTGACTTTGTTATATTCAAATAGAGACACACTCTGGAGTTTTAAAGGTTATAATTCAATCTCTAATGAAGTCACCAAAGAGTTCCTTTCCCCAAGCATTCATTCTCAACATTTCAGAACCAGCCCTTATAAGTATTTTTAATTTCTAGAATATTCTTTACCCATGGAAGGCGGTATGACTTTGGAGAAAGGCTCATGCTATCTCAGATTTCAAAAGAAAGATGGAGCTGAGGAACCCAGTCGGAATAGCATTTCTCATGCAGGCATAAGGACCTAAATTCACACCCCCAGAATCTATGTAAAAGGTGGGAATGTAATGTGTGTCTGTATTCCCAGAACTTCTATAATGAGATGTGCAGTGCAAACAGGAGAATCCCCAGAATTTCATGAGGTAGCTAGCCTGGGGTACTCAGTGTATAGAATAAGATCCTGTCTCAAACAAGGTAGAAAGTAGGAGCCAACACCTGAAGGAGGCTTCTGACCTCCAAATAAGCATTGTGACGTCTGTACACACATCATGTGTGCATCATACATACAAGAAAAGAACGAACAAAAGGAATGAAAAGAAGGAAGGATAGAAGGGAAGGAAGGAAAGGAGAAGGAAAGAAAAGAAAGACCCAGAGAACATGACGCCTTGAATGGAATTAATAAAACCTTCTTGTAAGTAGAGTGAAAGACCGACACAGAATAGACAGTTTGGGGGTAAATCGCATTTCTCCCAAATTATATGGCTGTAAAGTCTCTTCGTGGGCCGGGCGGTGGTGGCACACGCCTTTAATCCCAGCACTCGGGAGGCAGAGGCAGGCGGATCTTTGTGCGTTCGAGGCCAGGCTGGACCGATAGCCTCCGAAACAATACAGAGAAACCCTGTCTCGTAAAAAAAAAAAAAAAAAAAAAGTCTCTTCATGGCCCAGTTTTGACTCTTCCTGTGATAGCTTTGAAAACCCATAAAATACTTTCACCTGAGACTTATGCCACCTCCAGGTTAACACCACAGAGTCTCTAATTACTTTTCAGTGAAAGTGTCTTCCATCTGACCATGCCCATTGTCCCTCTCTAATGGAGACACACTCAAGTGAAGATTCTACATACTTCTCCTCTGTCTTCATCTCAAGGAAGTACCAGAAGCTCCACTTCATGTCCTTGGGATCCAGGAAGGTGGCCAGACTTCAACCTTGATCCTGTCCACAGGCATCATTTCAACTGCTTAGTCCACAGAGAAAGAGGTGGTGCTTAGTGATGAGCTAATTTAGTGTTCACTGCCAAGGTACCCAGTAGTTAAACAGATTAAATTAATTCTCCTTAGAGCAGCAAATTTCAACGTTGGCTGCACATTGTGTTCACCTTGGGAGCTTTAGAAAAATAGTGATGGCTGGGTCCCACCCCAGGATTCTGGTTTAATTGGTCTGGGGTGCAGCCTAGGTACTGGAATATTTTAAAGCTCTCCTGGTTGTATAAATTGCAAGTGAGTAGAGAACAATTACCTTAGTGTGCTGGTTCTCAAAATCTGGTCCTTGGGTTAGCTGCATCAACATCAAAACATAGATTCTTGGGTTCCATTCCAACATCTTGAATGAGAGTCTCCAGAGATAGAGCCTGGCAGTCCATTTTGACACACTCTCAGAGGGTGGGGTGGTTGCTAAGGTGTGAAAAGGGTTAAGGGCCAGTGTTGGTGGTCTTCAGATGTCAGGCAGCACTCAGCTCTCATCGAATCTGCTCAAAGGTGAAGCCACTTGGTTTCACATCCAAAGTTGAGCCTCATGTTTATAGAAAAAAATGCCATAGACTACATTAATTGCTTTTCTTAGTGCTGTGATGAAGATGCCAGACAGAAGCAACTTAAGAAGGATTTGTTTGAGCCCAAAGTTTAAGAAGGTTCTTCAGTCCACAGTGGCCAGGAAGATGTCCATAGCAGTGGAGTTCAGGCTGGGACTTCCTGGTATTCCTCACATCACAGATCAGGAGACAGAGAATAGAGAGGGCTGGCATTCAGCTGGCTTTCCTTCCTTTTTTAATTTTGAAATGTTGATTTTAACCTCTTGAGATTTATTTATTTATTATGTGTATGGGTGTGTTAACTGCATGTATGTCTGTGAACCTTGTGCATACACCCAGATGCCAGAGGACTGTCAGATCTCTTTGAAACTGGAGTTACAAGGTGAGCTGCCAAGTGGATGTGGGAATTGAACCTGGGTCTTCTGGAAGAGCAGCCAGTACTCTTAACCACTGAGCCATCTCTCCAGGCCCTGGCTTTTGCTTTTAATTCAGTCTGGTACTACAACCTATGGGATAGTGCCACCCACAATCAGGATGGGACTTCCCTCCTCATGAATCCTATCTAGAAATCACACTCACAAATACAACAGAGGTGTGTCTCCTGGGTGCTTTTAAATCCACACAGGCTAGCAATCAAGATGAACAATCATGGTGTCCAGGCCCATACTGCAGCTGACCATGGAATCTGTCCTTCTGAAGACTTGTGTTGACTGTTGACACCCACATTTGCAGTCAAATGCTCTGCTATTAAGATCTCCCTGGCATGTATTTAAAATAAAAAGACCTGGCTTCCCAAACCCAACTCCAACTTGGTCCATCAGTTCTGATAACCATACTACTGTGCTGTTCTAGATCAGAATTACTTCATTAGGGGCACACATGTGTGTGCACACAGGGACCAAAATGGGATGTCCTACACTATCTCCCTCTACCTTATTTCCATGAGGCAGAGCCTCTCACTGAACCTGAAACTATGCTGGCAGTCAGAAAGTCCCTGTGATCCCACTGTCGCTGTATCCCAGTGCTGGGTTATATATATATGGCCATGGCCAGGTATTTACTTTGGTTCTAGGAATTCAAATTGAGGTTTTGAATGTTTGTGTAGTTAGAACACCTATCCACTACACCATCTGCCAGCCCCTGTATCACTTTCTCATCTAAAAAACATGCCCCATATGTCCAGTCCCTCTTACACATGGAACCTAATTACGAATGTTGATACCATCTTCCCTCAAACCAGTTTCCTCTGCTTATTTATACCCCCAACTACTTTCCTACATAGACCTTTCAAAATTAAATAACAAATTATATTGGTATAGGTTTATTGTCCGAAGACTTAAAGAATTCAAAGGGACAAAAAAAATCATGACACCCACCTCTCAGACACAACCACTGTCAACAGTTGCAATGTGTTTTCTTCTTTCTTATTTTTAAAATTATTTCTTCTTTTCTTTATTGTGGAGTCCATTATTTTTGGTCAACTACTCCTTAACATGAGATCTGGCCTGGAGTAGTTGATATATCTAGTGTCGTTCCACTGAAGAAAATTTATTTTCTTCTTAGCAGGTATAAATGACAATTTCCTTGTTAACCTTTACCCAGTGGCTGGGATTACATTCATTCATTTTTTAATATCACAAAATAAAAGAAAATAAGGTAAAACCATAAGCACAGAGGACCTGGTGCAGACTCCTCTAAGTGCTGATTCAGTTTCTATGAGTTCATATGAGCTTTGCTCGTGTTGTTTTAGAAGGCCTTATTTTCATTGTGTCCTCCATTCCTTCTGGTTCTTACTTTCTTCCTTCTCTTTCATGGGGTTCCATGAAATTTGAGGAGAGACATTCCATTTAGAGTTGTGTGTTCCAAGGTTTCTCATCCTCTATGTAATGTCTGCCTGTGGAGCTCTATGTTTGTTCCCATCTGCTGCAGGAGGAAGCTTCTCTGATGCTATGGGTGTATCAGGACAACATTAAAAGTCATTTTATCACTACATTGTTTCTTTTTCTTTTTTGCTTGTTTTAGACCAGTAGTATATGGTTCCTGGGATATCTCTTCTCAGATGCTTGGTCACCCAAGCAAGATGGGTTCCATCTTGTGTAATGGGCCTTAAGTCAAATCAGTTATCAATTGGTGACTCCCACAAGCTTTGTGTTCATTGCCCTAACTTATCTTGCAGGCAGAACACCATTTTAGATAAAGGTTTTGTGGCTGACTTGATGTTTTGTTGTAGAATTGAGTATTTGTTTAACTATGTAAAGATGTGTTTCATTTGTTTCTGTTACAGAATAATCGCTTAACTATGTAAAGAAGTACTGCTTTTGCTTATGCTGATTTTTTAACTATTTAAAGATGTGTTGCTGTGGGGAGAGGGCACGGGAGGAGGGGAGGGAAAGGGAGAGGGACCTGGAATAGACTTGTAAAGCAACCTTGTTTCTTATCTAAATTTAAACTGAAAGAAAAAAAAAGATGTGTTGCTGTTTTACCTTGCCTGCCTAAGGTACCTGGTTTATCTAATATAAAGCAGAATGGCCAATAGTAAGCAGAGGAGGGATAGGCGGGCCTGGCAGGGAGACAGAAAAGGAGAGCCACCCAGCTGGGGTCCAGCCAGCCAGACAAGCAGGAAGCAGGAAAGCAGGATAGACAGTGCATGGATGAGGTAAGCAAACCTCAGAGTAGCACATAGATTAATATAAATGGGTTGATTTTAGGTTGTTTTTTTTTTTAAAAAAAAAAGCTAGCTAGAAATAAGCCTCAGCTAAGGCCAAGCATTTATAACTAATAATAAGTTCCCATGTCATGATTCGAGGCTGGCAGTCCAAGAAAGCCTGCTACATTTGGCACCCAATGTGGGGCTCATATTTCTACATGGGACCTGAGAAATCTGGAAAAAAGAATGACAAGGCTTCCTAGTAGCCCAGTGCTCATAGCATACAAAGATGTGACTCTGCCATACAGCAATCACTTGAGCTGCTGACACATTAAGTAGAAACAACAAGCTAAGTAAAAGTGCCTGCCATGGTGTGGGCGCCAACTTCCTAGATCTGGGGCTACTAAACACAGCTCCCAGTTCAATGCAAATCTCAGCCAGGCCCCAGGGCATAAAACTTAGCTTTCACAGAGCTGAGTGGGCAGAGCCAACTACCAGTGTAAAGCCTTGTGGTAAATTTAAGATTTGGCTCATGCAGTCAAAGAACACTGTGGGTGCACAGTAAAGCAGGTCCAGACTGAGAAAATCTCTAAACAGGTTACACTTCCTGATTTTTCCACAGTGTGGCTGTATTGACTTCTTGAGTATTAGAACAATTTTTATTGTTTGCATGAGAAAAGAAGAGGAAAGTTATGAACCATAAATGGAACCAAGTATATGACTGAGCCCGTTTGTATAACTGGATCACTCTTCATGAACCAAGTGTATTCCCCATTTTATTGCAAATTCTTCACAGTATCATTAGTGATGCCTACAGAACAGCACATAAATAATTGATTTAATCCTCTCTTGTTACATAATTAGTAAATAGTTGAATTATTTCCATTTTTCATACTAGTATCAGCAACTGTGCTGTGCATTTTTATGCATAAATCTCAGCTATCTCTCTCAACACTTGTATATCCTGTTCTAAGTATCTAGGCATTGCTTGCCTTTTTATTTCTCACACCTTCTGGAACACCTCACAAGCCTGAGTTGGGTATTATCAAGGTCTTTTGTTTACCATTGCTACCTTGCCCAAACCACTATACCCTAATTCCTCAGCTGGAATCCTGTCTAGCTTCAGCCAGGATCTACAAGGCCCAGTGCTTCAATTCAAAAAGCAGTGTCACCACACTGCACATTTCTCTTAAAACAGAGCCTCATAAAAACACTTCCAGCAGCTGTGCACGCTCATCACTAGAGCAATAAATGATGCTGCTGCTGTGATTCATCAAATGTTCAGAGTAATCATGTCATTGGGTGCTCCCAAGTTCCTGCTGATGCCCCAGAAACAGAATCTCAATCTCTCTCTCTCTCTCTCTCTCTCTCTCTCTCTCTCTCTCTCTCTCTCTCTCTCTCTCTCTCTCTCTCTCTCCAAATCAAGTGTGCATAGAGGTATTTTTTTAAGATCAACAATTCTTATACAACATTAAAATAGTCAAAATTTTAGCACAGATGAAGGAGGGGGTTCCCAAAGTCCCACTCCTAACTAAGGAGCTTTGCAATTAAAGGCTGCTAAGGCAGGGAAATCAGTTTTCTTCATAAAGTGGCCCATGCTCCTCTGGATGGTCCTACGCTCCTGAACATAAAGACACTATTAATTAGACCCAGTGGGCTATGAAAAGAGGGCATGACATTTTCAGGGGGATGTCAGAAGAGTTTTGGAAACTTGAAGTAGGATGGGGAAGTCAATATGGCCAAATACTTTGTATACTTTTTAAAATTCTCAAAGAATGTGGACAAGGTAAATAAAATCTTGATTTTTTATTACATTGTTTTACTTATGAATGGTGTGTGTGTGTGTGTGTGTGTGTCACATGCATGTAGTACCTATGGAGGTCAGAAGAGGATGTTAAATCCACAGGAACTTAAGTTTACAGATGGTGTGAGCCGTCATGTGAGTCAAGGGAGTTGAACACCTGGGTTTTCTTTATCAAAACAAATCAGGGGCTGTAGAACTGACTCAGCAGTTAATAGCTCACACCGCTCTTCTAGAGAACTTGATTTTGGTTGCCAGATCCCATACAGGGAAGCTCACAACTGCCTGTAACTCCAGTTCCAGAGGATCTGATGGCCCCTCTGGCCTCTGAGAGTACATATAGTTATATATACATACCCATACATAAACACTTAAACATAACTTAAAATAAATAAATAAGTCAGGTCTAAAAAATCAACAGTTCTATAAGTGTGGTGTCTCATTCTTATATTTTGGGCATATAGAGGCAGGAGGATTAAGAGTTCAAGACCAGCCTAGACTACATAAAACTCTGTCTCAAACACACACACACACACACACACACACACACACTAAATACATCAGTAAATAAATAAATAAATAAACAACAATTCTGATAACCATGACTTTAGTTTTCTTCAACAAACACATTAAGCATCACATTGGGACACAGTAAGAGTCTTTAGCCATCCACACATTACTAGCTAAGCCTTGGCAGGATTCTTCTCTGTGAATAATCTTATAAGGAAATTCTAGGGACTATATACATGGAGGCTTAATAAAAATGAAGAGTTTTATGGCTGTGATCAGAAGACAGATCTGTGCACAAGTTTTTATTGATATTATCTTAAATAAACTTCTCAACATTTGTGAGCCTTGGGTCTCTGATTGATGATGTGTAAAAATACACCATAAGTCATTAGAAGGTGTGTTTAGAACACCTGCTACATGCCATGCATGCAAGGCAAACAGTGTGAACTTCCCACACAGGATGCCTTTCTTTGTTAGCATTAGACAATTACCCGGCCTTCCTGAGCTTCCATTTTCCCATCTACAAAACAAGGGATTTTTCACTACACTGATGATTTTCAGTCCTAGCTGCAAACTAAAATCACCAGGAGCATTTTAAAATATCCAGATGTCCAGGCTCTGTGCCCAGAGATACTGGTTTAATTGGTCTGAGTCTCTGCTCTTGGCATTGGCACCTTTTAAATTCTCTCAGGTGATTCTAATACAAAGACTGCATTGAGAGTCACTGCATCCAAAGAGGAGCACCTTGAAAGACAGCAGTAGGGCTCTTATTAAGAAAAAGTAATTTGAATAATCATTAAAACTTCTGTTTTTCCTGCAGAAGTATCCTGAGATGGGGTATTTGAAAAGGAACAATTAACCCTTCAGCAAAAAATATCTTGAAAATGTTCAATTCAAACCTAACAAAATCAGTGTCTGTTTTAAGGGAAATTTCATTAAAGTAAGTTTTTTATCACTCTGACATTATTCGGGAGAGTCTCGTATCATCTCCGCATGCTTTTGGTAGGACTCTTATCCCCAAGTAAAAAATCTAGGGGGAAAGAGATATCAATTTTATTTTGTGAAAATACTTGATGGAGTTAATGAGTGTGTGTTTTTAATAGTTCCCTTGGGAAATGCTATACAGTAAATATAATTGAAAGTAGGAGATGGAGCTGATTATTCATCAAGCATAGATTTTAAAAATCCAATTATGAAAAGAATGATGCAATGTGGAGCACGGAATGACTGCTAACAAAGCAGCACGTTTGCTGAAGTGTTTTAGAGAGCTCTCAAGTCTGCAAGATTGATAAAAATTACCACAGTGATATCTTGCTCAGCCTTTGTTATTTGCAATGTCTGATCCTTATAAAGAGAATAGAATACATCCTCATTTCAAAATTCTTGTAGAGAGAAAAATAGCTCATGTTCTCTGAAAAGACTGGGTTTAAATACTGAAGAGGGAGGCCAGGCAGCATAGACCCATAGTCTCAGGTACTTGGGAGACTAAGATGGAAGGACTACAAATTAAAGGTATTCCTGAGTAAGTTCAAGGCAAGTATTGGTGGATTAATCTCTCAAAATTGAAAACATAGAGAAGAGAGATAGAGGAATCAGTGTGTGACAGAGATTGTCTAGCATGTGTGTCGTTAGGTTCAGTCCCAACCAACATTTGCCAAAAAAGATACTGATGATCAATAGATAGATGATGGATGGATGGATGGATGGATAGATGGATGGATGGATGAATAGACAGACAGATGAAACAGTGGTTTTTCAGGACACTGAATATCAGGCAACAGAAAAGACAAAGATTCCTAAAGACAGAACACAGATGAGAATAGCCCTGAGACTTCCCAAGCATTAGTCTTAAAACATGCCTGAGACCGCAACAGAGGAACGTGGGTTCTATGAGGAAGCCAGTAGAATTCCAGGGCTGAGTGGTCAAGTTCCAGGCAGACCAAGGTAGCTGGGGTTTACAGGTCAGGGATCTAGGAAAAGATTTACAGAGGGCTGTATCGAAAATTCAATGAACACATAGGCTTGAGAAATATCCCAAGGTCAAAAAAGGAACACTTCAATAAGCCAGCCTAAACACTTATCATTTAAAGTACACATAACAGTTTTAACATACTAATGGGGAATGATTATCTTTAACACTATTCTTGACCCATATAACCAATCTTAAAGTCATGGCCCAAGAAACAAAACTATTTCCAAAATCAACTGCATTTCATAACATCTCAAAAAGCTGTGCAGGAACACAAAAGTAGTCTACATACAAGAGTAACCAGCATCCTATCAAATAAGCCATGCAAGAACAAAAGAGAACATAGACCTTAAAGAGGAGGAAAAAATCAATAAAAACAACCTGTCTCATGATAAACGCATAGTCTTAAAATAGAAGACAGAGCAGGTCTTGTGGCATAGTCATGTAAATTAAGCTATTTTAGAGGCTGAGGCAGGATAATTACAGGATTAAGGCCTCAGTTACAGTAAGAGTTAAAAAAAAAACCAGCCCATGCCACTTAGTGAGATCCTGAATTAAAATAAAATATTTTAAGGAGACTAGAGCCATAGCTCAGTAGTAGAATGCTTAACTAACATGCACAAGGTCATGGTTCAATGCCCAGCACCCCAGGAGAAAAGCATACAACTTAGAGAGTCAGGCAGAAACAGAGACACTTCAAAAGATCCTAGTGGAAGTTCTAAAACTAAGACTGATGATATCTGAAATTAAATGCTCACAGGACAGGGTTCACAAAAACAAACAACAACAACAAAAAAACAGTCCAGGGTTTTAAAATGGAAAAAAAAAGTGTCTGCACTGTAAATCAACTTCAGGCAGCCTAACATATTTAAAACTGAAGAACCCAAAGGATTGGAGCCTGATAGAAACATCTTTAGAGAAAATTAATGGTCCAGATGGCTGAAAATCTGACAAAATTATAGGCTCAGATTCAGTAAGTTCAACAAAATAAGTTTAGAATGAAGGAAGTTGGGAAGGAGAGAGAAAAGAAGGAAGAAGGGAGAGAAGGGGAAGAGAGAGAGAGGGGAAGGGAGGGAGGGGGAGGGAGGGAGGCAGGGAGGGAGGAAAAAAAGAAAGGAAAGATGGAAGAAGAGAGGGAGGGAGGAGGATACAGCAAAACATCATAATCAAATTTATCAAACCTTGATAAAGACAATCTTAACTAAAATAAACAACTAGATAAGAGAAATGGCTCAGTGGGTGAGGGCACTTGCTGCCAAGACTAGCGACGTAAGTCCAACCCCAAGATCCACATGGTAGAAGGAGAAAACTGACTCTCACTTGGTATCCTCTGACCTACATGTGCACACAAGATAAATAAGAAAGTAATCCATGAATAAATAAAGAGCTACAGCAAAACAGCTTGCAGAATGAAGGAGAATGGAAATAATGGTAACAGATCTCCCTTCAGAAACAATGCAACCCAAACATACATTGGCCAACATTTCAAAGTGATGAAAGAAAAAGAGCTAAGAAATCTACAGCCAGAAAAAAAAAACAAAAACAATAGTCTTTCTAATTAAAGCAAAATAAAGATAATTTCAACATAAAGAATATGAAAAATTATCTCCAGCAGAGCTTCATTCCAAAAAATACTAAAAGAAGGAGCTGTATAGATGACTCTGTGGTTAAGAGTGCTTGTTGCAGTTAATCTAAAATTATTATAAGTAGATATTCTGGTATTTTGTCCTGCTTCTATCAACATATACATTTTAGTCTGCCTTTTCTACTTAATGATATTTCTACTTGTTGTCTCATGTGCCAACCTAGTTTATATACTTACTCTCTTATACAACTGAAAGGAACAGTAAAGGAAATAGCAGCTATGACAGCTAACACTGGTGAAGTACAGGCACTTGGAGTCACTCCATCACGCATATTATCTCACCTAATATATGTCAGATGCTTTGTCACGATAGGTCATTTTGAGTATCTGTGGCAAGTTTTAATTTGCTTTTGATACAAAGAGCTACTATACCATATGTGTTATTAATTTTTTTAATTTGAAAGATTATTTCAAGACATTATAACCTACAGCCAAGCAAAAGAATGTAGATAGTTTTCTAAATAATTTTTGATAATGTTCCATCTGTACTCCCTCAAATAATGATTTTAAATGAAATTTATCATTTCTTTGCATGTTACAGCTACCTGCTATGCATGTCATTTATATATGATATTTATTAAAGTTCTACAAGTTAACTGTTTGTAAAAAAAGAATAGTATACAGGGCATTTCCATCAACATTTTCCTCCTACAAACATGCATGATACACATGGACTCCAGTCCTGTGTACAACAACTGAAAAAGGGGGCTCAGATCCTTTAATGATGTTGTGGAGCAGACACTCATGTCAATTCTCACAAGGTCTAGACAACCAGGAAATAAACTTCCATTGTGTGACACAACTGAAATTTTGGGGTTAATTTGTAACTTCATCACAATGTAGTCTACCATGATTAATACATGTGGACAGCTTTTCCATGTGTTTGTGTTTTTATACATTTATTAAGTTTTGATCACATTGTTTATTAATCTGTGCACTATCTTCTCTTATTGCTTGCAATTTCACTTTTAGGATGTTTGCTCTTTATTAATATGTTATTTATTAATAGTTATTTCAGCTGCTATCTATTGTAGGTACTCCAAATACCCCCAATTTTATATTGAATTTAGTGCTTTACATTTATTAAAGATTTTTCTAAATATAAAAAAAGAGTGTTTGTTGCTCTTGCAGAGGACCCAGGCTCAATTCCCATCACCCACATGGTGTCTCACGACTGCCTGTGACTCCAGTTCCAGGGCATCCGATGCCTATTTCTGGCCTCCTCCATGGGCACCGGGGACTCATACACATAAAATAGAAATAAATGTCAAAAAAGCAAAAAGGAAGAAATTCCTCCAAGTAGGAAACTAATACCAGATAGGAAGGCATATCTATCCCAGGACTGATGAGTTCCAGAAACAAGTGTCTAAGACACTCCTCCCTCTTGTTTCTAGGTTTAAGGAGTTGACCAAGGCCTTGCATGCATTAGCAAGTATGCCCTCCTAAGCTCCATCCCCTGCCCAGATTCTCTTCTTATTTAAATTGTTTGTGTGTGTCATGCTGTGCAGCTGCATGTGTAGGTGCAGGTATGCATACACCTGTGTGCCTGTGAATGCCAAAAAGCAACCTGAGCTTGTTTTCAGAAATGGAGTCTCCCATTAGCCTGGACCTCACCCAATAAGCTAACCCTGCTGGCCAGAGAGCCAGAGATCCCATATGTCTGCCTCCCCAGAGCTGAGATTAGAGAGCATGCCATGATGTCTGACTTCCTGGGGGCTGTTTTGTTATTGTGAGAGGTTTTTTGATATTTTAAAAACTTTTTATGAAATATATTTTGATCACATCCTTTCTCCTCGCCCAACTCCTCCCAGAGTTTTCCTGCCTCCCTATCCAAGGAACTTCCCGTTCACTTTTGCAGTCTTGCTCACATTTACTATTGTGTTCTTTCTCTCTCTCTCTCTCTCTCTCTCTCTCTCTCTCTCTCTCTCTCTCTCTCTCTCTCTCTCTCTCTCTCTCTCTCTCTCTCTCTCTCCATATATATATATTTGTCCTGAACATGGGACCTGCTCTGGAGTGTAGTTGATCTATCCATCAACACTCCAGTGTCATTCCCAAAACAGGAAAAACTGATTTTCCCTTTCCTAGCAGGCATCAATTGTGAATAGCTTCTTGGTTAGGGGTAGGACTTTGGAACTTCATTTTCCAAACACAACAGGACTGCTACACATATGAACTCACAGAGACTATGACAATATGAACAAGACCTGAAAGGTTCATGCCTTGTTTCTATCATGGGTTCTGGGAGATTGAACTTTTGTCCCCCAGTGCTTGAAAGGCAAGCACTTCTTTACTGACAAAATTCAATGATTCAGAGCACTTGCTACTCTTGCAGAAGGCTCAAGTTTGGTTCCCAGTACCTATATTAGGAAACTCATACCTGTAACTCCAGCATCTGATGTCTGTTTCTGGCCTCCATGGGCACCCACAGTTACGTGGTCTACCCCACACACAGACTCATAAATAAAAGTAAATCTTTTTAAAAATCCAAGATAATTAATTCTTAACAAAACAAAATGGTTTTAAGTTTAGGAAATATGCATAAGTAAATTATGATATCAACATGGCATGAGTGTAATCAGGAGCCTATGTTGTTCATTAAGTGATATAGTATTACAAGATGATTATCAAAAAGTAAATGCATACTATATACCCTAATGCCAATTATTAAAATAACTAAATGTAAAGTTGTAATTAACTCTTCAATAAGAAAAATAAAATCAAATTATAAAATTATTAAGTTATTCAAAATAAAAAGACAGAAACATTAAATATCTTCAGATACATTATCCAAAGGAAAATGAATGGGTAGGACAGATTGAAAGCAAGTAATAAAATTAAAGACAAATCTAATTTACCAAGAGTAACACCAAATTTAAATGAGCTAAACACCTCAATCAACAAGTAAAAATTTTCAAACAGTATTTAAAAATAGCAACCCACAGGAGCAATGGCTCAGTGGTTAAAAGAGCTTGCTACTCTTCCAGAGGACTTGAGTTCAATTCCCAACACCCATGTTGGTCTCAATTACATGTAACTTTAGCTCCAAATATTTGATGCCCCCTTCTATCCTCTGCAAACACCCACTCATGCATACACCTACCCACACACACAGACACACATGCATACACATAAATAAAATATTTTAGCCGGGCGGTGGTGGCACACACCTTTAATCCCAGCACTCGAGAGGCAGAGTCAGGTGGATCTCTGTGAGTTTGAGGCCAGGCTGAACCGACAGCCTCCAAAACAATACAGAGAACCCCTGTCTCATAAAAACCAAAAAAAAAAAATGTAAAGGCAAGATCCAATTATGCAACATATAAGTCATGACTCAGTAATTTTTAAAAGCTAAGTCATCTGAAGTATATTCTGTAGCCACAGGGAATTTAAATTATGAATCAGTAAAGAAAACTTATTTGGAAAGACATCTGAAAACACCCAAATGTTTAGACTTCAAACTAGCCTGAAGGTCAAACTAATTAAAAAGAAAGCTCTGATTTATTTTTAATCACATATTTTCTTTATTCTTAAGAATTTCATCACCAATAAAATACGATCACAGTCATGTCCCATTTCCCCCCCAACTCCCACCATATGCTCCCCAACATGCCCCACTCCCAACTTCATTTCCTCTTTTTGTTTGTTTATTTGGGGTTTTGTTTGGTTTTTGTTTGTTTATAACCCACTAAGACCTTATTCCTGCCCATACGTGCATGGGTGTGGAACCACCGACTGACTGGAGCACACTCAAAGCAGACACTCCCCTGCACCCCAGCAGCTATCAATTGCCAATTTCTCCTCAGCAAGGGGTAGGACTGAGAAAGCACCTGCCTCATCTAGACCATAGTTTCCGTTGGCTTGATCTTGTGCAGGTCTCAAGCAGGCAACCAAAGCTACTGTGAGCTCATGAGTATGATAGTTATGGCATGTTCAGAAGACAACGTTTCATGGTATCCCTCCCACCCTCCAGCTATTTTTCTGTCTCCTCTTCTGTGATGTTATGGGAACCATTTTGAAGTAATCAAAAAATAAAAAGGAATTATATGTGGAAATTTTTGGTATGTCACTAAAGCAATCAATATGGGAAAATGTGTGGTCTTCAGACATGCATTAGAAAAAAAGGATGGTCTTCAATCAGTGTCCCTGGAAAATCAAAAAAGAAGAGAAATTAAATCAAAATGAGCAGCAAAAGGAAATAAATGTGTTATTTGGTGCCTTATCATGGCTGTGTCAAAACACTTACTATAAACTACTTAGAGATAGGAATTGTATCTTTGGCTCTTGGTCCAGATGCTCCAGCCATTGGTTGCTTTGTCCTGTGCATTTGGAGAGAACATCATGGTGGGGAGAGCATGCTCCAGAAGTTTCTCACCTCCTAGTAGAAGTAGAGAGAGGACAGGAACAAGATGCCTGCAAGCAGCACCCCCTGGAACTCCTTTCCCTACCTAAGCTATACCTACTTTACTAAAGTTTCCTCCAACTCTCAAAGCAGTGCCGCCTGCTGGGGAGAAAATCTTCAGTGCCTGTTGGGGAGAAAACCTTCACTATAGGAACCATTTGGGAGGAGAGGTGGTATTTCATATGCAAACCAGAATAATAAAGATCAGAGTAGAAATCAATGAAATGGAGATCAATAAAACCAAAAGCCCCTTCTTTGACAAAAAAAAACAAACTCAATCATATTGATAAAGCTCTATTGCTCTATTATTTAGATGTAGAATGAAAAACACAACAGAAGGCATAAATTACTAAGATTAGGAATGAGAAAGAGAATATCAATACAGATAGTAAAAGAATAATAAAGAAATATTATGAACACTGTATTGAACTTTATGTCAATAAGTTCAACAACTCAAATAAAAATAAATACACAATTACAAAAACTGCATTTCCACACAAGCAAACAATTGGAGTTGAAGTTTTAAAATAAATAGTATCTACAATAGCATCAAAAACATAAAATGTAGAAATAAATATGACAGATGATATAGAATAAGACGTCTCTGACATGTACAAGGCATTGCTGAGAGAAATTAAACAAGATCTAAACAGATGGCGAGGAAAAAAATCTTGTTCATGGATTAAAGTAAGTTAAAATGTCAATTTTCCCTCAGCTGGTCTATAGATCCAAAAGAAGCCCAATCAGAATCACAGAAGTCATACACACAGAAACTGAAAAGCTGGTGCTAAATCCAGAGTGAAATGCAAAGACTTACACAGCCTCAAAGGGAGCTTCAGAGAACAGCCTCGCAAAAAGAAGGAGAGCTGCTGCTGCCTTCAGACCTCTGGGTAGGAATCTTTTAAGTTGCACTTGTCTTCAAACGATGAATGGATACTGCTTTCCCCAAAACTAGTTTTAAAATAAAATAAGGGGCTGGAGGATAACTCAGTTTGCAAAGTCTTGCTTCATAAGCATGAGGACCTGAGTTCAATCCGGAAAAGTCACATTAGACGCTGAGTGTGGTGGTGCACACTTGGAATCCCAGTGTTGTTGAAGCAGTGGCAGGCAGGTTCCTGGCCTCCCTTCCAGCCAGCTTAGCCAAGAAGACCAGTTCAATCTAATGGGACCCTGTCTCAAAAATCAAGATGGACAACACCTGATACAGGAGACCAGAGGTTGACCGCTGGACTTTCTACTCACATGTGCACACAGGAACCCACACACTCACATGTACTTGCACACATGTGTGTGCACAAACACACGCACGCAAACCAAACCAAAACAGCAAAGCTTAACAAAAATCTCCTCCCAATAAAGACAGTAAATTTCTCCCTGATCCTCAGTTTGCTAATCTGCATCTTAGCAATAGCAGTACATTGATGTGTTTATTGTTGGACAGTAACTCGTCCACTTGCCAAGCAAAGATTTAAGTCCAGACCTGCTACTGCAAACCTGGCTAAAAGCCCGTGACCGAGGAGCTCGTGGGCACTAGGAGGGAACCTGTTACTGCTATCTGCTAAGTGGACATGTCATCAAACTGCCTTCCAGATATTTAGGTTTGTATCAGAGACCTGCTTTGAGAACCTCCTTTTTGCAAAGAGCAGCAGTTAAAACAGACACACAACTGATAAAGTGCTAAAAATAAAGGACTGAGGTGTGCTAGCCCTACACTGAATAGTACATGCCCCCATCTTAATTGGGGTTCCTATTGCTGTGATAATAAGACACCGTGACCATAATCAATTTCTGGAGGAAAGTGTTTATTTGGCCTACATTTCCACATCACAGCCCATCACTGAATGAAGTCAGGGCAGGAGCTCAAGGCAGGAACACAGAGGTAAGACCTGAAGCAGAGGCCATGGAGGAGAAGCTTACTCAGTCTGCTTTCTTACACACCCCAGGACCACCTGACCAAGGGTGCCACCCACAATGGGTTGGACCTCTCACACAAAACACTAATTAAGAAAATGCATCACAGGCTTCTCCACAGGCCTATCTGTGGTCATTTTCTCAATTAAGATTCCCTCTTCCCAAATGGCTCCAGCTTGTGACAAGTTGGCATAAAACTACCCTGTACACACCCCCAACCGCGGAACCCAGGAGCATCACAGAAGAGTGGGCAGTAGGAATGTTAAGAGCTGGGACATTGGGGAGTCAGGTCTGTCACCATCATGAACTCTCAACAGCTGTGGTTTCCTGCATAAAATCAAGCCCAGCAATGCTCCCTCATTGATGGGAAAGGAGCACGTGGAAGGCCCACCCCTACCTGAGCAGTGTTGTTAGTTAATGGTGGCCGAGGAGGGGGAGCCATTTTTCTTTAGTGGCATAGCCACTGGTAAGTTGCCCATGATCCACTTAATACCCTCCCACTCGTGCACATGTCAGCAGCCCTGATTAAACTCCATGGGTTACAAAAATTAAGCAAATATGAAAGGAGGAGGAGGCTGTGATGGAGAGAAGGACACCATGGTGAGTGGGAGGGGTAAGAGAGGAATGGGAGGATATGAGCTAAATACATTGCATACCTGTGTAAAATTGCCAAAGAATAAATTAAAGTTACTTTTAAGGGATCTGCAGATCACCTGGTGTGTCCTGACACTCTGCTACAGAACAATCGCACTAACGAGGCAGAAGAGCACACCCTTGCTGTGTCCTGAAGCCAGTGTTGCAGAGAGGAGAAAACATAAGGAGAGATTTATCAAACTGCCCATCATCAAGAAAACAAAAAACAACAAATGCTGGGGATGATGTGGAGGAAAGTGCAACCACTAAGCAAATCAGCATAGAAGTTCCTTAAAAGCCTGAAACAGGCCTACCGTATGATGCCGCTCTATTGCTCGCATAAATACCCGGGCTTCACCTGGGGGAAGCTCAGTCAGCACACCAAGAGATACTTGTACATCCGTGTTTATTGCATCACTGTTCCCAACAGTCACAATGTGGTGTCAGCCTAGGTACCCTTCCATGGATGTGTGGATAAAGGAAGTGTAGTATGTGTACACAGTAGAGCTTTATTCTTTCATCAAGAGGAATGCAGTATGTCACTTGAAGGAAAATGGATAGTGCTTGAAATCATTGTGAGATTTGCTGCTTCCACAAAGGCAAGTAATCCATGTTTTTTCCTCATTTGTGCAATCTACCGGGAGGGGAGCATGAAACCAAAATAAAGAGGAAAAGTGAGAGGGGGGAGGAAAATAAGAAAGAGTACAGGAGATGCCCTACCCACACCCACTAGGCTCAGGGGTCAGGGGCGGAAGATACCAGAGAGATCACCCACCCACAGTCACAGGGAAAGGGCCGGTATGGGTGGGGTAGGCACTACTTTGTTGAGCAAGTATGTGATGGGAAGACGGGAGAGAAAGAGAAGCAAAATGGTTTGTGCACTATGAAGTGAGGGAAAACTAGAGACTCAAGGATGGTGAGAAACAGCCCAATGTGAGAAGCAATGGAGATGTCCCAAGTCGTGCTCGGGACCGAGGGTAATGTCTGGGTTCATGGGCCTGCAGGAGTGATCTGGGCTGATGTCCATGGCCCATGTTACCACAAAAAGCCATGCAGAAGCTCTCTGGTCTGAGCTGCTGCCTCAGGCCATTTTGGTACCTGAGGGCTGCTGCACTCCACTAGGAAGAGCTGGCCCCAATCCCTTGACAGGGAGATCTGACCCTGGTGGTGTAGGTGCAGGAGAGTGTGCAGATTGGCCAACTCAACTGCCACCCAGGCCCAGATCCAGGGCTTTGAGTTGGCCACCCCAACATCTTCCCCATCTGTGACCTACTGTAGTTCTTAAAGGGACCGATTTTGCAGAACCAAAGCTGCAAGATCTCCATGACACAGGACAGCAGGATATCCACCTGAGAGGATCCAGTATTGACAGGTAGCAGAAGCTAGAGGCCTGGAACCAGACCAATGACTCATTGCAATGAACACTTGCAAGTAAAGCTGTCTGAGCAAAGGGGTAGACTGGGTGACACATTGTGAAACACCGAAACTTGCACAATAAGGTGGGCTTTGTTTGTTTGTTTGGTTGACTGGCTGGTTGGTTGGTTAGTTTGTTGGTTGGTTGGTTGGTAGTTGGTTGGATGGTTTTGCTATAATTTTATTTTTAATATTTTTTTGTTTTATTTGGGAAGGAGTTTTCAAGGGAGGAGGGTGGATATGGAGGGATGGGATATGAATGGGATTGGAGTGTATGATGTAAAATTCACAAAGAATCAATTAAAAGTTTTTTTAAAAAAAGAGTAACAAGGGTTGAGTGTGATTAATGTACATTACATAAATGTATGGAAATGTCATCATGGAAACCTTTGCATTATACAATTATGTATGCTAATAATAAATGAATATAGGGCCAACAAGATACTTCAGTGGGTAAAATGCTTAACACCAAGTGTGAATGACCTAAATTCAATACCAGGACCCATATAGTGAAAAGTGGGAGGAGAGTTGTCCCCTGGCCTCCAAACACATGCTGTGGCAGATGAGCACACACACACACACACACACACACACTAAATAAATAAGTAAAATGTAATAAATGAAGATAAGTAGAAATGGAAATACAGCCTGGTATCCCCTATGTTTGAAATGGCCTATGGACACCTTTAAAGTCATCATGCACTTCTAATGCATGACATGTAATTCTGCTCCTAGCAACCTAACCTAAAGCAGCCAGCTGAATGTGACCAAAATGCATGTGGTAAGTCACTTGTACAGCGAAGCACATTACAGCTGAAACCGTCACCCTTCAGGGAATGCTGAATTGCTTGTGACAGATCTGTTCAAAGGGATGTTGTGCAGTCATTAAAATATTTTGTTATAAAAAAACCAATGCTCTTAAACTATCTCTTAAAGCTTTTACACACAGGAAGGAAGGCCTAAATGTAGAATTGAACAAAGCAAAAAAAAAAAAAAAAAGGACTGAAGGTTTAGCATGGTCTCCATTATAGAAAATAAGAAATCATTAATAATACCACTATTAATAGCAATAATGTGAGAAAACGGGCTGAAGACTTCTTAAGTGGCTGCTTCTGGGTGGAGGAATTAAGAATGATTTTTGCTCCTGCTTCCTCATTGCTGTACTTTCATATCTTTAGAAACTCGTCATATATCACTTTTATAGTAGGGGGGAAAAGTGAGCATAAAATTATGTGTGGGAGAAAAGGCTAGGACAAAATACAGGAAAATATTAACTGTGGTTATGATAGCGCCAGAGATGGTTGGAGGAGGTGGCTCCATCTTTCAGGGTTTTATGTGTGTAGTTTCTCACTTCTGTAGTGGTAAAATATATGAAATTAAAAGTTAGTAATCCCAGCATTATTTATAAGATGGGAAAGCTAAAAACAACATAAATATTCTATTGAAGACTGGTTAAATGAGTCAGAGTCTGACTGCAAAAGGGGACATTGTGCAGCCACTGCAAATAATGTCTGCGGTGGACCTTAATGGTGGAGAAGAATGTTTGTGATACACAATTAGGCCAGAACTTTGCAAAAAGGATGTTTCCCAGTGTTTGACCTAATAATGCTTCATTTTGTTTTCTTTTTGTTTATTTATTTTTGTTTTTACATCTCAACCAAATATTCCCCTTCCTTCCCTCACATTCCTCCTCCCCACTTCTGTTCCCCCTCTCCCCCTTCCCCCTTTGTTTCTATGATAAGGGTAGGCTTCCTGTGGATATCAGCCCTCCATGGTACATCAAGTTGAAGTCAGACTAGGCACCTCTTCTGTTAAGGCTGGTTGAGGCAATCCAATAGGAGGAATAGAGTCCCGAAAGCAGGCAAGAGAGTCAGAGACAGCCCCTGCTCCCATTGTTAGGAGTCCCATAAGTAGACCAAGCTACTCAACTGTAACATACACACAGAAGACCTAGGTCAATCCCATGCAGGCTTCCTGGTTATTGGTTCAGTCTCTGTGACTTGTTTCTGTGGGTTTTCTTGTGGTGCCCTTGACTCCACTGTTTCCTACAGTCCTCCTCCCCCTCTTCCTCAGGATTCCCTGAGCTCTGCCTAATGTTTGGCTGTAGGTCTCTGCATCTGTTTCCATTGGGTGAAGACTCTCTGGTGACAATTGGACTAGGCACTGATATATGAGTTTAGCAGAATATAATTAGCAATCATTTCATTGGCTTTTTTTCAATCATGTTTGGTTCTATTCTAGGTCCCTGGAGTATCCTACCTCTAGGTTCTGATCCTCGAGGTGAATTCCCTCTCTGGGTATGCACCTCCAGCTGGGCCAGTCATTAGTTGGTCACTCCATAATTTTTGTTCCATTTTACCCACAGCATATCTTGTAGGCAGAACAGATTGTAGGTCAAAAGATTTGTGGCTGAATTGGTGTCCCAGTGGCTCCACTGGAAGTCTTAGATAGCCAGTTCAGGCTCTGTATCCCCTACTGCTAGGAGTCTTAGTTAGGGTCACCCTCATAGATTCCTGGGAGTTACCATTGCTCTTAAGTTTCTAGCTTATCCCAGAGATGCCCCCAGATTCCAGTTGTCTCTATCAGTACCCCCAACCTGATTTGACCTAATATTAATAGGGAAAATATTTAGAAGAAAATTATTATCAGTTCTTATCTGTAGTTTATAAATAATTTTCATTTCAATTGTGGTGCCTCTTATCATCTTCTATATTATGAACATATGAGCTTATTCTGAATGTAGTGTGTGTGTGTGTGTGTGTGTGTGTGTGTGTGTGTGTGTAGACAGTGTGGACAGGTATGCATGTGCCTGTGTATGCATATGGTATCTGTGGTAACTAGAGGACAACCACAGCTGTCATTCCTCAGATGCAACCCACTTAGTTCTGTTTTGGGAATGGAGTGTCTCTCACTGGCCTGCGACTCACTATATAGGCTAGGCTGGCTGGCCAGCAAGACCCGGAGATTACCTTATCTGTGCTTTCTGGGAGCTATGATTACAAATACGAGCCATTACAACAATGTAGTGTGTGTGTGTGTGTGTGTGTGTGTGTTATTTCTGGAGATCAAACTCAAGTTTTTGGTGCCTAAAAGCAAACATTTTACCAACTGAACTATCTCCCTCCCAGCTTGTTTTAATATTTTTAAATGAGAGAAGCAAAGGTAAGAATCAACTGGGGTTTTCTTATCATATTATTTAGCCTTGCAAAGCTGTGGCCAAAATGCACAAGGTGATTATTTAAAAGAATGGCTTGTTGGCTTTGAGCCCACAGTTCCAGAGGTTCCAGGTCTGGTTCTTTAGATCTGCTGACTCTTGGCCCATGGCAGCAGGACCATGAGGTTGACAGGTGGACAGAAAGGTCGAAAGATACACACAGGACCTTCCTTTTGTGACCTATCCCAAGAAAACCATGTTTGGCCACATCTGAGTCATTTGTGTATCATTATGCTTAGAGATCTTTCTGGGTTCCAAGAGGAAGGAAAAGCACAGGAAATAACAGCTCACCAGTTAAGAGCTTATTCTGATATTTCACAGAATCCAAGCTCAGTTGCCAGCACCCGCATGAGGAGGTTCACAAACCACCTTGTTAACTCCCAGTTTCCAGAGGATCTGATATTCACTTCTGACCTCTTTGGAAACTATTCTGTCTTCCAAAGTCTGTCCTTTCCTTTTTTTATTTCTTGGACACAATACACAGAGTTCTCACCTTGCTTCCTTTGTAACTGGGATAGTGGTTGGCATTCAGGTAATGGAGCAGATTACTGAATGCCCAAGGCCAGACATTTAAAGAGTGATGGCCTCCTCCCTGCTGTCTTACCCCATCCCCACCTAGATAAATATGATAAGCAGACAGTAGGTGATGAAAAAAATCTACAAGGTAGAAGAGCCTTAGTTCCCACTTGGAGAGGATCTGCTGTTTCATTTGAATAAACAAAACTGTTGCCTACAAGAAACAAACTTTGGATGGTTTGTTTTATACTTACTTTCATCTACTCTAGCCTAACTACATAATCATGTTATGAGGTAAGCCCACCAAAGAGCACAATATGTACACTCTTAAATCCTTAAAGGAAGTTTGATGGGGAATGTTCTTCTGTACACATATGTTTCTCATATAAGTGAATAAAACACTGTTTGGCCAATAGAGACAGGAAGATAAGTAGGGCTAGGAGACAAGGAAAATGCTGGAGGAGAGGCAGAGAGACCACAAGGAGACACCATGTAGAGACTGGGATAGGCTGTGCCAGGTGTTCTCTGGTAAAATAAGGCCGTGTAGAAATGTATAGTTTAAACCTCATTGGCTACAATACTGCCACTGCACAATTAGGGCTGGAGAAATGGCTCAGAGGTTAAGAGCACTGATTGCTCTACCAGGGGTCTTGAGTTCAATTCACAGCAACCACATGGTGGCTCACAACCATCTACAATTCAATCTGGTGCCCTCTTCAGGCATGTAGGCAGAACACTGTATATGTAATAAATAAATCTTTTTTAAAAAAGAAATGTATAGATTAGTAGTTATGGGTTAATAATTAAGACAGAGCTAGCCAATAAGAAGCCCTAACCATCAGCCAACAATTTTATAATTAATATAGCATCCGTGTATTTATTTGGGGCAAAGCAGCTGTAGGACCAGGCGAGAGAAGAAACTCCAGTTACAGAGTCTTTATTTCTGGGTGGCAGCTGCACAAGGAACTTGGCCAAATCATGCAGCCCTGAGCCCTACAACTTTTTGTCTTTTTTGCGCAAATATACATCCTGGTTGTCGCATTTCAGTTAGCAAGAAGTAGAACTAAACCGGCGGTGGTGGCACGCGCCTTTAATCCCAGCACTCAGGAGGCAGAGGCAGGCAGATCTCTGTGAGTTCGAGGCTAGGCTGGACCGACAGCCTCCAAAACAATACAGAGAAACCCTGTCTCGTAAAAAAAAAAGAAGTAGAACTATAGAAGACAAAAGGCAAGGTTGGTATGTTTAGGGACTTTTCTGTTACTGTGGACTAGGTCTTTGTTCCTATTTTGGCAGGTGTTGGGGCCCTTGTACTGGGTTTTAAGGTTAGAATTGAGCTTCTGACATAGCATTAGTCCTACTAAGTTCTGGGAACCTTTTACAATTACAAGGGCTGAAAGAAAGACATGAAAGGATAAAACTATACATGCTACAAGTAATATTGGCTACAAAGAATAATTGTAAAATTAATACATATAGCCCAATTCACAGGAAGTTAAATGTGAAGCTTGGAAGCTTAGAGGGGCTATTCAATAAATGTTGGTCAAATGGTAAAAAGCTATAATTTCAGGAATGTCCAACAAATGTAAGACACAAGGAAAGTTTATTCATTAGCTTCCCAGTGGATGCTGAAGACAGCTGAGAGATGATTCTGGAACTCTGCTTTTGCTCACTGTGCTTAATGAAAGGGAAGTCTCCAAAAGACAGCTCAGATGCCCGTAGCAGTCCTGAGGCCAGGAGATTTATTTCAGAAAAAAAAATTGGTAAGGGCATGCTTGCTTCATTGGATGCCCATCCATGTGGAAGGCAGACCAACAAAAAATGGGCTTCTCTACCTCCGCAGAGGCACTTGAGAGGCTTTGATGCATATCCTTACAGTCAACATCCATAGCTTTTAAACAGTTGGCTTAACAACTGCCTTTAATTTCACTGAACATAAGTTATTGATCCTGATCTCTGTTGCCTGGAAGCCCAATCCTGATTGTTAATTGAGCTATTGATTCCTGGCTCACATTAACTGTTCCCAAAGGGGTGAATCCTAGGTAATGTGGGCAGGTGTGCTGCAGGCAGTGGAGGAGGTGAGGGCTCTGCAGGAAAGTGATTTTAATTAGTAATAATAGCTTCATACTTAGCTGACTGGTTTGTAATACACTCAGTGACATACCTATACATCAGGCAGCAAACCAGCGTTTGTCCCTTCTATAGGAAAATTAAATTGGGTCAATTATCTAACTGTTGGGTGATTTCAGATAGTTACTTAACTCAAAATGAACTTCTTGCTACATGCATCAAATCCATAGCTCACCACACAAAGCAGGCTCCAGCCCAGAAATAAAAATCAGTCTGCCTGGCCCCTCCTCTGTCTTTCCAATATACCATTTAATGCTTAAGTTTTTCCAACAAACAAATAAAATGACCATTTCCAGGGGAATGGTTACATAAAAGGATTTGCATCTCTGCTGTAGAATAATGATTATGTAGTCATTTGTTGACACCAATTATTGTGGCAGAGAAGATTCCATGGTAGATGCACAGTAAGCTAAAAAAGAAAGTCATGTTCCAGGGAGGTATTTGTAATAGGAGCACAGTTTTATAAAACAAGCAATTATCAAGTGCCCTACATGATCACATAGGCCAATAGAAAGGCATGCTAACAATACCTAACATTGCAGTAGTGGTAGGTGGGCATGGAAGCACAATTTTCTTTTACATTATACATTGCATAGTCATTCAGTACATACTTATTGTAAATATTAATTCATGTACATTACATATCTATTCAGTGCATATTTATTATAAATACCACCTCACCATTAACTCAGTCCCCTGATGGAGGTACTGTGGTGGGTTGAATGAGAACAGCCCCCATATCTTTGAATAAATGTGTGGTCACCAATAAGTGGAACTGTTTGGGAAGGATCAGAAGTTGTGGCCTTGTTGGAAGAGATGTGTCATTGGAGGGTGGGCTTAGAAATTTCAAAAAGCCACACCAGACCCAGCCCGGTTGTCCTGTGTCCTGTCCGTCCACCTCCCCCCCGCCATCCTTCCTCTCCTTTCTCTCTCTCTCTCTCTCTCTCTCTCTCTCTCTCTCTCTCTCTCTCTCTCTCTCTCTCTCTCGGCTCAAGATGCAAAGCTCTCAGCTACTACTCTAGCATCATGACTGTCTGCTTCCCACCATGGACTAACCTTTAGAATTATAAGCAAACCCTTACTGAAATGTGTTCTTTTATAAGAGTTTCCTTGGGCATAATGCATTTTTCTCAGCCATAGAACACTAACACAACACCTTTATCATTCATAGTCTTTATTTTTATTGTGAAACCAAGAGTTTACTAATTATTTGAAATTTTAACACTTTTGCCTGCATTCATAAATACTGTGCTCTGCTTGCTATCTTTACGAGAGGAAAGTCACCAGTTAATGACAATATTAGGGTAGTAGGAATCTAAGCAATTTTCACATATTGTTCAAATATTTTATGGTAAGTATAAAGTATTTACTCAGGATTACTCAGCCTCACTCAGTAGGACCATTGGCCTACTTGTCTCATTTAACAAGCATCTATTGAGTCCCTACTATGTACCTGTCAGTACGTTAAGGTATCTGCATAATCTCATTTAATCTCCATGCTGTGTGTGTGTGGCATTCTATCACAATCTATATTTTACAGAAGGCTGAGAGAAGTATCTTGTACAAGTCCCATAGAGAAAGTAGTAGCTGATCTCTAAGTTTCACAGAAGATACCATCTCTATTTTTGAGATAGAAAATCTACCACATAGTGGCAGGACTGGGGCTTGAACTAAAGCCTCTGTAACTTCAAAGCTGCCAGAAGTCAAAATACAGACATTGTTAAACCACAATGCTAACTTTCCAATTGAAAGCTACCACTGACTCAGGTTGACATTGACTCATGAAGGGCACCTATTGCATACTCACAGGTTTCAACACAAACAATACGACTACAGATAGGCTCCACCCTTGAAAAGTCTACACTATGAACACAGAAAAAGAAGAATGTCATTCTGCCAATTATAGGAGAAGGCTTCTCAAAGGAAGGAACAGCTTAGCCAAGTTCTGAATAAAATGTAAGTATTCACTACAGGATAATACATAGGGAGACATGTCCAACACATTCCTGTCCTTTACAATGCCTGGACAGATAAAGATGATCATGGTCAAAGTCACAATAGTGATGGTAGGAAGGTTGATGGTGATAGTGATACTGATGTGATAGTGATGATGATAACACTAGTGGTGACAGTAATAATAATGATGATGATTATAATGACAGTTGTTGTGGTGATGATGGTAGCAGTGGTACAGCTACTGACAAGAGTCAGTGATGGTGATGGCGATGGTGATGACAAGGAAGCTGGTAGTGGTAGTATGGGCCTGGAGGTGGTGATAGTTAATGATGATGATGGTGGTGGCAATGGCGCTGGTTACAGTAGTGATGAGGGTTATATGTCAGTGGCAATGAAGATGGTGGTGATAATAATGATAGGTTGCAGTGCTGGTCATGTGGTGATGATGATGATGCTCATAACAACCACATGATGACCATGTGGTGGTGGTGGTTCTAAGCTCCACGAGGCACACAAGTGGCCAGGCCCCTCAGCTGACAATCTCCAACCACCAGTTTCCATCCACAGAGCACTCTAACTGCACTAACAGCTGGACCCAGGCCCCACCCAATGGAGTAAAAAGTCCAAGCTCTGAACTTAAATTGCACCAATCACCACCCTGGAAATTTCCATCCTGAATCCCCCCACCAAGAAATCCTTTATAAACCCTGTCTTCTGCTCAATTCTCTGCTGCTTCTCACCCAAGCAGAGGCAGCTTCCATCCTGGACTTTTCCCTCCAAGTAAATCTCTTGTGTGAAATTTGTTTTAAGTTGTGACTTTGTGGTGTTACTTGGCTCCCAACTTCCAGGATCTTTCCCTTCAGAACTGTACTACATACGCTGGTCCCTAACCAGCAAGCTGCCACAAAATTCAAACACCTCAGATAGATTGCAAATCTATTCATGCTCTCCATGTAGATCTGGACTTTATACATAAATAGATTGTCATTGCCTAAAATATATTGTCACTGTTGACAACCTGCCACACCCAGTCACAAATGACAGTCCTTCTCAGCACAAATTGATTTGGACAATGTCTGAACATTGGCCATACCTGAGTGCATGCGTAGTTGTCAAAGTGGAGAGTGGACTGCTACTGACATCCCACAATCAACAGAGTAGCAACCTGACCACCACAGAGAATTTTAGAACCAAAAGTGTCAGTAATGTTGAGGCTGAGAAAGCCTGCTTGAAACCAGTTTATTCCCCATTTTTGTCATGTTAAATGAAGCAAACCCACCAGTCACAGACATACAAGATAAACACAGAAACTTCGAAGTGGTTATGTGTCTGTGGCTTCTGGACCAGATGCCCTGTGGTCACATTCAGGACAGAATTATCCAGAGGTAGATGGATGTAAAATGGCTTTCTCCTTCCCATAATTCTTCACTGTATCAACTTGAAGGAGTGGGTCTGCTACAAACAGCTCATTCTGGTTTCTCACATCTGAACCCCCAACCGAGTTCAGGGGAAACAGCGGTCTGTTTGACAAGTGTAAGCTTCTGGCAAGCGCTGCTTAAGATGGAGGCATCCTCTGAGGAGAGACATCCACACAGCGATGTCCAGTGTGATTCCAGCAGCGGTGGAGTGGACTCTGACCTTGTGCAGGCTGGAGCCTAGCGGCAGAGGGAGCAAAGCTGATTTCTGACTACTGTCAAGTGAGAGCTACTTTGGGCTGAGTTGTAGGGAACTGGAGATCTATAAACCTTTTTATGTGCGGGCAGAAAGGAGCTGCCATTGTTTCCAGAGAGTTTCTCAGGCGAGAGGAGAGAAGCAAGAGGCTGAGTGACAGTCGGGCAAGGACTAAGTTTACCTCTTATTAACAGGTTCATAATGTTACTTTAAAAAAATAAATTAAAGCTAGAAAAATATCTTTGAATTTGCTGCCCTAAGGGAAGGGGGATGGAAGCTTTGCAGATCAGCCCTGTTGTGACATTGCAGAGATGTGCTCTTGCAACACCAGCTGAAAGTCCAGAGGCTGCGAAGCATACCCCAGGGCAGGCTGCTCTTGCGCTTTGACCCTGGGTAATTGGCACCTGCAGTGTGCGGAAGTGAGTGAGGGCTAAGATGGGTAGCCCTCCACAGCCCAGGCTGTATTCTACAGGAGGAGCCACTGGGAGCTCATTCCTCATCATTCAAGTAGACCTGGAGTCAGAAATCTGTAAATCACCCTGACGGCTCCCTTGTGGTTGAGCCCCTAGGCTGGTCCTAGGACTCCTCGCTAATCTAGATGCAAACCCTAGAGCCTCGTAGCATTCCGCAGTTTTTTCCTACTGTGCCTTGCCATTCCTCTTTTCCCACTCCCAGCTTCTTTTCTTTTTTATTTCAGTCCATTTTCCACCTTCCCTCTCTCCTTTCTTTTCTTCTCAAGGAATTTCTTTTGCTAGCAGTTAAAGTAACACAAAAATAACCATTTGTTGTCAGTAATCCTGAGGGGGTCCCCACTATACCTAACCAAGTGCTCAAGCATAGAACACACACACACACACACACACACACACACACACACACACACACACACACACCATGACTCACATTCATATCCCAACCTTGCTCTAATACCATTTAACTATCAACTTGACATAAACTAGAATCACCTAGAAGACAGTCATTAGTGGGAATCAAGGCTAACTGCAGGCATGTGTATGAAAGCTTAACTGAGGTGGAAAGGACCCACTTTAAAAGTGAGCAGTGCCGTTCCCTGGGCTGGGCCCTGAACTGTGTAAGAGCAGACAAAGCTATCTAAGTGCTAAGAGTAAAAGGATCCATGCATTTATTCTCTCTCTGCTATTGACTGTGGACGTGATACCTTAAGTTCCTGCCTTGACCTCCCAGAAATAATGGGACAAAGCCTAAAAGTGAAAGCCAAATGAAGCCTTTCCTCTCTAAAGTGATTTTTGTCATGACATTTATCCCAGAAGCAGAAAAGAACTCAAACATTGCACACACATGCCACTTCTTGCCATTCTAACATACAACATGCCACCTTTGTCCTCTACACATGACCATTGTGACCCAATATCTAGTAAATACTTTCCTCTATGTTAAAAAATTTCTGGTTCATTCATTGAATTCTCAGAAGAATCAATTGAGGCTATCTCTGCTACCCCTATTTTCCAGATGTAGAAAGAGAGGTTTGAGAAACCACAATGACCATCAAAGATGGCATCACATTGTAGGAGGGATTTGAATGCAGTTTTGACCATTACTATAACTGTGTGACTCTACTGCTTCCATATCTGCGTCCTGCACTGACCATCTCTCCCTTGGAAACTTTCCCTATGTTCAGTAAAACTGTTTCTTCTCCTGGTGTGCACACACTTTGTAACCTATGTACATCCTGATATTCAGTTGACTTCACGCAGCAATTTATCGAATGCCCAAACCATTATAGAATTGACAGTAAAGCACTAGGTGAGAACCAACCCCCAAATGTGGTGGGTCCTAGATTTGAATCTCTGAAACCAGCACTGGCCTTAGGTGCTGCATCCCTGCGACCCACTGTAGCCTTGTGACAAAGAAAGTTTTCAAACTTCATCTGAAGAGTAGGTAAATGAAGGCACCTTCTTATCAACGTTCCATCTTGGAAATAATTGTGAGGAAATCGTCTCAAAAGGATTGTCCATAGCCATACCTCACAGTCCAGATCACCAATAACATCACTTGTTCTTATTACCTCTTTTTGCTCTTCTGAGATTTGAACCCAAGACATCATATATGCTAGGCAGGCCCCCTACAACTACATCTATAGTCCATTCTCTTTATATTTTGTTTTATTTTTGAGGCAGAATCTTACTGAGGTGCCCAGATTTGCCTTGAACTTGCAAACCTCTTGCCTCAGCACCACAAATAGCTAAGATTAATGCTCTGTGCCTGCAGAGGAAATTCTATAAATGTTTATTGGACTCCTAATAAGCACTTTGCATTGTGCTACATGATAGAGATATGCTAACGGATGCATGCAGCCTTGGCCTTGACTGAAATATCTAGAAAACAAAAGGCAATTATAGTACAGTCCTAAGTAGCTATGAATGCGGACAAGCAGGGGGTGCCAGGGGATTATTTACTAGGAGTAAAAAGCTTAGGGGTGAGGTCATATGTATATGCTCTACCATATACAAGGCATGGAGGGTTTCCTACAGAAAGTGATGTTTGAGTAAAGATTTGAAAGATATGGTGAAATTAGTTCAGTGTGTGTGTGTGTGTGTGTGTGTGTGTGTGTGTGTGCGCGCACACATAAAATAAGCACAAATACACATGTACAAGCTAGCGTGCGTACTAACCTGGAAAAGGTATCAAGAAAAATATGCTAGGGACAGATGAGGTGGTCCCATAAGTAAAGGTGCTGGCCTCCAAGCCTGACAAAACTGAATTCGGTCCCCACAACCCTCGAGGTGGAAGGAAAGAACTCATTTCTTACAAGTTGTCTTCTGACCTCCAAGTCTGCATCTCCAATAAATAAATAAAATACAATTTTAAAAGGAGAGGTATTCTAGGTAGGTGTCAGCCTACACAAGAGGTAGAGGGAAGAGAAAATGAAAAATGTTCATTACAATTTGTGGATGTGCTCAGCATACAAGATAGGCCAGAACTGAAGCTGGAGAAAGACTTACTTCCCTTTACTGTTGACAAGCTCCCATTTTACCAGAGGGGGTAGTGATCTCATTCTATAATTCTGAAAGGGAGCTGGGGAGCAGAGTGGGGATTGGGTGGGGGGTTGTGGAGGTTGGTGGGGGTCAGGGGAGGAGGGGAGGGAGAAGGAGCTGGGATTGACATGTGAAGCAAGCTTGTTTCTAATTTAAATTAAAAAAGAAAAAATCTGAGAGGGAGGAAGGGAGAGAGGGAACTAAGGGAGGGAAGAGGGAGGGAAATGCTTTGTGGGAGAAGAATGAGACTCCTGGTGTACCAAATACAAGAGATATTCCACATGAAAGGAAACAGAAATACAGCATAGGAAATGGAGTGACATCATAGTGGCTCCTCCACGTTTTGCTAGCACTCAACACTTTGTTAGAATATTTGTTTTCAAAGCATTATGCCCTAGTGAATGTAGAGGACCATGTTGATCAGATGAACACCTCACCTGCCTCAGGGACCTCTCTATAGTTATTTCCTTTTCTGGATGCTTCTTATCCCTTGTCACTTTATAAGCATAAACTCACTGTTTCAATGCCCAGTATTGGACAATATTGATCATATTAAAACAAAAATGTATGAATCAGCTGCTGGAATGTTTCGGGAATTTTTCAGCCAATGGTCTTTAGAGGACAGAAAGAAGATGGGGCCACAACAATGATTTCACGTGTTTCATTATCATACCTTGGCGCTGATAAACACACCTCAAGGATCAGCCTTGGACCTTAACTGCTAAGACAATTCCAGACTAGAGAGCTGAGATGATACACCTTCTTATAACACTCTGCACAGAGCTTCAGATAAGAACTTCAGATAAGCCTCACCTCCTACTCAGAGACCAGCTACAAATGTTACAGCGAGTCAGTCCTCTTGAGACTTAACCATTGCATTAGATTTTTTTACAGGATCCTAGAGACACTTTCATCCCCATGACAGCTGGAAGTAATTCTAAGAAAACGATGCCCCCTTTGGTTTTTTGAGTTTTCCCAAGGTTATGGATAATTGTCAGTTTAGAGTTGGTTATAAGTTGTTCGGCTTTGGGGTGGAATATGAAGTTCAGTCTCAGGAATATCTTTTGGAAAAGAATAGGGGGGAATGAATGGGATGGGACAACAGATAGATTAGTGTATCTACTTGTGAACTATTTTAGTGACTATTAGTTATAGACAATTTACAGTGATTTCAGATTCTTGGATATTGATACATATATAAAATTATTTTTGTATTCCTGTCTAAAATAATTTGTATATTGATACAAACTTGAAATTATACTTGTTTTTGTGTATGTTCCTCTTTCTGTTTACAATGATTTACACACTAATGTAAAATTACTTTACCATATTGTATGTATGTATGTTTCTACATATGCTTAAGATACTTTGTTTATTGAAGCAATTTTAGGATGTTTTTATGTTGGAAGATGTCATTCTGTAAATATGTGTCTGATTGGTTTGAATAAAGCATTGTTGGCCAATAGGGAAACAAGATAGGTGGGACTAGGAATCTAGGAGGATTCTGGGAATTGTAGTGAGGAGAGTTGTCACCACGTGATTATGGGGAAAGGATGCATGAGACTCTGTCCTTGAAAAGATAAGTCTTTATAAAGATATATATTCATAATTATAGGTTAATGATCAAGTCAGAGCTAGCTGATAAGAAACCAAGCAAATGGCCAACAGCTTCATAATTATTATAGTGTCCTGTGTGTTATTTGGGGGGCTAAAAGAAGCAACAGGAACCAGGCAGCAGCAGGAAGACTAAACATTACATTTTTATATATTATACTACAGATTTCTTCCTCTGATCAAGATATATATGTATTTGCAATTTGAGGTCATTGTCCTCATTGCTGCAATCTGTTTAAAGATTGTTTTATTTTTATATGTGAAGCTGTAATCCTTAAGCTATGTAGGTATTAAGAATTATAAGTTATAGTCACCTATGCTTTTCATACCTACTTATGTTAGTCAGGTTCTCTAGTAGCAGTCCATAAAGTTAGGATCTTCAAACTCTTCAAAGACCTACAGAATATGACAGTTAAATATTTTGATGGCTTGGAACTCCATTGACATGAAACACTATTGCTCCTAGCAGCACCAAGCTGAGTTATTCCTGGGAGTATGATGGGCACCAGAGACACTCCATTTGGAGTTTGTTTACTCGGCAAAACTGGCCTACTGGGCAAAGAACTTCCCTTGCTCAATTGCTAACAAAGGACACACTATCCTAATTAGACAAGCAGGATATAAGCAAAAAGAGACTGTTCAACCTTACTACAACGGGGTAGGACAATCTTCCAAATCGTCCTGCTTCTGATAATGGTCTGTCAGAAATTCTAAGCCTTAGCCAAAATTTGTTGCCCTGACATTACTATCTGACCTTGAGTGAGTGTCCAGGCAGCTGGCTGATTCTGTCATTACTTGCACCTTTGGGAAGTTGCCTGCTTGAACTTCCTGCTTACTCAGGTAATATCATTTTCCTTCTCAGGTCTTTGATGGGGTTGAAGACTAGATAGTCTCAGTTACTGTCCTCTCATATCTTAGCTAAGACATTTTAGATATAAGACTTAGACTTCTCAGGATAGGACAACTGTTGGAATAATCTCTGTTGTTTGCCAATTACCTATAGCTTGAACATTTTGTTTCTAGCTTGTTGATGTTCTTGTTGGCTGTAGTTTTAATTTTGTTTATGCTTTTTACCTTTTCTTTCTCCTAGAAAATGTTTGACATTTGTTCTTATTGTATATAGTTTGTATTAGGTTTAGAACCCTCCTATTTAGACAAAATGAGGGATTGTTGTGGGAATTCTTTGAGGTACCAGCCCCTTCGGGGTGGGGCTCAGAGGTTACCTGTAGACTGGGAGCAAGCACTTGCACTCTCTTGGGTGATGGTCGGAAGGCGGATGGCAGCATGCAGCAGCTAAGGGCAGAAGACCTCCCTAGTTCTCTACCTTGTTTGTCATTTGTGAGTGATTCCCCAATAAATGCCTGACTTCCCTTTATTCGGGCTTATGTAGACTCAAAATTGTCCATTACACTGGAGTGGATACAGAAGTGGATAACGAAGAGAAGATTCGGTCTCAGCTTATCCTACTCAGAAGAGCCATGAACTTCAGAAATGCGTGTGCTCAGAGCAGCCGAGTTGAAGGGACGCTAAGGTTGGTAAGAACACATTCACAAGTTCGTAATCACTTCACTGCCTTTCAAACATTCTTCTCACACCCTCCGCTGCTCCTTGCAAACTACAGCAAGCTTATCTACAGGGTCAGATGACATGAATTGAGTACCAATAGCTTGCCAAGTCCTAGAAAATGAGAGATATGTGTCTCGTTCAATGTCACTGAAGATCTCAAAATCTAATCCATGAACAACTAGAATTGGATTAAAGGAAATAAGCTTTAAGTAGTCATTATCCTACATAACACCCTTTGAGTCTGCTTTCTAACATGAATTATTTCTTTTAATCCTCACAACGGTCCCAGAAGGGAAGTTTCTACTGAGTCCCTTTTTTGAGTGAGGAAACAAGTTCTCCAAGGTTTAGTGAGGTCTAGCTGGCCATCATGGAAGAACAGAAAAAGGGCAGAGAATCCCTCAATACCTGAGCCACTCACTCCTCTCCCCTTCTGTATGTGCATGCATGTGTGTATTTGTGTATGTGCGTGTGTGTGTGTGTCTGTGTCTGCGTCTATGTCTGTGTATGGGCATGTGCACACACCCACATGTATACTCATGCATCTGGAAGTTAATGTCAGGTATCTTCCTCAGTGGCTTTCCACCTTAGTTTTTGAAACAGTCTCTTACTGAACCTAGAGATCACCAATTCAGCTAATCATGGACATCCTCCTGTCTCTAACTCCACAATGCTAGGATAGGGGCATGGCCACCATTCCCAGCTTTTACATGGTACTGAGGATAAACTTGGGTCCTCATGATTGCCCAGCAAGCATTTCACTCACTGAGCCTCTCCCCAGCCTTCTTAGCTTGCACTCAGGGAAATAAGCCAGTTATAGTTGTGGGATGGAGGAGAAGAGGGAGAGGCTGGGAGGCCATAGTGACAGCCCCAGCTTTTGGACCCTGCTGTCTAGCTGTTGTGGGGGCTGGAGGAGACAGATATAGAAAAGAGGTCACTACTGATACACACCAGTAAAATATGTAAGTGGCTGATGATAACAAGGGAAAGACATCAAAGTGAGTTTCTATCATGTCTCCACTCTCCCAAACAGGACAGGCAGACACACACCCCCTCCTAAGCAGAAAGGATGACCCTTGTGTCTGTTTCAAAGGTTTCTCAAGTTTTCTGCATTGCAGGCACCGTGTGCAAAGTTCTTCCTCAGCAACATCCTGCATAGTCTGCCCTTCCTGAGTGGCTAACCACACTCCCATTCTCACTGCCCCCAGCCTACTAACCTCCCACTCTGCATGGCTCACCTATTTTTTATTCTCCTATTTGCCTAAACCCAACTGCCAGGTTTCTTTATTCTCATTACTCCAGTATCAGCTAGAATTTTACTTACAGAGGTAAGTTTGCCCTGAGGTCCTCCCTCCCAACATCCCAGAGACCTCCAGAGAAAGACAGGGACTGGTTTGTTCCTATGTCTATCATTATGAAAAAAAATCCTGGGTGCTTGAGGAATAAACATCGCAGGTACTTGGTATGTGTAGAAACACAGAATTCCATTTCCGTGTAAATGTCTGGGTCAGACAAGCAAAGTACTGGTTCATCCTGAGAATAATCTGCCCAGAGTGTGGGGTGATACTTGTAAGAAAAGCACCAGATATTGGACTGAAAATGATCCATCTTGACATCTGAAGGCTACCAGGGGGAGATGTTGGGACTAAAGGACAGGCAAGCAAAAATAGCAGGACAGAGTTCATTTAGAAGTGACTTTACATATTAAGGTAATTCCCAGTATAATTCAGGAGTCTGATGGGGGATGGAAGGATAATGGAAGGAAGAGTCCTTTAAAAGTGCTGAAGACAGAGAAGAATCCATAATTCCATCTCCAGGTAATGGTAGTTGGAATTGGTTGTCCCTGATTTGAATAATCTTGATGGCATCGTTATTTTTAATTGTGATTAGTGGTCTTAATGTGCCAATAAATAAGACAAGAGAGAAGGCACAACCTTGCCTTGTCCCACAAATGATTTGGAATGGAGACTGCTGGAGGCAGGCAGGCTCAGGACAGGCGGAGCCACCATCCTGACAGTATTTCAGAACTGAAGGATGGTTTTCCAGAGCGTTTGAGACAGAATGCTTAGGAGTAAATTTCCTCCACTCCAAGGTCAAGCAATTCCACCAAAAGCAAACATAAAGAAACACTGATCCTGCCCATCCGGACAGCCGCTTTCTGGTGGGAGCTGGTGTGTTGCACAAACCAAGTACTGCAATGGAAAGCGGCACTCCAGGCTCCATTAGCTGCTTTGTTAGCAGCACTGTTTAGTTCTGAAGCACGATATTGGCACAGTGGCCCAATGGAAGGCTCTGTTCTGAATACTCTGAATACATTCTCAGTGCTAGGGAAAAAAATGAGATGGATAAGTAAGCAAGTAAGAAACCAAAACAGCTGGCAAACCAAGACACCGCTGCCAGCAACAGGTACATCTCCAGTAAAACTCTGCCAAGGGAAATGGTATTTTTCCAAGGCTGCCACAGCAAGGTAGCACACACGAGGTGAATTGAGATACTGTGCTTTCTCAAATCTCCAGATGCCAGAAGTCTGACATCAGCCATGAAGGCAGTCTCCTAGCCTCACATTGTGGCTAGTGCTCCCAGGGCTGGAGACTCTCCCACTAGCTCTGTCTCCATGACCATACAGTTACCGTCCCTCTCTGTGTTTGTGCCTTCATGCATCATTCTCCCCCTGTGTATCTGCCCATTTCTGTGTCACTATAACTTTAATAACACCAATTATATACTGGATTCTGGACCCACCTTCCTCCAGTATGACCTTATCTTACATCTAAATTATATCCACAGAGATTATATTTCCAAATGAAAGTGCACACAGAACAATGTTAGATTAAGCATCAGTTCGGGGAGTGTATAGTTCCACCACAGGCAGGAAATAAATTGCTGTGGTGAGAAAAAAAGACTAGAAGAGAAAGGAGAGAGGAAGGAGGGAGGAAGGGAAGAAGTGGGAGAAGTGAAGAAAAGGAAAACAGAAAGAGGGAGAAGGGGAGGGGAGAAAAAGAAGAGAGATGTGGAGGAAGGAAAAGGGGTAAGCTGTCCCAGCAAATGCTTGACATTGGAGTATGTAGATACTTCCCACCCTTTGAAGGACATACCTATTCCAGCAAATTGATTATTAAGTTAATAAACGTTCCTCAGTTCAGTAAGTCTAGTGGCCTATGTCACACTAGCTTAAAATTCCTGCTCAGTATCACTCTAGTGCTAGACAGTAGGAATGGGTATTGGTCCTCCACTCAGTCCAGTTCAGACAAGGCTCAGAGAGGTTAAGTGATTTGCCAGAGCTTATGGAAGATGTAGTAGAGACTGGCTTTCATTATACTGTAGTACTTTTCTAAACTTGAGCATCAGTGACTGGATGGCTGAATAAGAAAATGAAAGGGTGGAGGAACTATCCATTCACTCATGTAGTAGTCTCCAATGTTTCTGGAGGTGTTCTGAGAACTGAAATGATGGAGAGGTAATTTGATCTGTTTGTACCAGAGTCTAGCACACATTCGACCGTGGTATTCCCAGATAAGGTCCAATATCTTCAAATATCAAGCCACTTGATTAAAAGCAGTCCTTTTACCAACTGAGCTGTGTTGCCTGCCCTAGATAGTTATTAACCGTAGTCAGTTGATATTTGAATTACCTACCCTATTGCTCTTCAGTTTACTAGAGATGCTCTAACAAAGAACCACTAGCTGGCTGGCATACACCACACCTATTTCCTTACCATTTTAGAGACCTTTCCAAGGTCAAAGAGTTGACATGTTTAGTTCTTACTGATTTTTAGATGGCCTGCTCCTTCTTATGTCTTCCAGTTCTGTGTTCTGTGTCCTCCCTCTCCTCCTCTTCCTTCTCCTCCTGTCCTCCTTCTTTTTTGAGGATACTCACCATTCTTGAATTAGAGACCACCTAAAGATCTCATTTTAAGTCACCTCTTTTAGGACTCTGCCCCAATATGGCTACACTCTGAAGCCCTGGGTATAGAGAAATTTGGGAAAGACAATTCATCCCATAATGCTGTTTTCACTTGTACCGTGGAAACCTAAGGCAAGATCATTTAATCAAGTTTTAGATAATTCCAATGGCTGTTCAGCTTCATTCATTTAGGCCCCTAGTCTCATGTTTTTTAATACAAAAAATAATTACAAGTCTAAGATATTAAATTTCTCAGTTAAGGAGAAATTATTCCCACAACCCTAAGCAAACTCTCTACTTCATGTTCAAAGTCAGGAAAACTAAAACTATATAGAAACTGTGTGAAAATTAGCTGGGACTTGAAGTATGGGTAAAGTAGGGATGTATGGTGGTGAGGGGAAATGGCAACAGAAACTAGGACATAAAAGGTCAGAGGTTGAAAGTCCACGTTTTCCATCAGCTTTTAAGGATCTAATAAATGAACTGTATCCTACTAGATTTGTCAAAGGACATAGTTCATCTTTTATGTGCCATTAAGATTTGGGGTGTGTGTGTGCATGTGTGCATGTGTACACACAAGCCCATATGTGTGAGTGTAGGTACACTGGTGCCACATTGGAGGTGTGACGGTCAGGGGACAACCTAGGGTAACCGTCATTGACTTCCACCTTGATTGAGGTAGAGTCATTTATTTTTATACAGCATACTGGTGGACCTATGAACTTCTGGGCATTCTCTTGCCTAAGCCTCCCACCTTACCTTAGGAGTGCTGAGGTCACGAATGCATGCTACCATGCCCAGCTTTATCTGGGTTCTGGGGACTCCAACTCAAGTCCTCATGCTTACACAAGAACTTTATCCACTGAGTTTCTCCCCAGGAGCCCTAGCAGAGGGTACTGAGCCTCATTGTGAAGCTCCCTTCCATCTTTCAAGAGTGTGTTTCCTCTTCCGATGTGTCTGTTCTTGCCAATTATCACACTAAGCTAATGGAGGGGAGTTAACAGGAAGTGTCAGAGAGTTTTATAAAATTATCATGTCAACTCTCTTCCTGTCAGTGTGCATAAGGGAAGAAGACAAGAAAATGATATTGTCATTTAATAGTTCACTTCAGATCTTCATCTCTTATCATTCATCATTACTCCATATTAATGACTCTGTATTGGCAATCTCTGCCTGTCAGTTATTCCATAATGGATCTCACCAAGATTGTGGCTGGACAACTTTCATTAGGAAGCAATTTGAACTGAATTTAACTTGGGGACATTAACAGACTAACTAGAGCCATTATATCTCCCCATTTCCTTGTTTCTATGAACTTCTTTTTTCTTTTCTTCTTCTACCTCTTCATCCTCTCCTTCTTCTTGCCAAGGATCAAGCAGCAAGAGACAAGTGAAGAAGAACATGACCCATGAAGGCACATGAGCTTGGACCCTGATGATGCCACTACCTGGGTATACTGCCCTAAATGTACCAGTTCATGTTAGAAGTCTTGGTTTCCTGATGTGCAAAATGAATAGGGGATCATTGTAGGGTTTGAGATAAATGTAAAAATATTTGACATGTTGCTCAGCCCTAAGTTGGTACCCATCTATGGTACCCATCAGACTTTTAATTAGTATAAACTGAGTGAGGGAAGATTTGATGGATAACACCTTCCCAAAATAATGCCTAGTCCTCTCATTTTTCCCAGAAGGAAGGAAGCAAAGAGCCTGTTGAATTCTTACTGCATGTGTCTAGCTCCTACTACGTGCCAGGTGTGGTACCTATTAGAGACCAGTGGCTCTCAGCCTCCCTTATGCTGCAACCCTTTTAATACTGGGTGACCTCAAAACATAAAATCATTTGTTGTTACTTCATAACTATTTGTCTACTGTTATCAATCTTAATGTGAATATCTGATATGCAGGGTATCTGGTATGTGACCCCTATACAAGTGGAGATCCACAGATTGAGAGCTGCTGTGCTAGAAAGTGGAGACCAACAGGCTGAAAGTTGTTGTACTAGAAGGTGGAGACCTACAGGTTGAGAACTGTTGTACTAAAGGGTCCTTAATGCACCATGCTCCCTCCAGCCTCAGAGGCTGTTCTCTCTGCTTGCATGTTCCAGTCCCTCTTAACCCTGGTGACCTATGAGAATAAAGTGACATTTCCTCTGTTCTTAGCTTCCTTGGGAAGGCCCTCCCTGACGCCCCTGGACACCAGTAACCATGGCTTCTTCCTTTTTTGTTGTTGTTTTGTTTTGCTTTGCTTTGTTGGTTTTGGCTTTTGTTTTTTGAGATAGGGTTTCTCTATGTAGCCCTAGCTTGCCTGGAACTCACTCTGTAGACCAGGCTGGCCTGGAACTCAAAGACATCTGTCTGCCTCTACCTCCTGAGTGCTGGAATTAAAGGCTCATGCCACCACTCCACCACCCACACCTCCCCCCTCCGCACCACCACCCTCCATTAACTGTGGCTTCTAGAAGCTCCTATCACAGCTATAATTACACATGTGACATCAACATGGGTTGCTTATCTCTTCCACAGACCACAGTCTACAAGGACAATGTGTCCTATGTGTGGGATCTCAATGCCTGGCACAGAGAAGAAGGGAAGTGATGGGGAATGTTCTTCTGTATATATGTTTCTCTTATTGACTGATAAATAAAACACTGATTGGCCAGGCAGAAATATAGATGGGGCTGGGAACCAAGGAGAATTCTGGGAGAGAAGGTAGAAATAAACCACCAGAGAGTCGCCATGTAGTGGAGGAAGGAGTAGCAGGTCTGGATCCTTCTCCAGTAATATAAGACCACATGGAAATAGTTAGATTAATAGAAATTGATTAATACTTAAGACAGAGCTAGCAAATAGGAAGCCCTAGTCACTGGCCAATAGTTTTATAATTAATATGTCTTTATATGTTTATTTGGGCCTGAAATGGTTGTGAGACCAGGCTGGCAGGGCAAAGACTTTCATCAACAGGGGAGAATGAAAGAGATCTGGGAGAAGAGTCAAACACATTTAAAATGCAAAGTGACATAATTACCGCTGACTGAATGCAACTCAGATAACAGAAAGTTGCCACCTGGTTCTCCTTCTCTGAGCCTCAGCTCAACATCCTGGGTATCTATAGCTAGAACAGATAAGCAAGCTGTGGTGTATCCAGGCAACAACGTTCTATCTGGTAATTAAAAACAGAAGAGACTCCTGATGTACATGCCATGAATCAGTCTCAAAATTGTTACACTGAGGGAAAAAACAATGGACAAAATATGAAACACTATGTCATTTTATTCATGTAAAATCCTAGATACAAATGACTGTTCCATAGTAGAAACATAAAGACCCAGCTCTTTTGCCTGGTGAGGGTGGCTAGGACCTATTGAGAAAGGGTACAAGAGAAATCTTTTGAGTAGTGGCAATGTTCTAAACCATGATAAGTATATGAACTTCAGTGTGTACATTTATCAATGGGTGAACAAATGTACATCTAAAGTCTCAGTGCTTGCCAACTTTGTATGAAAAGAAACATCTACAAAAATAAAGGTGAAAATAACATAATCAATAATGCTGATTGTCCCTGGAAGGGCTAACATTTTTGTATTCACTCCATAATTCTTTACAATAGACAGCAAAAGGATTACACTAAAATAACCCTCACATGCCATAGACCTGTCAGGGTTCATCAATAAGTGTGGTGCAATCTGTAGCAAAGGCTCCTCCCCCCAGACCATCATAGTGCCTCTTGAGGTTATATTTCACTTCTTTCCACTTTCTTTCCCCTCTTAAGTGCCAGGAGTGGCCCGTGAGAGCATCCCTGGCAGAGGCAGCTGCCTTGGCCTCTGGCTGTCTAACCCGCACCCCCAGCACCTGCTAATTGTAAGAAACAACATATGGCAGGCAGCCTGGCTGCAGACCCCACCGGCTCTCCTGACTTGCAGCCCAGCCGTGGAGGCAAGCAGCATGCTGAGCTGCTGGGATCGAAGCGATGTCATTAGAAAATGATTCATACCCCTCTGCCTTAATGAGGACTCACACCTGAGGGCTTCCTTTTACCCAATCGATGGCTGCAGTGCTGCTCCCAGCCAGCAGCCTCTCACTCTCTTTTCTCATCTCTAATAATATTTGCAAGTCAGTTAGATGGGGAGTTTCTCTCCTCTCCTTGGCCAACCCAAGTTCAGAGAAGATATCAACCCTGGGAAACATCTCTGAATGTGTCCTGGGTTAAGTGGTTGGGTCCCATATAGAATAGCCTGGAAGAAAGAAAACCCACTGGAAGTGATGGCAGGAGCCTGTAATCCCAGCTCTCATGAGATAGAGGCAAAAGGATCACACCTTTGAGGCTATCTTGGGCTACATAGTGAGTTCGAGGTTGGCTTGGCCTGTATGTGACCATGTCTTAAAGAAACAACAAATTCTCCAGGTGAACTCAAACTTCATGGACTAACTCTGTGAGTTACTGCCAGGAAAATATGAGGGTAGAGAGAAACTGAACCTTGATGCCCATGCCAAACATTCCCTTAACTTTGACTATTATGAGATCCTTCTACACTCCAGGCAGTATGCAGAGCCCTAAAGAATCACTGGAAAGCAAAACCAGAAGTGTCCTCAGCCCCTCAAAAACCATGCTTAATGGCAAAGAGTCACTGGTGTAGTTTTAACATTGCAGTGCTGGGGCATTCCTTCTGTATATATGTTCCCCCTTATTGGTTGATGAATAAAACACTGATTGATCAGTATCCAGGCAGGAAGTATAGGCGAGGCTACCAGACGAGGAGAATTCTGGGGAGAGAACAGAGAAAAGCCACCAGGGAGACACCATGAACCCGCTGAAGGAGTGACAGATCCAAACATTCTCCAGCAAGATAAGACAACATGTAAATACTTTGATGAATAGGAATTCATTAATAATTAAAAGAGAGCTAGTCAGTAAGAAGCCTGAGCCATTGGCTAAACAGTTTATAATTAATATAAGCATCTGTGTATTTGGGGCTAAATGACTGCGGGACCAGGCAGGATAGGAAATCCCATCTACATCTCAACTCAAGTAAATAGAGCTAACTAGACAGAAACAGGGAACCTTCAAAAAGAGAGACTGGCCGGGCGGTGGTGGTGCACGCCTTTAATCCCAGCACTCGGGAGGCAGAGGCAGGTGGATCTCTGTGAGTTCCTGGCTGGGCTGGACCGATAGCCTCTGAACCAATACAGAGAAACCCTGTCTCGTAAAAACAAAAAAAAAAAAGAGAGAGAGACTGATAGCACCTTGGGAAGAGACCCTGTGACCTGAGGCGACATTGCAAAATCTGCTCCCTACTCCCACATTATTCACTCACCCATCAGTCATTTGGTGACACTAATTGATCACTAACTGCACAGATGACCTCATCTAAGGCATAAAGGATATTGCATTGAGCAATACAAACAAAACTCCCACTATAATAGACCTATACTTTCACCATATTTGATTCGCAGGTTTTTGGTCTGTCCAACTGCTGTGGCCAGGAGGCCATGTACATACATTCTTCTGTCTTCTCATTTCTCAAGGCCAATTGACCATATATTATTCCAGCTATTTCTGGATCAATATGTGTGACATACCAACTTATCTCATAGGTACAAATGACCTAGAGGGATAATTTCACACTAAAATATGAATGTCTAATGCCCAGACTACTTAAGAGATGACTGAGGATTCTGGGAGTACTTTCCAGGAGAAAACTTCAATGTGTGAATGCAGAGCACAGGCAAGCTTCTGCAGGAGGAGAATTACATAGCAACAGAGGTCAATGTCACACCATTTAGAGCTAACAACAAAAGGACCTTTTCCTAAGTGCTGGGCTACTGCTTACTGGTGACATTTAGACATGACCATTTATTGAGTAAGGGTCAGTTTCTATTGACCTTTGGCCTCTTAGAGTCTATTTTACACCATTCTTTGTTTTATTTTTTCCAATTTCGTACTCATCTAAACTGAGATTGGGGAATTTTAACCCCCCATTACCCTCATCACATTCCTAATGTAAATCTTCCTTTCAGGACTTGTCCTTTTCAATTCTAGCTGTTTTTGTTGTTGCTGTTGTTTTGTTTTTATTTTTGTTTGTTTAGTTTCGTTTGTTTGTTTCAAGACAGGGTTTCTCTGTGTAGCCCTGGCTGTCTTGGAACTCACTCTATAGACCAGGCTGGCCTGAAACTCAGAGATCCACCCACCTCTGTCACCTGAGTGCTGGAATTAAGGGCATGTGCCACCACTTCTGGCTTTAAAAGTAACATGTTTCCATGTGGCATTTTCATACATACTTAGTTTGAATTGTTCTGCCCACCTCACTCATTCTCCTCCATCCCCCTGCCCCTCCTCCTTGGCTTCCTCCCCCAGTGATTCCATTTCCATGTTATATTTCCCTCTCCATCCTCATGGGTGGCTTTCTAGACTCCTGGGACCCCCCAAAGTCTCTTCTACATGCATACACAGACATGAAAATTAGAAGCTAGGATCTACGTATAAGAAGGAACATGTGGTAATTTTCTTTCTGAACCTGGCTCATTTCACTTAATATAGTTATTTTCCAGTTGCTTCTGTTTTCTTAAAAAAATATTTTTTCTTAGTTTCTTTACAGATGAATAAAATTCCACGGTGTAAAAAGAAATGAAACAATGAACTTTACAGGTAAATGGATAGAACCGGAAGAGATAATATTGAGTGAGGGAACTCAGACCCAGAAAGACAAGCATCAAAAGTTCTCTCCCATTTGAGGGTCCCAGCTCCAAATCTTCCAGTGTAAATGGATGTCCTTGTATAGCTGAAGACATCAGGGAAGTTAAAGGGGGCCATTGCTGGGCTTAGGGGTGGGGGTTAGCAACAGAGAGGAATATAGTAGGGTACAAATGATCTGATTGGGGAAAATAGGATGCTCTAATTAAGGAGTGGGGAGAGAGAGAGATTAATACAGAAGGGAGAAGAAGGGTAAAATGACAGTAGGGATGTCTGAAAAGGTTATAAGGGATCATACTATTAACTATCCACCTGAAAAAACTGTGCTGGATAGTTTTAAATCAACTTGACACAAATTAGAGTTATCTGAAGGGAGAAAGCCTCAATTGAGAAAATGCCTCCATAAAATCTGACTATAGCTTTTTCTCCATTAGTTTTTTATTTGGGAGGCCCAGCCATTGTGGGTGGGGCCATCCCTGGGCTGTGGTCCTAGGTCCTAAGAAAAAGGCCAAGGAAACTATGGGGAATAAGCCAGTAAGCAGCACTCCTTAGGGCTTCTGCCCCAGCTCCTGCCTCCAAGTTCCTGCCCTGTTTGAGTTCCTGTCCTGGCTTTCTTCAATGATAGAATACAATGTGGAAGTATAAGCCAAGTAAACCCTTTCCTCCTGCCTTAGTTAGGGTTTCTGTTACTGTGAAGAGACACCATGCCACGGCAACTCTTATAAAGGAAAACATTTAACTGAGTTGGCCACTTGCAGTTCAGAGGCTTAATCCATCATCATCGTGTAGAGGAGCATGGTGACATATAGCAGTCTTGGAGAAGGAGCTGCTACATCGCAATCCCATAGGCAACAAGTAGTCTGTCTCACTGAGAGTGGCTTGAACATATACAAGACCTCAAAGCCCACCCCCACTGTAACACACTTCTTCCAAAAAGACCACGCCTACTCCAACCAGGCCACACCTCCTAATAGTGCCACTCCCTATGAGCTTATGGGGGCCAATTACATCAAACTACCACATTCCACTCCCTGGTCCCCATAAGCTTGTAAACATATTATAATGCAAAATACATTTAGTACAACTTCAAAATCCCCATAGTCTATCACAGTCTCAACAATGTTTTTAAAGTTTGAAGTCTCTTCTGAAACTCATGCACTCTCTTAACTGTAATTCCCTATAAGATCAAAATCAAAAAGCAAATCACACACTTCCAACATATAATGGCATAGGATATACCTTTACATTCGAAAATGTAGCGAATCAAGGACAGTGAGGAAATACTGGACCAAAGCGAGACCAAAAACCAACTGGGCAAACTCCAAACTCTGCATCTTCATGTCTGATGTAAAACACTCTTCAGATATCCAATTCCTTTCAGCTTTGTTGACTGCAACACACTTCTTTCTCTTTCTCTATTCCTCTTTCTGATGCCCCTTTTTCTCAGTCTGTACATTTTGTATTTTTATTTGCTCAGCTTGCTTCTTTTCAATATAAATTACCAGAGTTACCACTAATAACCACATGGCAGAGTCTATACTAGGCTGTTTTAAGATTTCCTCTGCCAACAGAATTAATCCAAAACTCTTCACTTTAGCCTCAGTTAGACTCTTTGGACAAGGGTAAAAGGCAACCACATTCACAAAAAAAATCTCACATGACCAGTCTCTAGGCCACATACCAACATTCTTCTCTGAAACCTCTTGAGCCAGGCACCCACAGTTCAAACCACACTCAGCACCACTATTTTCCACAATCCTACTATGATGGCCCATTAAAGCTCTTAAAGTGTTCAACTGCTTTTCTAATCCACAGTCCCAAGGTCCATATTTTATCAAAAAAAAGGACTGTCCAGCCTATCACAGCAACACTCCAGTCCTTGGTACCAACTTCTGTCTTAGTTAGGGGTTACTGCTGCTGTGAAGAGACACCATAACCACAGCAGCTCTTATAAAGGGAAACATTTAATTGAGGTGGCCACTTACAGTTCAGAGGTTTAGTCCATTATCATCAAGGAGGGGAGCCTGGCAGGATGCAGGCAGACATACTGCTGCAGAAGGAACTGCAACATCTTGATCTGACAGGCAACAGGAAGTGGTCTGTCTCACTGGGAGTGGTTTGAGCATATATGAGACCTCAAAGCACACCTCCACGGTGACATACTTCCTCTAACATGGCCACACCTCCTAATATTGCCACTTCCTATGAGCTATGGGGGCCAATTACATTCAAACCACCACAGCTTCTCAGCTTGCTTTTTGCTCATCACATCAATAGAAATCCTTAGACAAATACCTTAAACACACATAAGTCACTGTGTAAATATATATATAAAGTGCAAATGAAACTTTCCCATCAGTGCTAACAATGCTCCCTTCAAGAGCCATATAACATCAAATAAAAACTCAATACTGGGTATAAGAAACTTGAATTGAAGATCAGATTTATCCAAGAGACTCCTAAAACATTACCCCGTTGTTGACCTTGTTTGTCCCCCAATGGCGAAAGGAAAGTCCTGTTGCTGAAGACACCATGCACTTTAAATGCAGCACCCAAAAATCCCAAACTAGATATAACCCAAAAGCCTCCTCCCTGGGAGCTAGCTTTCATGGTGCTAGAAGTTGCTGTACAGACTTTCAAAGGAAAGAAGCAACCAACAGCCCTACCCAGGTATGTGATAGCTGTGAATCACAATGACCACCATGACATGGTAATCACAAGGGTGCAATAGTGACAAGCACACCTTGGCAGTAACCAACAGCTCTCTAATTTGACTTAAGGCCTGGTCAGCAAGAGAAAAATCATGCCTCGTACTGGAAACCTAGCCAACTACCCAGAGCTAGTATAGTTATGAATGTTACAGGCAAACCCATAACTGCCATTTTACTGAACCAGCATAATCTCTAATTACATTCCATATATTTATCCTTATGCCAACAGATAAGGGTAAGTTCTCACCCCTTGTTAAGGAACTTCTTTTTGCAACAGATGCAGACCACCACAGAAAATGCACAATGAGTCAGATCAGAGTTGCGGGGACCAGCCCCAAGGGATACATCTACAAAACAACTCCTGCACTTAAGATCAAGGGTCATTTGAGAAGAGGAGGTGGAACGGTTGTAAGACCCATAGAAACAGGAAGTTTATTGTGATATTATGTCTCCTAGAAATGTCAGAAGCTACACACATGAAGTCTCATCAACACGGCTGCCTAACATGGCCTGAACAATGTTGACACCAAGAGGCATGCTAAAGCAGACAGGAAAAGCTCACAGTAACTCAACTATAGGCAACTAAGAAATGCTGGGTGTGGAAGAGTCTTCCTCAGGGAAGGGCACACCAACTGGTTTTCTAATACCAAATAGTCAATCCTGAAAATACACATATAAGTAACAGTATAAAGACTGAACTGGTTATATTTAGGAATTTACATGTTTACATATGTGCATATAATAATTAGTCATGAATTTGGACAAGGAGGGGCATATGGTAGGATTTGGAGGGAGGAAAGGAAAGGGATAAATGATGTGTTCATAATCTCAAAAACAAATATATAAATAAAATTCTGCTCTGTATATGTACCCCATGTTCATTAACCGTTCACCTATTTATGGACATCTAGGGGATTCCATTCCCTAGCCGTTGTGAATACAGTGGCAATAAATACTTTTGTACAAATATCTCTGTGGTAGGACATAGAGTCCTTTGGGCAGTACAACCAGGAGTGCTGTACCTGGGTCCTATGATAGCTCTATTTTTCTAGGTTTTTGAGGATCCTCCCCTATGATTTCCATAGTGACTACAGCAGTTCTCACCCCTACCAACAGTGAATAAGAATTTTCCCACATCCTCATCAGCATGTATTAGCTGTCTTCTTGATGATAACTATTCTGGTTGGGGTGAGATCAAATCTCAAAGTAGTTTTAATTTGTGTTTCCCTGATGGCTAAAGACCTTGAGCACTTTTAGAAACACTTCCTGGCCATTCTTGTAACAGACTCTCCATCTCAGTTCCCAGAACTTCAAGCTGGTCAGAGTGAAAATCTTGGAGCTCCCCTGTGATAGCCCTCCATCCAGCTAACCAGGCTGTTCTGTGCACCCCACCCTGACAAACATTGAGAATCTAAGTGCAGAGCACGGCCCCACTGGAGCCACCAAAGTCACCCACCTCCAATGATGACATCACCAAGAGTGTGGCCAAAGCATTCACAAACTCGGTCCTCAGAAAAGTTTGGCATGCCTGGGGTAAGATGAGGGATTAAATCATCAGGCAGTTGTAACTTTGTCATTCGAGAGTGTGAAGGGGAAGGCTGCGGTGCTTGGAGGAGATAACTTCATTAACTGAGTAGCACCAATTGTATCTAACTATACCCAATAATCTCTCATGTAGTTATAGAACTGTAAAATTTTTAATTGGCTTCCACTAGCTTATATAATTCTCCCAGAAACCCAGTGGTGTGGAAAAGACAGGGATCCTGATCTCCATTTTACACATGACGGAATTAGAACTTAGTAACAGAAATTGAGTGACACAAGGCCACATCACAGGAAAAGGATGAAAGCAGTAATCAGGCAAATGACTGGGATCCCTGTGCTGCTTCTACTGTGGATCCACAGGCACCTACACTGCAGAGATGCCCAGATACATTAGGGAAAGGCTTTGGGAGAAGCAAACTAAGGGGAACTGTTAAATAGATAACTTAAGGTGTCTCAGGTAGCAGATATGCAGACCAGCATCAAGAAGTACCAGCCATATGCCAATGTGTTGTCTCCCTGTCAGACAGATAAAAGAACAAACTAATTGTTGTTTCCTTTTGGTTTATGTAAATAAGAAAAGACAGGAATGCAGCAATATTTGTGATGGTCATGGTAATATCACTAGAACTGTGGAAATCAGAGGTTGGAGTTTAGTGATTCTAAAATGCACTAGAAATAAAATGGAAGAAGTTATTTGAGACAGCCTATGAGTCTCTTTGAAGAGTTTGGAGGAATTGTTTCGATCCAGATCACAGATATAAATGCCTGACACTTCAGCTGTCTGAACTAGCTCCTAGTGTCAGGCTCTTGCAAAAGTGACATGAGTCACTGCCTCTGAGATGAAAGATAAGAACATCAAAAGGCCAGGACCCCAAGTGTGTGATGGACTCAAGACTGTGGGATTTTAGGTCTCCATAGGTGCAACCATCTTATTAACATTCCATGCAATGAATGATCAGCATAGTCCAAACAATTCCACAGTAGCAAAATAACTTCCCACTTCCTTAATGTACTCAGCCCTATCGCAGAAAATATTTACTGACCAATGCATCTGTATTTTACTTTTCCTCCTGCTGTGATAAAACACCCTGGCAAGAGCAACTTAAGGGAGAAGGGGTTTAGTTCAACTCAGAGTGTCGGGTTATAGAGCCCATTGTGGGAGGGAAGTCATAGTTGCTTATAGTCTATAGACAGGGAAATCACAGTGGCAAGAGCACGAGACAACTGCTCATGCTGCATTCATAGTCAGGAAGCAATGAATGCTTGTACTCATTTCTCTGTCTCATTCCTACACAGTACAAGGTCAAAACTCAGGGACGGGACATGCACAGGAGAGCAGTCCTCCCATCTCACTTAATGTGAGATAATCCCCCACTGGCATGTCCAGAGGGCCCTCTCTCAGATGAGTCTAGATCTCATCAAGTTGACAACTTACATGAACTATCACAGTGACTAAGTCATAAAATAGGAAATTATGACTCCAATTAACTTATTATTAATTCATAGGATGTGAGAAGAACAAAATCACATAAACAAAGTTCATCCATGTAAATCAAGTCATCCAAAGTGATAGAGAGTTATAGTTCAATAACTATCTATTGAATGCCTATTTGCTGCACAGGCTTGTATTTTCTTGTGATAGATTTTTCCTTCATTCAGCATGTATTTAATTAAGCATCAATTGTACAGATCAAAAATCAAGACAAGACCTTTAAGTGGCCAATAAAGGGATGAGCACATCTAGAATACACAGTGTTAACATAATACATGTGTCCAAATGTCTTTTTATTTTATTTATTTATTGCTTTTGGTATTTTTTATTATTTAAATTAGAAACAAGCTTGCTTCACATGTCAATCCCAGCTCCCTCTCCCTCCCCTCCACCCCAGCCACCCACCAACCCTCCTAACCTCCTACCCTCCATGGGGGATCTCCAAAGTCTGTCACACCATCCAGACTATCCGAGAGCCTTCATCCAGTGGCTGATAGAAGCAGAGTCAGACACCCACAGATAACTCCTGCAAAGAGGGAGGAGTGATGAGCAAAGGGGTCAAGACCAGGCTGGTGAAACCCACAGAAACAGCTGACCTGAACAAGGGGGAGCTTCTGGACCACAGAGTGATGGCTAAGAGACCAGCATGGAACTTATTCAGACCCCCAAATTTGGGTGTCAATGAGGAGGCCTTGGCAATCTATGGGGCCTTGGGTAGTAGACCAGTACTTATCCCTGGCATACAAATGGACTTTGGGAGCCCATTCCACATGGAGGGATGCTCTCTCATCCGTGTCCAAATTTCTGTACATACATTTATTGGTTCTCTGCAAACACTCTGGGTAGCAGAGTGTCCTAACCCCGCTGTGGCTGTGAATGGATCATGCAACATTAAGACAGAGGTGGGCAGTGATGGCCTGACACTCCCAACCAGCTCAGGGGTGTAGTGAGGCAGATCATATTATAAGGCAAGCTAGGGGCAGAGGGGAGATTTTCATGAAGCTTTTTCAAACTCCAAAATTACAGTCATTTCCTACACAAATTCAGCATCCTTTCCCACCCTTCCCAGTAATAACCCACATCCTTCTAGAATTGCACAGTGGGGAGATGGAAGTAGCCTCCGCAGCAGAGAAAACAGGCAGCTTCCCCTGCCCCTTTTTCCTTCGAGCTCTTAAACACTCAAGTGAGCTAGAAATGTTCTGAATTCCACATTTCTATAGCAAATCAGAAAAGCTAGGTATCCCCATCTTTTGACCTACTAGAAAATTATTATAGCTGGCCTTCTGGTCTGGGGACTGTTAGTTAACAAGATTGTCATAATTTTGTTAATTGAGCAGCAAAATAACAAAGAAAAGTCATTGTTAAGATGTCCAGTCATTCAAAGCCAAGACACCGTGGGCTGGTGGATCACTCAGTAGGTGAAAGATTTGCCATACAAGTGAGGACTAGAGTTCAGAGTTCTAGCATTCAAAAAAGCACTGGGTGGGAATGGTGACCTGCCCATAATCCCAACACAAGAAAAGCAGAAATGGGATCCCTAGAGCAAAATGTCTACCTGGATAAGTTGAATCAGCAAGTTCTGGGTTCAAGTGAAAGACCATTCCTCAATACAAAAGGTGGAGAGTAATCAAGAAAGACACTGAATACCAACCTCAGGCCTCCACATGCGCAACACACACACACACACACACACACACACACAAATCACCCACATACTTATAAACGTACATATACATACATGAGTGACCACCACATATACATATACATACAAGAGATAAAATAATAAAAAACAAGAGATACTGGACTGTGTTGACACATTCCTTTAATCCCATCACTTTGGAGGCAGGGGCAGGTAGGTCTCTGACCTCAAGGCCAGTCTGGTCTACAAAATAAGTTCCAGGACAGCCAAGGCTACCTTTGAAACCCTGTCTAAAAAAACAAAAGAAAAGAAAAAATAATAATAGAGGCCCTGAGATAATGCCATCTATCAAAGAGTGGAAAATGGGGCTGGGTTTGAACACCTTCACTCAAATCTGTGTCTGTTTGCTGCTTGCTTCTAGTATAGTATGAGAACACTGTCTGACTCCAATTCTCTCCACTCACATCTCTTCGTTTTCTATGCAAATTCAAAGAGCTTGAGCAAATCCTAGAACCAGTAAGAAGCAGGCTGGATTCCAACTCATTTCTACATCACTACAGCTACTACAGATTTCTGGGGTCTCAAGTCTCCATTTGAAGCAGCAGAGATGTGAATGTTCAAGGTTAAAGGACTCTGATGCTCCCCAGAGTCAGCACAAATCCTAAAATGGGAATTTTCCCACCATGGCATCCCAGAAGCCCCTTCTTCATTGTCCAATAGGAAGTCATCCTAATCCACCTGCCTTATGTGAAGTTCAGATTCAATTTTCAATTTTGATGTTATGCATTGTTATGGTTTGCATATAAAATGTTCCCCTATTGGATCATGTTTGAACATTTGCTCAGAGAACCAGCCTGCATTCTCTCTGTGTCTCTCTGTATATCTGCCTCTCTCTTTGTGTCTCTGTCTCTGTCTCTCTCCCTCTCCCTTCCTTCATGCTCCAGCCACCATGCCTTCAGTGTCTGCTTCCATAGTTTCCCACCATGAGGGACTATATCTCTCTTCTTTCTGAACTATAAGCCAAAATAAATCCTTTCTCCCTTAAGTTACTTTTGTCTGGGTATTTTATCTATCACACAACACAAAAGAAACTAGCACAGGCATCCCACAGTGTGATCTACCTGGTGCCCCTGACCACGTCTCTCCAGTGGTCTTGAGAAATAAATTTCCAGCTGCAGCCTGGTTCCATTGTGCCCCATTAGCAGAGCCAGGTCCTTTCTCCTCTCCCATGAAAGCGAAGTTTGGACACACATCTACCTTTAGAACTTAATTCCTTTTTTCACCTTGGGGTAAACTCTGCATTTGGCAATACACACTCAACAAAATGAGCTCAGGGAAAAAAATAAATAAGTAAAAGTCCTGCCATTCCACTGGACAGCGTGAACCGTAATTAAAAAGCCCCATTATGCCATTTGAACAGGAACACTCGAGCCGTCATTAAGCTGAAACAGAATTCCTTCAGGGAGAAATTATTTCTCGTTTGATTTCTGTCAGAATGGCTTTGACTTTGAGGATACATCTACAGAATGGTGTCTCCAGGCTCCGCCTCTGCGGCCGTGCTCAAACAAAGGAGACGTTTGCTTCGAACAGATGAAACCTGATTAAAGATTCATTTCAAATTAACTTCCCTTGCTTATTTCTCTTTTGTAATCTTTATTATTACTTTAAGGGGAGAAAAATAGAGAAAAGAAAGCAACCCTTCTCAGCTCTGCACATAAATCTTCATAGTAGCCACTCAACAATATCATTAATTCCCTCTGAACATTCGAGCAATGCAAAGCAGCAAGCACTTATGCAATGGCAATTTGTTGGGAAGTCAGGCCAATCTATTTTGGATGTTGTTTTATTAAAGTGAGAGATGAAACTCACTGACATACAGTGATCTGAAGGAAGATGCCACATGAACTTGACCTGATATTCTGAGCCCTGTCCTCAAGGTCACAATAAAGACAAGGAATGGGGAATGAATTAACCTCTGAATGCCCATGCCCTGAACTTTGCAGTTCCTGGCTGAACAGAAGTGGGGCTGCAGGTAAATAGCTTCTGCTGGGATGAGGTGGGCAGTCCTATCTATCCAAAGCTCCAGAGAGGTAAAGAGGCAACTTGGGGGCAGGGGGTTGAACCCCAAACCATGGATGCTACTGAGATCTCAGCATGTTACATAAATACCTGAGGAGTGGGATCGTGCCAATAGAGACGAAGTTTGAGGAAGAAAAAGAAATGCCAGAGAGAACTTACTGAAAAAGAAGGCAGGTGCGACTCTAAAACATCCCCTGCAGATTTCTATTTTAAAATCAGTCCCCAGTTTTAGCTCTACTTTGAAGGCTGTAGAACGTTTTAGGGGTGGGGTCTTGCTGGAGAAATTAAGTCGCTAGGGGTAAATCTGCAAAGGCTGAATAAGCTTCTTGTTTTAACCTACTGGCTCTCCTTCCTGATCATCACCATTTGAACAGGCCAGCCCCTCATAACCTCACTCTATGGACCAAGTCTCTCCTGCTGCCATGCCTTCAACACCAATGGACTGATGCCCTTTGAAACCATGAGCTAAACTAAGTCCTTTCCTCACTAAGGATTTTTTCTTTTTTATTATTTATTTTTAAATTTAAATTAGAAACAAGGTTGATTCACAAATCAGTTCCAGGTCCCTCTCCATTTCCCTCCCCTCCTCCCGTGCTCTCCTCCCAACCCCCCCCCCAATATCCCCTCATTTCCCCAGGGAGGGTGAGGTCCTCCTTGGGGGTGTCCATAGTCTGTCATTTCATCCAGAGCAGGGCCTAGACCCTCCCCCAAGAGTTCAGGGTGAGAGTGCATCTCACATTGTTGGATGGGAGTCCAAAGTCCATTTGTATACTCGGGATAAATACTGATCTACTGCCCAAGGCTCAATAGATTACCTAGGCCTCCTCACTGACACCCCCATTCAGGGGGTCTTGACAGTCCCATGCTGAATTCCCAGGCATCAGCCTGGGACTCAAGAGTTAACCCTTGTCAGGTCAGCTGTTTCTGGGGGTTAAACCAGCCCAGTCTTAATCCCTTTGGTCATCAGTCCTCCCTCTCTGTTACTGGCTTTCTTGAGTTCAGCTCAGTGCTTAGCCATGGGAGTCTGCCTCTTCTTCCATCAGCCACTGAATGACGGTTCTGTTTCCCAGACTCTCTGGCCATTGGATTGTAGGCTGGCACTCCCCAGATCTATGTCTAAATTCCATATATGAGAGAGTACATACCATGTTTCTCTTTTTGTGACTGTGTTACCTCACTCAGGATGGTTTCTTCTAGTGTCATCCATTTGCCTGCAAATCTCAGGATTCCACTGTTTTTTTCTGCTGAATAGTACTCCATTGTGTAAATGTACCACATTTTCTCTATCCACTCTTTGGTTCAGGGGCATCTAGGTTGCTTCCAAGTTCTGGCTATTACAAATAATGCTGCTATGAACATAGTGGAACAGACATCTCACTAAGGATTTTATAACCCTGAATAATAATAGTAATAATAATAATATCACAAAAGTTATTAATTAAGAAAGGAAAAAGAAGAGGGAAATGATTTATAAACAAAGGTCATAGGTGCCATTTTGGACATGTTTATGATGGTAAATCTCCATGTAGCCTCTGGAGGTGACTACTCAACAGTGACTCTGCTATGCCTACATCTTTAGGAACACATCAAGACCATTATCCTAAGAGTTAAAAGAGTTGAAGCTATAATTGGGGGAGGGAAATAGAAAAAGGATGCAAGGTTTCTAAAATGCTGAGAAACACCAATAACAGATGTAAAAACTGAAGAAGTACACTATTCAAAAAGGAGACAAAGGGCACATGAAGATCCAAAGGGTTCAAATATAATAAAATCCAAGGACCATGGCATTTCAAGTAGAAGGCTAAATCAACAGTATCAAACACATTAATGAAGTCTAGTATAATAAACAAACTGGACCCAACTAAGTTAAGGGCACAAAATATCTCTAAGAACATCACTAGGACATTGGAAGAAGTCTGATAATCAGTCAAGAGGGGCAAAAGAGCAAGAAATGAATGAAAATAAGAGTAGGCAACTCTTTCCAAAACATAAGGTAAACAACAGGAGGAAAGGAGAACAAATGAAAAATTGAAGGGAGGCAATGGAAGGATTTAAGGGTTGAAGAGATGAATAGGTTGACATGTTGACAAAGTAGAAGCAAAAGGATGGAGACACTGAAACTCTAGGAGGCAGTGGTGTCCTATAGAAGAAAAAGGACCCCTCTACTCAGCCTGGAGGAAGCAAAACAATGGTGTGTCTAATGCAACTGCATCTGTGAAAATCTGGGCAAAGACAGTTGGGATTCCCTCAATTTTTTCAATGAGTTTTGAAGCCAGAATAGGATAAGTATTGCCAAAGAAAATAAAGGACCCAAGTGTCTCAGAAGGTTAGCCCTGTAAGACTTCCTCTCACATCCCACCGGCTGACTTGTGTCTTTAAAACTGTGTATCTTGTTTAGTCACTAAAGAACCCAGGTGATGTCATACATATAATTCCATCACACTTACATGATGGCATTATGGGAGAAAGAAATGTAGCATCCCATATCTGTGCTTAAAGCTGCTCTCATAGAGCTGGGAGTGTTGCTCAGTTGGTAGAGTTCTTGCCTAGTACCCATGAAGCCCTGAGTTCGATGCTCAGCAACACATAAACCATATGTGATAGCCCACATCTGTAATCTAAGCACTTAGGATATGGAGGTAGGAGAATCAGAAGCTTGAGTCCATTCTCTGCCACCTAGTGTGCTTGAGGTCATCTTGAACACAGGAGATTCCACAGGTAGTGGAAAAGCTACTCTCACTTGACAGTGGCCAAAACAAGCCCCAGGGCCAAAGCTTAAAGACTGAAGTTTGTTGAGAAGGAAAAGATGTTGAAATACTTGATTCATGATACGAGCGTTTACTACCATGAAATTGTAGGTTCAGTTCCCACACAGCCAGAGAAGTGGGTCAGGAATTCAGGAGTCTCCAAGACACTTAGACAGGTGAATGATTTGAGATAAATAAAGGAATTGGCAAGTTGTCTTGATTCTTCCTCACTGATGCTCAATAGTCAGTGTTTGAAGTGGTGTCAGCTTCACCCATGTCACCACCTTTAACAAGCCAGTCTCCTCTAAAGGTCTATCTTACGGTCTGATGGTTTGTAAGTAGCCCTGACAAATCTCATTGGAATATTGAAACACCACACTGCTTAACACCCCTCTGCCCATCTTGAATCTGGGAGAACAGCCATGGATAGCACACACATTGTTGGCATCTACACCACAGCATTCTGTTGCATTTAATGAGTAAAGGCCACCTTCCCTGATACTGTCTGAGAACAGAAGTCAGTCAACTGGCCTGGTTTCTTTCTTTCCCTCCTTCTCACACCACTCCACTTCCCTGCCTCCAATTCACTGCTGGGCTCAGAAGCGCGGCATTGGGTGAACAGAGGAAAAAGAAAGAAGCAGGGAACAAGAAAGAAGGCATTACTAGAACAGAGGCAGGAGATGATGAATTAAGGGAAGGCCATTAATTTTTCATTCTGACAGATTATTGTCTGTCAGAGAGCAAAAGAGGTGGCTCTTATGCCCAGAGATGAGACATTTGCTCTTTGTGATGCAAACTTCTCCATTTTTCCCCAAGAATAAAGTAGTGGACACCCAAAGAATAAAAAATTCATGACAATCTATAATTTACATGCTAGAAATAAATAATGAACTACATCCTGTCATTAAATTGGCTCTTTGCTTTTCTTAATCCCTTGGGTGATAAATATGGTTTTGTAACAACATTTAGTATAAATTGATTTTTTTGTGTGTGGTAGAATGGAGGAAGGGGAATTGTTTTAGATTCTTTAGATATAAATAGATGGTCCTGGATATTGTATTGCCTTGGGTCTTGATACACAATAGTCCTATTAATGCAGCTTTACATTAAGACTGGCATTAATTAAAGGAGTATATCAGAAATGCATTTTGCAGACCAACACTGACAGTGTAAAGCTTCTAAATTTAATGAATGGAAGTATGGACTGCCACTGTGGTATTGGGCTAGCTTCCACAGAAGGACAATAGCAGAGGAGAGGATGACTTTGTTGGGAGCCACGAAATAAATGCCTCTCCCAGACACTGATTAAGGTCATGACAAAACACATTCTTTTTAATCTCTACAATTCCTCATCTGTAAAGTGAGGATGAGGATAATGGGTGCTTAAAGAGTCAATTAGCTAATATATGTAAAACAAATATTTGCACAGTTACTAAGATAGCCGATGTCCTTAAATAACACGCAATAGGTTTGTATTTTTTGAGCTCCTAGTGTTTACCTGACCTTGTTTGAAGTCCTTTAGATGCATCAACATCTTCAGTCCTTGCATCTCTCCTATAAGGTGGGCATTACCACCTTCTAATTTTGCTATTAAGAAAACTGAGGCACAAAGACATTAAAGAATTCATTAAAGCAAACAAGCAGTGGGAACAGTAGAGTGGTAGAGCTGAGATTATTTATGGACTGAAAACGTGCAAAGATACCTACTTTGAGCTAAGCCTGTCCCAGGAGTGGGAAATAGAGCAGTGGATAAAACAGAGGGAAGACTCTCTGTATCCGCAGAACTTGCATTTCTGTTAAAGAGATAGAAAGAACAAAATAAATGAAACCTGCAAAAGGTGACATTGAAAAAATTGGAAAATTAATCAAGGGAGGTCCATTTTAAAGCAGCTGATATTTTTAATGGAGTGGAGCATAGGATGTCTGCATCCAGTCTGTTCTGGAACAGTATGTAGGGAAAGACATTGGGTCTGGGAATTGTATAGATGTATGCTTCTGAAATGCCTTTTATTTGCTTTGAAACTTGAGGAAATTCCAGCTTTTTGGGTTACAGAGTGAAAACACCACCTTGGCAGAATTGTTGCAAAGATGAGACAAGATGAAGATGATAGTGAGGAGAATGAGGCCAAAGAACCTCTGAACACCTTCTTTCCCTCATCTGCACCATGGAGGTAATCATAGCACCTGCCATTTAAGTGTACCATATAAAATAAATGAGATCATCTATACTAAAATGAATAGAGATGAATTTAGAGGTGACACTAAACATCCATTTGAATTTGGTAGCCATTAATTTTGTGATCAAGTGTCAGGAGTTATAAACAATGATTTTAGAAAAGAACACTTTCTTAGCTGTCAAAGAAGCAGTTCTAGGTCTGGTAGGTGGTCACAAAATGATATGTGTACATAAGCATAGTATAGCACCATACAGGATTCCCCAAATATCTTGCCTGTGTTATTTGGGTTTCCTGGGGAGTCCATTTCCCCTCACCCCAGAGAGAGCAGACAATAAAACCAAGGAAATTATTCTATCCAAGTCTATTTAGTGAACCAAGAAATACACTAGGGAAACTCAAAGGAATATGGGTGAGTGGTTACTTAGAGGAGTGTGGGCAGCTACAACATCAAAGAAGAGTGTTCCACCTCCTAGCAAGTGTTAACCACTTAGATATCTTCAAGGCAGAAAGAGGCCTCAAGTGCTCATGAGCCTTCCCCCACTTACACCAGGAGATGTTACTGAGCCAATCTTGTGAGGGTCTCATGCAGTACTGATGGCTTCTGAGATTTCAAGGTGACAGTGGCAATGACATGCCTAAACAGACAACAGCCCGGGATATGGTATCAATAGTGATGACCAGTTCTAATACCTTGTATGACCTAGGAGCTATGTTGTTCACATTGCTCACTGCCTTCCCCAGATCTCACTATGACCTGTTTATAGATCTACACACAATCTAAGACTGCTCCCTGAGTTCATCCAGTAACCAAGTGGGGATTTAATCTTCCTTCCTAGAATGGTTTTCTTGTCTGAGAAGTTGAGTATCATGAAGATATTTTCCAAGACACAGTAAATTTGTTAAATGTTGTTTCTTAGAAAGATGATGAGCAAGCCTGCTTTCCTTCCTTCCTTCCTTCCTTGCTTATATGACCCAGGGAAGTTATACAGAAGGTGGTATCCCTTCTCCAAGGCCATCCATCTTTTATCAACAATCCCTTACCAGAAGCCTATGTATTACACTTTGTAGCCAGACATACGATCTTCTGATGGAATTGATACAGCAGATGTCTAAACATTTCTCCTTCTTTTTCTACATCATTCATTGCAAATGCATTTTAATGACCCAACATAAAGGACAGGTAAGCGAGGATGACAGGACTCAAAGCTATCTTTGCCTCCTGAGTGCAGCAGGATTACATGAGGATATTAATCTATAAAATTCCTAAAGGATGGGGCCACATGGTATTTTCCATACCTGTTTAGATCTCAGCCTCAGCTGTGAATCCCATACTGCAGTGCGTTAACTTTCTCTTCTGGGTTGTATGTAAAGAGTCTCCCCATGAGAGGAGCTCATAGGAACCATTTGGCCTAAGTTGTCATTGTGAAAGTGGAGAACTGAGGCCCCGACAGAGAGGCTAGCTTAACCCACATCCCATGGCAAGACTGTTTTGAGACTGTTACCCAAAAATCCTACCTTCTACAATGAACTTTTCCAGAAAGATTGCTCTGAAACACCATTCTCTTTCAGGAAAAAAAGTGAAGTGAAACTATAGGGAAGTTACAATATCATGACTTGGTAATAAGTAGATGTTCTCTGTTGGGACTCAAGCTTGAGCTAAAACCTAGACAAGGCTCAAAGACTACATTGACATATGCATAAATGCAGCAACATCCCACATCCGAGAGAGATGTCCTCTCCTTCCAGGTTAAGATGAGTTTCCACAAAGATGGTAGTGACAGAGGCTTCTTCCTTTTCCTAAAATAACACAATAATAAGTAGCTTTTACCTGATTTATTCCAGAAGTAACTGATTTCCTTTGCTTGTAAGTCTTTAAGTCAATGTTGATCTTCCCATTTACTCAGATACACAATACTGAATGTCTATCATATACCAGATAGTAGAGGGGACAGAAATGAGCAAAGCAGGAAAGTCCTGTCCTTACAGGGAGTCAAGTGGTATCTACAGAGACAGGAGGAGGATGACCTGGAGGAGGAGAGGGAGGAAGAGGAGAAGAAGGGAGGAGAAGAAGAAGAAAGAGGAGAAGGAAGCAATACATGAGGAGTACAGGAAGGAGGAGGTAAGTTGGAGATGGAGGAAGATGAGGAGGAATAGGAAGAAGACACAGGAAGAAGAGAAGGAGGAAGAGGAGAAGAGGAACAGAGATGTAATAGTCACAAGAACAGAACAGAGTGTAGAGAAAAGCTAAGATCCACAAAGAACAAAAGCCATCCTATGAGACATAGAAACAAATAAAGAGCAGCAGACACACAGAGAGAAAATTGTTCAGCCCACAGAGAGAGAAAATTACAGAATAAGATAAAGAAGCAGTCATTTGTATGGCATTCATCCAAGGAGAAAGCTGATTGGCTCACAAGTTGGACATAAAGCCTACATTCTGATAAGGGGCCTTTCCTGGGCTTGTATGTGGCTTCAGAAGAGAGGTTCTGGGCAAAGAGAGGTGTGAGATGCACAATTTCCGATTATTCCAATTGGACAAAAGCCTCTATAAGTTTCTCCCAAAGAGAATGAAAAGAGAAAAAGATTGCCAGACTTGTGAACATGCAGAAGCCAAGGTACGGTGAGTGACAGAGGAGAGGCAAAATATGAGTAAGGTATTATCAAGGAACACTATTTATCCCCATGTGCACTCATGATGTATCCTTCTCCCTGTGCCCAGCCTCTCCTGTGGAGAGCTCCAGGAGACAAAGGCACAAAGGGAGTGGCGAACTGGAGCAACTGCCCAAGTAATCCAAGAAACAAACCCACATGGTGAGTCCTGAGGCTCAGCTCATCTGATGACAAAGGAAAGAGACATCTACACCATTGCCAAGAGGAGTTTAGTTTGCCTGTCTCTGTAATCTCACCCAGTGAATAGATTTGTATGCCTTCCACATATATGTATCCCCAAAATATATTTACCCCCACTGAACTATAAACTCATTTAACCAGCTGGTACTTGAAACCTCTACCCTGATGAACTCTATATAATTTTAAGTTCAGCATTCCAACGTTAGACCCCTAGTTTTCCAATTTAAGGATTCAGTAGACAAATTAACCTTTTTTTATTTCCATGGGATGAATATAAATTTGGGTCATCCTATTAGTCTGGGAGTTTCTGTTTTGTTTTTGTTTGTTTGTTTGTTTGTTTGTTTGACAGAGTCTTGTTGTATAACTCCAGGTAGTCTGGGACTTGCTATGAATCCCAGGCTGGCCTTGAACATACATGTGTCCTCTTGTGTCTGCCTCCCAAGTACTGAGATTATGGGCCTGCACCACCACACCTGACTCCAGCCTTTGTTTTTGGAAATCCCCTACCCTGACCACCCATGAGGAGACATTGTTGTCTCAAAGTAGGAATGCCACAAGGTGTCTGGTGGGGATTCTGCTTCCAGAAGAAACGTAGAGAAAGGACTGACTTTGTGAGCAGCCTGTTTCCAGTGCTCAGAGGTAACATGCTTTGACCATTCTCTCAAGTCAGAATGACCAGTGTTTGTTGAAACAGTAAGATTATTCCCTAGAAGGACCAGTTAACAATGAGAAATTTATTTACAAATGACTTTAAAGAGGGCTCTAAGTTTCTTTTCTGTTGTGTTAATTTCTTAGGGATCATTTTTAGGCTGTATTAATTACTACAATTTAACTCTGCTGGAAATAAAATAAGTATCAAAAAGCTTTGCTGGAAACCAATGCTGGCCTCCAGTCCAGAGAAAGGATTGAAGGATTTCCCTCTCCAGTTAAAGTAACTGGAAATTCTTAAGTACTGTGCAAGCTTGACATCTCTCTCTCTCTCTCTCTCTCTCTCTCTCTCTCTCTCTCTCTCTCTCTCTCTCTCTCTCTCTCTCTCTCTCTCTCTCTCTCTGGAAGCAACACCACAAAGCTCATGAAGGTTAAACCTGGTCCTTTCCACCCAAAATCTATGATTTGAACCAGATGGTGCCAGAGGGTGGAGCTCTCTGGTTGGCCATCATTTACCCCTGATTGCAATAGCTGTGAGAATGTGGGAAAGATCTCAGGACAGATTATTTTAGAAAAACAGCCACTTGTTTCTACCCATTATTAAATTCCAAGGATGGTGGTGGTGGTGAAAACTACAGGATCAGCAATGATGGGACAGCATTCGTGTTGCAGACTTTGTATCACAGTTTTCACAAAGACAACACTATCATCCTTTACAAATAACAAAACCAAGCCTTAGAGAAGTTTTAGAAGATGTACTTGGGTTGGTAAGATGACTGAGCATGTAAAGGCACTTGTCACCAAGAAAGCCAGATGAATTCAATCCCGTGGTGGAAGGAGAGAACTGACTCCTGTAAGTTGTCCTCTGACACACACACACACACACACACACACACAGAGAGAGAGAGAGAGAGAGAGAGAGAATACATATATGATAGATAGATAGATACATAGATAGATAGATAGATAGATAGATGATGTAATAAAAACAAAGACAAAATAAGATGCACCTAATCATACTACTAAGAAAGAAAATAGCTGGAAAGGCCATGAAATGGTTCAGTCAGTTTACTGCATAAGCATAAAACTTAATTCAATCCCAGAACCCACATGAAAAAGTCAGACATGACAATGTAATACCAACACCAAAAGATGGAGACTGGTGAGGCAGGGGGGGGGCAGGGGGCACATCCTGGAGCTCAGGAGCCAGCCTAATTTTCTTAGAAAGTCCCTGCCTCAAAAACCAAAAGGCAGATGATATGCTAAGGAATGACAATAGAGGCTACCCTCAGAGAGAGAGAGAGAGAGAGAGAGAGAGAGAGAGAGAGAGAGAGAGAGAGAGAGAGAGAGAGAGAGAGAGAATGGGGAAGAAGGAGGGAGGGAGGAAGAGAGGGAGGGAGAGAGGGAAGGAATGATTTGAACTACTGTTTTACTATGTTAGTTATTATTTGCTATATATGTCAGTGCTTCTTGGGTCAGGAATCCAGGCATGGCTTAGTAGGTGGCTCAGATTCCCTCAGAGTCTATAGTCAAACCTTCAAAGACCGCTGAAGTCGAATCCAAAGGCTCAACTAGACAAGGATCTGTTTCTAAACTCACTCAGGGTGGAGAAACCTCTTGGCAGCATTCATTTCTTGGTTGGCTCTTGGGCTAAGGGTCTCTGTTTCTCAATGTTGGTCAGAAATGAGTCACTAGATTGAATTTATACTTAAAGGAAGAGGGTTACACAGAGTTGCTGATCCCTGAGACTGTCTTCCAGGTACTTCCAGGTACTTTCCTTCTGGGCTAAGCAGACTACGTTAATATGCACACCTTCAGTCTTCTGAAAGGGCCTTCTCTCATTCCCAAATCTATTTTCTGCATCTGTCTTGCCCACACCCTCATGGGATCTCCTGATGCATTTGAAGTCTAGCCACAGTCTCCTTGGTTGCAATATTTTTCCTCCTCATTTCTCCAGCACTCCTGAAGTATTCAATCCGGAGGAGCCGCATGTACCATGTCTAACCTGGGAGCACCTAATCCGGTCCCTTGTTTTACAGATAAGAGCACTGAGACTCAGGCTCAGTCAAGAGAAGGGACCTCCCCAGAAATCCCACAGGAAGCCAGAGGCAGGGCTGGGCCCCTAAACCTACTGCATATCCCAACACACCAGGATCCTTGCTGGGAAATCAATCCAAACCAGGCACTTGAGCTCTAGCGAGAATGCAGACATTTCATCAACATACAAATGAGGGAAACATTTAGGCGGCTCTTCTCCCTCTGTCCCCATCCTTTTCTTCACAGGGGGCTGACTTCATTCCCTCCTGGGAGTGGGAAGAACTCACTAGTTTACTGAGCAGTGAGCAAGCCTTTCTGTGTGAAAATCCTGGGAGCTCTGATGGATGCCGCTTCACTGTGGTCACACAATGCCCTCTAGCCCTGAGTCAGGGTAGTTCCAGGAGGAAAAAATTGAAAACAATGAAGGCTCAGGAAACACACAAAGCTCTATGTGCAATTATCACAAAGCTGTTCAGCCTGGGGATCCTGAGGACCCAAGAACTGCCAGAGCCCCACGAAAATTGTGGGTATGGCGCTAAATTCCCTGTGAGTCTGCCTTTTCAGGAACTCTTGAGAGGGGTCACTGAACAAAAGGGTTGAGACCTTCCTACTAATTGCAACTTTCCAAATATCTGGAACATCTTGACTGATTTAAGAGATTACCAAAATGATCGTCCATGTATGCGTCTCTTTGTTGGTGATGAGTACTTGGTTTTTAGAGTTCTGGGGATTCATCTGAAGCCTTGCGTGTGCCAGGCAAAGACTAGCAAAGTTTCAACCCCAGGCCAGAGCAAACACTTTTCCTATACCAAGTGCAAATACTGTGAGGTCTATTGTCACGTGTCTACCCTGTACTTCAGAGCAATGCATTCCTTCTCCGAGTAGCCCTTCAGAAGCTGGCATTTATATTGCAAGTTCGGTTTAATTCAATAGATATGTACTAAATACCTGTGTTCTGGGTGTTGAGGAAGTGAGCCAGAAAGAACTCCTGTGGTATTGAGCATCTCTCCAATTTCCACCCTCATTTCTACTCCTGAGCTCTGCAAATCCCTAGGGTCCACTTGAATCACCCTTGGTGCCAGGGTTGGAAGTGTGACTATTTAAAGCATCTCTTCTTCCTACCCACTAAGATGGTTCCAGGGAATCGACAGTCCAACCTAAACCTCGGAACTGAGTTGAGTCTACCAGCTTGCCCCTACAATAGAATCTACAAGGAAGCAAGGACAGACAGCAATTATCAAGAGGAAGGGCATTGATAAGGAAAAGGTAGAAGGAGGCAGGACCACACTCCTGAGCTTGGGAGAAGGTTGCCATAGGAAGGATTCGGAATCCTCCTTATAAGGACAGTGAAACCACACCCTCTGGACATGTATACATGTCTGTTCCACTCAAATACTCAAAGATTTGCATAAGATTGAGTCTGATCAATATTCCAGAACCGGTTGGGAAGGGGATCCTGAGACACTGACTCCCAGCTGAGAAGCTATGGCAGTAAGGTTGCCAGTGAAGGGAAGAGTCATTTCTTCCATGATGTAACCACTGGTAGGTTTCCCTAGCTACAGCAACTCCTATCCAAAACAACAACAAAAGGCATGAAAGCTGGAGAGGCTTCTTAGGAAGGAGAAGGGACTCCATGGAGTGTGAGGGGGATAAAAAATGATGGAAAGGGGGGGTGAAACGGCCAAAATATATGTATGAAATTGTCAAAGAATTTAAGTCTAAATTGTGGTTTTACATGTAGCTGAGATGACTTAGACCCTAGCTACTTGGACCATAAGATAAGATCATCTTCATTTTTTCTAATTAATTTTAAGATATGTTACATGCCATAAAATGTATCTTTTCAAAGCTTACAGTTAGTGAGTTTGGGTGTATTTATAAGTTTACAACTATTATCAGTAACCCCCAGACAATGTCATCTGCATCTCCATCATGCACCCCCATCTCCCTTCTTCCTCTCATCCTCAGCAATGCTAGTGTGTTTTCTGTCTCTGTGGGGTTGACTATTGGGCCATGCTTTTTATTCAGATTACATTTACATGACTTTATTATTACTTTTACAGTGCTGAGTATCAAACCTCGATCTCTGTGCATGTTTTTAAAAATGCTCTCCTGATAAGCTATGTTCAAAGCTATTCACTGTGGACATTTCTGTCTGAGAATGAGGGGAGGAAAGAGCAAGCAATGAAAGGATGGAGGGAGAGAGACAGGAGAGAGAGAGAGAGAAAGAGAGAGAGAGAGAGAGAGAGAGAGAGAGAGAGAGAGAGAGAGAGAGAGAGAGAGAGAGAGAGAGAGAGAGAGTTATTTCAGGCACAATGTACATGTAGCAGTCAGGAGATAACTTTCAGGGGACAGTTCTTTCCTTTCACCATGAGTCCTGGGGATCAAACTCAGGTCAGTAAGCTAGGTGACGAGTGCCTTCATCTCCTGGGTCATCTCAACAAGCCAACAATAAGACGCTATTTTCTTTCTTTCTGGTTTCTTTGTTGTTGCTGTTTTGTTTTGTTTGGGGTTGTGTAGGTGTGGGGTCATGGAGGTGGGGAGTGCTAAGATCATCCATGGTGTCTCTTTCAACTGTTCTCTACCTTTTTCTTTTTTGAGACAGGATTTCTCATTGAACCTAGAACTAATAGTCTCAGATAGACTGAGTGGTTAGTGAGACCCCAGGATCTGCCTGCCTCCGCCCTCCCCTACATCCCCAGTACCAACCTACCTAGCTTGACATGGGTGCTGGGGTTAGTAGTTCAGCTCCTCACGCTTATGCATCAAGTGCTCTACTGATGGAGACATCTTGCTCCCCGGCCTCAAGCCTCTATTTTCTGTCTTCTTCCTGTCACTTACCTAGTCATAGCACACCACCTGCCTGAAATATGCCCCCAAGATCCATTCAAAACCTTTTTCCAAGTCCCATTGGGAACACTTTGCCTTTGGAGATAACTAGGCCAAGGATTAGAATTGGAGGTTGGGATGAGGGTAGGATGTGATGGAGAGGCTGAACAGGACCCAGGATGGGCATGGGGAGGGGGTGGTTGGAGCTCAGGCTCTATGCAGAGAAACCCCAAAGTCACTGGAGGCTACAAAAGGAAGCAGGCAGCTGCCTCTTTGGGTTCACTCTTCCAGATAATAGGTACCTGCTTGCCACAGAACCTCTCTGTGTTTGGCTGCCCTCCAAAGCTAACTTTTTCCTTGGCCCTATTATAATAAACATCTTTATTAACTAGAGCTGGGGATATAAAAGAAACTTGGAGATTCCAATTTTTTCATCATTGTCATTGAAAGACATTTGATATGAGACAAGGGGATATAAACAAACGCATTTTCGTGTTTGCTTCATCATACATAACTAAAATTGGAGCAGTACAGAGATGATTAGCAGAGCACTGCACAGGAGGACACTGGAGTCTGTGAAGCATTCCACGGTTTTAAATAATGAAGGAGCTCTCAGGGCAGGGTTCTGGAGAGTGGGGCGGGTTTCTTCAGAGATCTAGAGTAGTCCATCTCAGGCTGAGGAGCTTGTGGGAGAAGGCTGTTGTCATAAGTCTTCTTCTCTTTCTCATGATGTATTTCAAAGTGCATGCATTGCTAAGTTATGCATCTACTCATTTGAGCAACTCAAGACAGAGACAGCTAGATTAGCTTGTGTCAGTATTTAGCATGTCCCCAAATCACCTCAAGTTCTTATTTTAAAAGTCATGCTCCTAGACACCATCCCCAGAGTTTCACAATGTCCTTGAAGCCAACATTTAAGGAAGAGACTCGGGTGGCACTGGTTCTCCAGTCCCAACTTAATTCTAAGCAGTTGAGAATGCCTGTTGGCACTCTAGATTGAAACAAGGTCTAAGCATAAGCCATCAACTGGTGATGTCTGCCATGGGCTGAGGTACAAGGGTCATGTGTTTCTCATTCCTAAAGCAAGCATTCATCGGACACACAGCCTGTGTCTTCCTACGAGAGCCATGATAATCATCTCCGCATCATTCCAGTTTTAGTATACATGAGAATCCCTTCATTCATATCTGATGTAAGGATCTGTGTGCTCAGACATACAGACCCCAGAAGAGTACATCATTTCAGCCCATGCTGTAGGAAAGCCTATAGGGGGATGCATCCTAAAATGAAAATGTGGTTGCACATGAAGACATGCACATAGTGCTGTGACAGGGTAGAAACAGGAGCAAGGAAATGTACCTACCTGGACAGAAGACAACTGAACCTTATCTGGGAGAACAAACAGGAATTTTCCAGGTGAAAGTAGGGAGAAATGTAACAAAGACAATTACAGATGGTGCAAACAAGCATACTAGAAAATGATGTTTCCTGGAATTTGGTTATTTTATACACACGTACCCACACATATACACCTGCACAAACACACACTCATGTTCCAGTCCCACAAACATGCTGTTTCTCAAAACTTTAAGACTTATTGAGAGGGAGTTGGGGGAGGAGGTTACTAGAGGAGTTGGAACAAGGAAAGGGACATGGGAAAAGATGTAATTATATTTTAATTAAAATTTAAAATAACTAAATAAAAGAGTTACTGTACTCCCACATGAAATCTTTGCCCCTGTAGGCTAGTCTGCATCCTAATGTCTCAGTTTAAATGTCAACTCTTGTTCAACAAAGAGAGTCACCAGAATTTAATGTTGGGGTGTGGTGGAGTGCACATACATGCTAAAGTGCAGCTACAAAAGCCAGACAGGCAATAACACCTAGCCTCCGTACACTCACCAGGCCACACCTGATGCTATTGCCTAGCCAACATACATTCAGCAGGCCACACCCAAGTCAAGGCAGGTTCCATACATGAATCGCAGATCTAACAAACTGGGAGACTATGCAATAACTCCCCCAACCCCTTCCCATCCCAGCACAATAGTAACTTAAAAAAAAAACTGACCTTTTTCCTGGAACTTTCCCAGAGAGGTATTCTGTTAGTTACTTTTCAGTTGTTGTGATAAATACCATGACCAAGACAGCTTATAGAAGGAAGGGCTTATTTGGGGCTTATAGTTCCAGAGGGTTAGGAATCCATGACCATCACGGCGGGAGCATGGGCACAGGCAGGCAGACAGGCAAGGTGCTGGCACAGAATGGGATAGCTCACGTCCAGGTCCACAAACAGGAAACTGAGAGCACACTTGGAGTCTTCTGAATAGTGGGAGTCTTTTGAAACCTCAAAGCCCACCCCAGTGTTATACCTCCATCAAAAGGCCACACCTCCTAATCCTTCCCGAACAGCCACTAGCTGAGGACTGAGTATCCAAATGCCCAAAGTGTATGGGGACATATCATCCAAACCACCACAAGTATGGAATTCCAGCTGGCCACCACACGCAGAACAGCTCGAAGGTGAAGCTTGAGCACCTGTTTGCAGAAATGAGCTTAACCAAGACCCCTAGACTCTTCCTTTCTCCTAGGAAAGTTTGTTTACAAAAGTCACTAACAACTCCACCACCTACAGGCACCTTTGTTCAATGGAGATGCCCTAGCCCAGTTGGCTCAAGACAAGGAACATCACTGCAAAAGAACCCGAACAACTCAAAAACAGTCCCAACTTGGGAGACTCCCTTTCAAGACTGGCAGCCATGGAAGGGCTGCTCTTGTTTGCTCACAGCTGCCCCCTGTGTGAGCACTAGCAAATGCAGTCGAGGGGAAACCTGAAAACACCTAGGACTTCAGCAGTCAAGTCAAGTGGGTTAAGTCATGAAGAAGCATGGGTAAGAGTCACATAAATAATAAATAAATAAATTGCCCAAACAAAGTCACTCATGGCTTTTAAGAGTAGCCTACCTAGATGACTCCCTAAATAAGCCCTAGAACATTCTATCCCCTTACGTAAGTAAAAATAAACCAAAGAGGGCCTGGAATGATAGCTCGGCGGGTAAAGTACTTGTCCTGCAAACAGGAGGACCTGAGTTCCGTCCCAGAAGCCACACTGAGAATAGAAAGTGTAGTGTGGGCAATCGCAGTGCTAGAGAGGCAGAGACAGGCAGATCCCTGGGACTGTCCAATCGGCCAGTCTGCCTACACGGTGCGTTCCAGGTAAAAGACAGTACTTGTCTCAAAAAAAAAAACCCAAGGTGGATGGCACTTGATGGATGACCTCTGATGGCTACACATATGCAGGACATGGACAAACAGAACTGCAGAGAGGAAAAGGGAGGTAGAGATGGGGAGAGGGAGAAAGAGTGGGGAAAAGAGAGGGAAGGAGGGAAGGAGGAGACGGAGCTGGGAACTCAGAACAGGAAGCAGGCATGCAGTGTGTTTTCTTTTTCTCTCTCCATCACCTTGAGAGTATCACTTCATTTGCTTAGTTCACAAAGTCTGGTTACATGCCAGACACATTATGTATTGACAACACAGAAGTAAGCACTCAGGCAAGACTTCCCTCCTCCCAGAACACGATAGCTGGGGACCCAGAAATCCCACAGGCAGATGCATCTGTTCATAGCAATCACCATAAGTAAATAGAATTGAATAATCAGAGGGAGGAGGATAGGGAGGGAATAGGAAGAAAGGGACCAACTTTAGCCTGGTCGGCACAAGGTGGCACTAGGGCAGAGAACAGCTGATAGGAAGCCAATCCTACAAAGATGTGAGAAACAAAGATGCTGTATGGAAGTATCACGGTGACGCAGACATAAACAGGAAGCCTTGGGTAGCCTTTGGAAGGCCCATGGAGCTAGAATATAGCCATGAAGGAGGAGAGTAGAGAATGGAGTCTAGTTGGAGAGTTGGGCAAGAGGTGGAAGACAATGAAGGGATTTTACTTTAAAACAACAGTGGCAGAAGACACAGCTGAGTGGGTAGCGCACTTGTCTAGCATGCATGAGGCCCTGGATTTGATCCCCTGCAGCCACACAAACCAAGACGACCCCTATAATCTTGGTACTAGGAAAGTGGAGGCAGGAGGTTTAGAGGCTCAAGGCTATCCTTGGCTATATGGCACTTTCAAGGTCCTCTCTCAAACTGCAGCTAAGAAGAAAAGAAGTGTGCCTGAGCGGCCTTTGTAGCCATGACCACGAACCATGCAGGCTGTAGATAATTAACTATAAGGTACGAAGGACAACCCCAGAAGAGTCACTGTAGTTGCCCAGAATGTCCAATGCATGGATGAAAACAACTGAGCATCCACGTGGTTCATGTTACATAATAAAAGTCACATGACTAAGAAATGACCGAGCCAAGATTCACTCAGCTGTCTAACTAAAGCATACATGCTGTCTGCAAGCTCCACACTTCTCTGCCATGAGATGGAGCTGAGGGCCAATCTAAGGGGAGTGAGAATGCAGACACATAGGTTCCAAGGCCTTCAAATCTGTGGTCAGTAATTCGAACATGGATAAAAGGACATTCTGAAGGCTGAGTCCCACCAGCCCACAGAGCAGAGACGTTCAGGAGACTGTCCTTGTAAATGTGGAGTATTTACATTAGACCCATCTTAAAAGTCAGAAGATGTTGTACTGAGTGTTTACTCTGTGTCACTGATGCTTCCAAGTGCTTTCCATGCTGAATTCTTCACCAACCATAATATGAGGGCATTCCCATGGTAGAGGACAAAGTAGATAGAGATCTCTGCTTGCCTGTCTCCCAGCAAGACTGGGAATACCCTGAGCCTTTTCCACGTTTAAATGACTCATTAAACCCCACTGTAACATGCGGCAGAGTAGGTACTCAAGTGTGGCCAGTGACGCTGGGCTCTTCAAAAATCACTCACTCCACACTCTGTCTGCTTTGTTTTCATCTTCTGGTACCCCACATCACTACACCACTGGGTACCCACACGGATACACCAGTGATCCTATGGAGTTCTTCTCACTTCCTCAGTTTTGTAAGTGAGAAGCTCAAATTTCACCTTCAGAGCTAAGGTTTTAACTCAGGCCTCCCAAAGGTGTCACTGTCATCCTGAGGTCTGAGGGAACCTTGGGAACAGAAACAGGAATGTGGGGTAAAACTAGAGGGTGGTATCAGTAACAGCCTTGTCTTGACTGCTCTGCTCAAGTCAAAGGTGGCACTTTTTTTTGTAAAGAATTAAAATAAACGAAGAAGAATGATGGCCCAATCGTGGCCTGGCTCGTGCGTCCTGGGCCATGTGTCAGCACTGGGATGGGTTTGATGCAGGGGAAGAGTTAAGGCTTGAATTATTATCAGAATTAGGGTGCTTTATTGGTTCACATCACCCAATCTTCCCAGCCATTATGGCTTCACCAAAACATTAAACTACTTTAAACTTTCATTTTCCTCTTAAAACTAAATTAGTTCGGAGGAAATTGTGTTTTCTGAGCTCCAGTTCCAGCCTCGGGCAGAGGGAGTTACAGTACAGAGCACAAATAAACAACAATCACGGCCTAATTACTAAATAGCAGGAGCAGTGCTGTCAAGTGGCGGGGTCCTGGAGGGTGGCAGGCTCAAGTGGACCTCCTCTGGAAGCCTGGGGGTACTGACATGGGATCTTCTGCTCCTCTGGCCTTGAAGGCCAAAGACAAAGGAATGTCTAAGGCACACCAAGTCCCTGACCCCTGAGCACTAACCTATGATAACCTGTGCTCCTCCCCCACCCACACATTGAGACCCCTGTTGGGGTAATCCAATGGCAGAATCTGAGCCAGTTGCCAGAGCTCAGTCATGTGACTACAACTGAGCCATTCACTAAAGCTAAGACTAGTGGGTTAATATCTATTTGCTGAGGATCCGTTGTGTGTCAGGAAATATACCACACTCCTTGTTTTTAGTGGTTATCAGACATCTATTCTTTCTAGTGTCCACCTGTTTTGAAGAAATAGTCCTTTTGTGCCAAGCATGTGGCAAATTCTTTTGGCTTCGTGATTAACGATGAGTCTATCATAGGCCCTCAAACAGCGGAGTGATTGAGGCTAAACCAACCACAGGTCCTCAGTTATTGCAGGACACTGGTCATGTGATCAGAGCTACGTCAACCATAGGACCTCAAATAACCCAAAAGTAAAGCTGAGCCCAGCATAGGACATCAGTCATGTGACTGAAGCTAAGCCTCGTGTAAGACCTCACTTTCTGGGATATAACTGACTCAAGGGTGGAGGATGGGGATGGCAGTCCTGGAAGAGAAAGCTGAGGGATGGAAGGAGACAAAGAATGCTGTCAATGGTAAGAATCTTGTCCTATCTAGAGTTGCATTGCCCAAGCATAACCCACCGCAGCTTTCACCTCCCATGAGTTTGGTCCAGATGGAGTCCAGTCACAAGAAGTAGGGACTGAATGAAAGCCTCATTTGTGTACATAACATCATTGAGCAAGCACTGCACACAGTCACCTACATGTTCATTTCACTGAATTCCTAAATCCACAGAACTATGAAGGTGGTACCAAGGAACTCCTATTTCATATTTAAGGAAACTGAGGCACAGAGATATTAGAGTTATTTCTCCAAGGTTGTATACCTTAGAGCTACAGAATAAAGACAGCTCTCTTTTATGAATGTCATGCTCCCTTGCAAAGAATAGTATAGGTACTGTTATCTCTCTTCACAGATGGGGGATGATGCAGAGTTTAGGAGATGGGGACCCAGCTTCAAGGCCACCTTCTTCATCCTTCCCTCCCTTACTTCCAGACAAAATCTGCCCATTGGATGTTCCCAGCCACTGCACCAGTGCACAAGCCCTGAGCTGATCCCTTTGTGTTTCTACAAATGGAAATATCTCTATTGTGTTTTCTTTTTCCGCTGTATCTAAAGATGATCCATGCTGCCTGGTATTATTCTCACCGGTAGTGCTCCAGCCCACAGATGCCATGGGCTGAAACATCCTGTTATACAACTGTTCCAAACTTCCAGGGCTGATTGCCCCTGGCAGAAGCAGCCCCAGACAGACCAGAGTGTTTGATGCTGAGAGAGCATGTCAAGGCTGCCTGGGCATTTGCTAGTCCCTTTTAATTTCAAGAGCAAGAGAGTCTGGATGTGCAGAAACCAGGGGAAAGCAGGAAGACAAGGGGAGAGAAGGGCGAGGTGAGGTCAAGTGGGGGTTCTGTGAAGCAGCAGTGAAGAGCAAAACCAATATCATCATTGCTCATTCCCCTGCTGGGCTCCTGATAAGACAAGACATTTGAGATTGCTCCCGGAAATGGGGACTTGGCCAGGGTGACCTTGGATGCAAGGACTCTTCACTCACAAGGCAACCCAAAACTCTTCCTGTTCCAGGTCCTGCAGTGGATGTGACTGAGAAGAGTCCCTGTGTCCCATTGAAAGCCTTGTCTCGTAGCTGGGCTAAGCAAACAAGCTACCCATTTTGGCATATTTTTGAGTAGCATCTTTGGGGATGGAAGTGATGGTTTCAGTAACAGTGTGGTATGCTAGCATGACTTGAGAGTAGGGTTCATGCATGAGGTTCTTTGCAGCAAATATGAGCAGCCCCTGGTATCCTTATGGTAGGGCCAGCCCTCCACCAACCTCTCACCCTCTGACTTCCATAAAACCATCATCTGAAACAGATTTCTCTCTGCTAGAGGCTGAAGGTGGCAGAGGGACTATTATATGGGGGTATATTCATTTCCTATCATGGATACAAAACTTAGAGGCTTAGAAAAATACATATTTATTAATTTACAGTCCTGGAGTCTCGAATTGGCCTCACTGAACCAAAATTGAGATGGCTGCAGGATTGTGGTCTTGTCTGAAGGCTCGAGGGAAGAATTCATTTCATTGTTCCCTTCAGCTTCTAGTGGTCACCAATGGTCTTTGGCTCATAGCCCCTTCCTTCAAGCTAAGTTATTCTCATCCTGGCAGTCCTCTGCTCTGCTCTTTCCCTTCTCCCTTCTCTACTCTGAAAGAGCCTGGTGATTACAATACATTACTTCAACCCTCCAGGATGACCTCCCCACTGCAGTGTCAGTAATTAGCAATCCTGATTCCACCCACTGACTTTATTCCCCTCTGTAAGATAACCTAACATAGTCACAGGTTCCTAGAATCAGGACATAGATATCCATGGGGATCATAATTATACTGCCTACTATAGAAGCTTTGGCAAAATTCTCATTCTGTGTGTTTGCTTTGTTTGTTGTTACTATTGATAGCATCTCAATAGGTATCCCAGGCTAGCCTCCAACTTGTGACCCTCTGGCCTCATCCCCCAAGAGGACTAAAGGCATACATCACCAAGCACAGCTCATGAAACCCTTGACCTCCTTTTCCCAAGGTCAGTGAGAAAGCCTGACAAAGTGACTCAGGAACTTGCCTCTCATTCCCCCGGAAAAGCGCCGTTAGTGGAGATGTCTGCTGTGAGAGCAATAATGATGCTGACACTTGTTTGTGTGTTTGATCCTGGGTTGGCCTCAAGCTCTCCATCCTCCTGCCTCAGTCCCCTGAGATGAGAGTAGAGGTTTGCACGATGGAGTCTCAGAATGAATGCTAGGGAATCTCCAAGACAACCCCTCACTCGTAAGCAAACAATGAGGCCTTCTTCTACACATGTACAATCACCACAGTCTCTCCTAGGGAATGGCACATGCTGGCTTGCACACAGATGCCTTCATGTGCTAATGTGTGACCATGGTGTTGACGCAGGTCCTCCACTGCCAAAATGTTGGTTCAAAGAAGACTGTGCTGTCATATCGGCACTGACACGCTGGGTGTGGCTGTGCAGTGGGGTGTGCCTTCAACAGCAGGGCTGTGCGGCGGTGCCACTGGCAGATTAGCACAGAATCATTTTGTGTCCTCAAGAGTGTCTGTCCTTGGTGGGATTCTGAGCTCTCTGGCCATGGTTAGCTGGACCACCAGCCAGGACATTGGATAAGAGCCTTGGACCAAGGCTGTGGCACCAGTGCAGACATCCTGACATCTGGGGCTGTGGATGACTCAAGGGTCCTCTGATGCAGCCTAAGTCCTGGACATGTGAGTTTTAAAGACCACAAGCAGCAGAAATTGACCTTCCTTCTTCAACTGGTTGAATGTCAGTGATGTCACTGGGGAAGGCCCCCTTCTGGTTCTTTCCATGTCTTGCCTCTTTCTGCCTCTCCTGCATTCACCACCCCCCTTCCTTCTGTTTCTCCTTCTCTCCCCCTCTGTCTCTCTGTATCTCCTGTCTGCACCTGGCTCTGTCCTTCCTACTGGTTCTGTCTCTTCCTATTTCTTTATTCACCTCTCTTTCTCTGTCTATGTTTCCCTACTGGTCTCCTGTATCTTTCTGTCTCCTGTCTCTGTCCCTCTGTCCCTGACTGTCTCTAGATCGTCCTCCCTGTCTCTGTCTCCTGTCTCATTCTCTCAGTGTTTGCATACACAACACATTTCCTTCTCTGTGTGTTTTGTGTTTACGTGTGTGTGAGTTTGTGTATGTATGCATGCTTGTATGTATGTGTTTATGTTTGTGCAAGTTTATGTGTGTATTATCATGTGAGTAAATGGTGTGTGTAAGTTGTTTGTGTATGCATTCTGTATTGTTCATGTGTGTGTGTCTGTGTTTTTGCTTGTGTGTGTTTGTGCATATGTGTTGTGTGTATTGTGTGTGCTGTGTGTGTACATGCATGTGTGTGGTTTGCTTCTGTGTACTGGCATCTGCTTTTCTTTTTCACCCTCTCTGTGCCTTTTAACTGTCCTCAAAGCTCTGACTTGAGATCTTATTTTCCCCTTTGTTTGTTTCCTCCCTTAACTCTTCTCCTTCGCTGTCACTTCATCCTGTATTTCTCTTTGATGCTCCTCTCATTTCTCTGCTGTATGACAAAGAAAGGGAAGGAGAGCAGGAAAGACGGAGGCAGAGGAGGGGGATAAACTCCACTCTTCATCCACTCATCCCCCACCAGTCAGTCTTGGCCCTGAATTCACAGGCCAGGCTCTGCCCACACCCCCATAAGGAGAACTTCAACATTCCAGTCAACCAGTACAGAACGAAGCACAGCCTCCCTTTGCTTGTCCAAAGTGCACGTTCATTGGGTAGGAGCAGCCAAGGCTGTTAAACAGGCTGCAGTTCTCCAGGGGACAGTCTGCTTTGTCTCCAGAAAAAGAAGAGAAAAAACTGCTCAGTGTCCCCATAAGAGTGCTGTATCCCCATTCACAGTCAGCACTTTTACTGTTAACTTTCTCCATAAGGAAACTCTGTCATTCCAGAACTGAGATGCAGGCTTGGAGGGGGAAAGGGAAGAAAGAAATAATTATGTGCCCAGCTCTTGGCAGTTGCGCATTTTTTCTTCCCGTTTTATGTTCCAAGTCATAATCCTACACATATAAAATTTAACCACCACTGCATTGTTAGCATTTTGCAGCGAGAAGTCTTCAGCTACAGCACCAACCAATTTGCTTGAAAGAATTGCTGGAGACTGCTTGCAGCCAACAGGCCCAGGTTGGCTTGTCTCACCCCCGGTGTACCAGGTGACAGGAACCCTGGCTTTTCCTCATTCCTTTTGTCTATGCAGCATGCAAGTTTATAGACTCACTGGCTCTTTGATGAACACCCCACTCATGGCTTCCTTTCAGGGAAGGCATCAGGGTATTGCCAGAAGAAGCAGAGTGAGAGACTCCATTCTGGAACCTTCCCAGGCTGGGGTCACATAAGGCTCTTTGTTTTCTCTTTGGGTTACTTTGGGCCAGTCACTAAACCCCTGTGAGGCCCACTTCTGGCTTCTTCCATGGAAGATAGGACTGGAAGCCTCATCTCACAGGCTGTTGTAAGGATGTTAGATGAGGTAAGCCCATTATATAAAGGAGACATGTTCTGACCAAGATAGTTAGTATCTGTTCTGCTCTTCATTCCAGCTCCAAGGTTGGAGTTTGGAAAGTATTTGTGCTTAGTAAATGGGTAAAAGAACATAGGGATGAGTTCTGGATGAACTGCCTCCCTACTTCTGGCCTAAGGTGACACTCCATAGGAAATTCCTAGCTATGACTTTGAAATATTCCTTCTTCCTCCTTGCTTCCTAGGTGTCAAAGGGCCTTTCCAGCCCATACATTTTGCAATTTTAGGACTCTAAGAGCAGGGCACTGTGAAGAGTCCATAGGAATTAAGACTCTTTGACAGCAAAACCCCATCTTAAGCTACCTTAAACACCAAACATTGAATGAATCAACTACTAGCATGTCTACACCTGCAGTCACTGCTGTATCCAAGATCCTGAGCCCATTATCATGTGCTGTCTCAATTGGTCTTAAGGTGGCTGTCTTCACAAGACGAGGCCTGCAGTCCTATACTCCAGTGGTTTCTGAATCTGGCCCACTGGCTGCTATGTAAATACGGTTTTACTGGAGCACAACCACATCTACTCATTGGTCTGTAGTTGATGGCAACTTTTACAAAGCAAGGGCAGAGTTCAGAAGCTGCAATAGACACAGAGGAAAGAAAGAAAGAAAGAAAGAAAGAAAGAAAGAAAGAAAGAAAGAAAGAAAGAAAGAAAGAAAGAAAGAAAGAAGAGAAAGAAAGGAAGAAGGGAGGAAGGAAGGAAGGAAAGAAGGGAGGAAGGAAAGAAAGAAAGAAAGAAAGAAAGAAAGAAAGAAAGAAAGAAAGAAAGAAAGAAAGAAAGAAAGAAAGAAGTACCGTGATAGTCACCATTGGGCCCATCACAAAAAAGGCTTGCTGGGCCTTATCTACACAGAGCCTGTTTTTGTCTTGTGACAGTGATGATTTGAATGGGAATAGGTCCATAAGGCTCATATATTTGAATTCAAGGTCCCCAGCTGGTGGTACTGTTCTAGGAAAGATTAGGAGGTGTGGCCCTAGAGGAGGACTTGTGTCCCTGGGTGAGGACTTCAAGGTTTCAAAAGCCCATTCCATTCCCAGCTAGCTCTCTCTGCCTCCTGTCTGTGAGACAGATGTGAGCTCTCAGCCACTGCTCCAGAGCCACACCTGCCTGTCTGCTGCCAGGCAGGATGGGCATACATTCACCCTCTGACGCTTTAAGAAATCTTCCAATTAAATGCTTTCTCTAAGTCGCCTTCACCACGTTGTCTCTCCACAACAACATAAAAGAAGATGAAACGGAAAAAAAAAAAAAAAGAAGATGAAACGGGGTAGAAAGTCTCAGGGTCATGAACATGGCTCTTCCTAAACCGTTTCCAGGGGCCTGGGAAACCCTTACAAGCCCATCTTTACCCTGTGGGCACCCCTCAGCTGGAAGGTGAAAACAGCCAAAGCACCTTAATAGAAATTCCTCCCCATCAAGGTCATAGAGAACAGGAGACGCCAATGTCCCCTAGGAGAAACAAGGGCAGTTGCTAGAGGAAGAGGCTTTAAAGGAAAGTAGGCAAGCCAAGGGATCCCATCACACAGACAGGTGAACAGACACAGGCGTCGTTTCCAGGGTCAGAGGCACCAAAGCCAGATTCCAGCTTGTCAAAAGCAGTGAGTTTCCAACCAGTCTCGTAGATACAAGTTTTCAGTTAACAGACAGATGCCTCTTTTCTGGAATAAGCACTCATGTGGATTCCTGTATCAGGAATTCCAGAGCTAGCCTGCCCTCACCACTGTTGATTCGGCAGAGAGCCAAGAAAACCAAGTCAAACACTATTATCTTTCTGCTCAAGACACTGCCATGGCAGAGACTCAGCAACACAAACCTCTTAAACCAGAGGCAGCGTTTGAAGCTGGAAATGACCCTTCAGACCCTGCCCAGTATGCCCACTCTCTACTCATCAGGCTGTGAAACTCTCCCAGTCCCAGACAGCATCCCATGAGTCCAGGAGACAAAGCAAATCAATCATAGAACTCTCCCTCACTGCCCCCCACACACACACAGGATCTTCAATGCAGCAGCCATGTGTGCACTCACTGTCAGTGAAGATTGTGCTAAGCCTCCTTATCTGCCCTGGCTATCCAGATTCCAGAATCCTCATCTAGCCACAAAGAAAAGCTTGCAGTGCCTCTCTCTGTTCTAAATGTGTGTCTCCTCATAATAGTGCCTTATTGAAATAAATAAAGAAACCAAATGCCTATCAATACATGAATGAATAAACCGAGTAATATGTATATACAATGGAATATTGTTTCGCCTTTAAAAGGAAATTCTGACATCTGCTGCAGCATGGAGGAAACCTAATCTCTAAGTGAAATAAGCTGCACACAAAATGATAAATAGTATAATTCACTTAAATAAGATCCCAATGCAGACAGAAAAAATGCATGCCATCAGTGTCTGAAAGCTGAGAAAATGGAGAGTTTATGTTTAATAGGCCTCGTGTTTCTAAGTGAAAATTCTGGAGTTGGATGGTGATGGTGCTGGCTTCCCAATGACATCAGTGTGTGTAAAAACCAGTGTACTGTGGCCAGATCTAAGGAAACATCACAGAAGAGAAAGGCCAAAGGAATGGAGGAGCGAGAGGATGAGAGCCGTGCTTCGAAAAGCTGTCTTCTGGACATGATGAGGCTGTAGCTCACACACATTCGAGGCAGGTGGGGTTCCCTGCATAAAACCTGTACAAGATTAATTGGGCAATGGAGTCACACACCTTTGATCCCAACACTCAGAGGCAGAAGCAGACAAATCTCTGAGATCAAGGCCAGCCTGGTCTACAGAGCGAGTTCCAGCAGGATATCCAGGGCTACATAGAGAAACTCTACCTTGAAAAACAAGACAAACAAAAAAGGCAAGATCAAGATGGCCTAAGTCAGAAAAGATGGGAGAAGCTTATGAGGCCCAAGCTGAGGTGTCCCACCCCTACCCAAGGCGCTGTTCCAACTACTAAAGGGGGAGAGTCACATTTGTTTGAAAGTGAATAAACAACCCCTGGTAGGTTGTCTATTCCGCAGTTGTTGGCCCCATAATCATGCGCAGATGGGCAGCACTAATTGGACTCAGGGGGTATTTTAAAAGGTAGGGAGGATAGGAAGTAGTAGGGAGACATGCTGTGGGGGCTGTGGAGAGCTGGAGGGAGGAAGGAGGTAGATATATATATATATATATAGTATCAAATTTTCAAAGAATAAATAAATATATTGTTAAAATAACGTGTTTTTAAAAAATGCTTTAAGGTGCAAACGACTTTGTATCATCAGTTTGGTGTTCAAGTTAATTGCTCTGCCCATCTCTCTGACTCTATCCCACAGTCTTTCATGTTTTCCCCTTACCTGGAAACAGATTATGATGGCTACATGCCTTCTTTTCCAAGTTCTAGGAGCACTTGGTTCTTCTTCTTCCTTGGGTCCTGATCTTACCGTGACATCCTGCAGATCTCACTGTGATTGACGGTTCATTTGCAGCACTGACTGGATTCCACTGAAGTACAATGTCTCTCACTTCCCAGGTTTTTCTTTAGCACTGTGCCATAGAGCTCACCTCCATTCACTTTGTTCTGAAATGTAGTCTGTCTGTCTTTCTCTTCTGCCATTTCAGCCTGATATTACAAAATCACACTGAGCCCAGCCATGCATAAGAAACATCTCATTGCATCCAAGCATCTGTAGTATTTGCCCCCAGGTATAAGCTCACCTGGGAATTTGTTTTAAAATGTAGGTCCTTGAGCCACTAAGTTGGCTCACATGTTGTAAGGGGAAAAAATCAACCCCTGTAAGCTGTCCTTTGGCTTCCACATACACGGACAGATTATTTTAAAAATGTAAAAAATTATAAAATCTAAGTTCTGGACCCACTTAGAAATTCAGATTATTTGTCCAATATATCCCAGAAGTACCAATCTTGATTCTACCAAGTCAAGACAAATTTTAAACCCTAGTCTACAAAAGCATCAGCCTGAGGTTGAAGGAAACAAGCCATTGACTTTAAGAAGAGTGCTACAATGTGTATCCAAGTATAATGTTTCTTTAAATTGCAATGTATCTTTTATTTCACATCCAATCTACTTTGTACTTAGTCCCAAGCAATTACTGTTAAATATTGTCATTGTGTAGCTTGTTTTCCTATAAATAGCATAATTATGAAATTTTCACAGATGTTGCCACTTTCTACTTAATTGTCTACACCTGGGCTATTTTAACCACTGGGGTTATAAACAGGGAACAGGCTCCAGCACTTCAATGCATAACAGCCACAGAGTGAGAACTACCTGAGCCACTGGCAAGCTACACAGAGGGTACCATCATCTACTCATTCAACTAATATCTGTTGAGATTTCCTCATATTTCATTACTGCATCGTGCAAATGTGACCTAGGAATCCAGCACAGGAAAAGGTGGAATGATTTGCCAGTTAGAGCAGCAATGTCAATGATCTTAGAGACTGGTGCAATAGTAGTCAGTAGAGGCCATGTTCAGTGAATGACAAGACAGGGAAACTTCTTATGGTCTACTAATTACCCATGGTCTTTTTATGACTTCTCGTTGTTCCACATCCTTAACTGAGCAGCCTCAACTCTTCCTCTTGGTCATCCCTGAGCCAGCGTGATCAAGAAAAGGAAGTATGGGGCTTCACCAGCTCTAGCCCTTGTGTTATCCATGGAGATGAGAAGAGGCTGGCTGTAACCCAATCACCAAGATTGAGAACCAGTTAGAGGTAGTCCTTTAAGGTGGCTGATATTGACTATAAACTGGAAAGGGTCTAGATCATCATGGAGACAAACCTCTGGGCATGTTTATGACACAGTTTTTAGACTGGGTTAACTGAGGTAGCACCCACCTTGGATGTCTGCAATGCAATTCCATCAACTGGGGTCCTGGATTGTATAAAGAACAGAAAGTAAATTGAGCAACAACACTCATTGTTCTCTGCATCATGACCATGTGACCAGCTGCCTCAAGTTTCTGTTGCCATGCCTTCCCCATCATAATGAATGATGCTCTCAAACTGTGTGAGCCCAAATAAACCCTTCCTTCTTTGAGCTCTTTGTCAGGTACTTTGTTACAGCAGCAAGACAAGTAACAAAGCTCCAAAGAAAAACAAGTGGTGTCATCGGAAGATGGGTGCAAATGCTGCATAACCCCCGTGAGTGTTCTCTCCAGAGATGACCTAGCCTTCTAACCCCAGCTATGTAACACCTCTGCTCTAAGGGATCATAAATTGATAATATCATGCCCATCCTCATTCTCAGCCCTGGCCCACCAGCTTCCTGGGACTCCAAGGCTATCCCTGACATATTCCCACATCTGGCATGACAGGATGAGGAATTGAACACTGGTTGCAGCTGACGGAATTGGCAGAGAATCTCTGCTTGTTCCCATAACAGATGGGCATCTGTCAGAAAAGCCCTCAAGAAAAAATGTGGTCTCTCAGGGTCTCCTGCCTGTAGACTTTAAATTTTTCCACTGCACCCTGGCATGGCTATTAATTAATATTATTATTATCTTTCATTGAGATGGATGGGAATACTAATTGCTCCTCTCATTCAATTCTCTCCATAGTCATACTTATCTTTAGACAAATAACAACATAAAGACAAATGATTGATGCTCAGCATTTAGCCTCATTTGTAAGTGAGTTGTCTGTGTTGATATTTCTGTCACTGGCCTGAGCTCTTTGCCTTGCTCTCCTTCTGCACCCTACCACCTCCCCTCTTCCCCATTCTCTCCCTTCAGTGGCATATCATTAGCTCCTAGGTTGGGAGCAGAGACAAAGAAAAGCCTCCTTGAAATAAAGCATGACTGGTGGAAGAACAGTAGCTTATTCCCCATAAAATCAAATACACAACCAAGACCTGAGGCCCATTTCTTCCCTTCCTTAATTGTATGACCTTCAGATACTATCAGTTGCCCAAAGCTGTCTCCAATTTGGATGTCTTTGTTACCTTTCTATTGCTGTCATTAGACACCATGGCCATGGAAACATAGGATAAAAAGTTTATTGGGAACCTACAGTTACAGAAGGTGAGTCCATCACCATCATGATGGAAAACATGGCAGCAAGCAGGTAGGCAGGCATGGCTGGGAGCTCTCACATCCTGATCAATAAGCAGAAGTCAGAGGGAATGAGAGCTCTCTCAAATCCCAATTCCAGTAGCACGCCTCCTCCAACAAGGGCACATCTCCTAATCTTCCCCCAAACAGTCCCACCAAGTTCCAAACAGTTCCATTCAAGCATATGAGCCTGTGTGGGCCATTCCCATTCAAACCATCATAGTGGGTAAATTCACAATCTACCCAAATATGAATTAATAAAAAGAATTCTATAATGATGACTCAGTCACCAATACTTGAACACGATCAAAATGTAGAGGAAGGTAGGGAACTAGGGGAGGTTTACAGAAGAAGAAAGAGAGGACTTTAGGCACTGTGAGGAACATGAGTATCATGGTAGGAGATTCTTAAGCTGGTCCTGAGCTTGAAGCATGAGCAAACCTGTTCCTCAGAGAAGTTGTTTGTTGACTGAGTCTTGGCAGTTTGGAGTCAGATGATGCCATCTTGTATGGTCTAATCATTGGCCATGTAAATGTCTGGTATCCTAGGCTCTTCTCCAATAAATTGATGGTGAACATGATGCCTAACCGTAGATATGGAGAAAGCAACAAGAGATGATCTATAAATTGCTCAGCTTCATACCTGGCATCCATTCATACATTAGCAAATGACATTTTAGTCCCTGTTCTGATTGATGGAACACCATGATGAGCAGACAAGAAAAGTCTCTAAACTCACATGGCTCTGCTTAGTGTTAGAAAACATCGCATAAAGTATCAAGCAACAAAACAATGCCATGCCAAGACAAATGCTAGCGGGGTAATTAGGGTTGTGAGAGTGTATTCTACTGGGGAGTGAGAGGTTGTCATTTAGCTGTAGAAAGGTAATCAGAAAGGACCTTCCTGAAAAGATGATATCAGACATGGAGGCAACCTTAGCCACACTGAGGCCTCAGGAGAAAGACATCAAATGGCAAACAGGGCACATAGACCTTAGGCATGGCATTTCAAAAGCATGATGAAGATCAGGATGTTTGCAATGGAGCAACTGCTGAGGAACGGTGGGGGCAGAGCCTCAGAGGGCCAGACATGTGCAGGCAGGCTACTGAGCATGCTCTGTGGCCTTTACTCTAAAAGCAAAGGTAAGTAAAGCACTGGTGGTTGAAATGGTGCTTCCTGGTTTTCCTTGAGGAGAAATGAATAGATGTTTATCCACCCCAGAAAAGGCAACAACAACAACCAAAGAAACCATTCCAGCTCAGTGACTGAGTAACTTTGTAGGACTTCTCTGCGGCTGTGATGGTACTCTCTCAAATCCTACGGTGTTTACCATGACCAAAAATCAACTTGGAGAGGAAATAGTTTGTTTCACCTTACAGCTTCCAGCCCATCATTGAGAGAACTCTGGGCTGAAATCTGGAAATAGAACCTAAAGCAGAGGCCAGGAAGGAATGCTGCTCACAAGTTTGCTCTGGCTGGTTCATCTGCCTTTCTTATACAGCACATAATAATCTAATACAGTCCATAATAAGCTAAACCCTCACACACCAACAACAAAAACAAAATGCCCCCACAGACTAGTCTGAAGAAGTCAGTGCTCATTCCTCCCAGGTGACTCTAGTTGATACAAGTTGGCCAAAGCTAAACAGCACAGCTTACTTAGAGTGACGTGAGTTGGCTATAGGGTCATGAGGGATCTCAGAACAGTTTACATCACAAAAAAGTCCCGTACCAACATGAATGACAGCCTCCCCAAAGCTGCAAAGATGGGGCACCCTCACCACTACCAGCTGCATCTGGTGCATGATCCCATGCCCCTGGGGGCTGCTCTCAGGTGAGAATCTAACGACTCTTCCAGGCCCCTCATCCTATGAGGGAACATTGACAGGGCCAGTCTTAGAGGGCCCTGTGAGGTTAATCCCAGTTGCTGATGGAAAGATGGCAATGGCCAACAGCAGATTCAGCAGTAACAGGAGCCCAGTCTGCATTTTTAGTGCATGCTCCAGAGCTGCAAAACTGCTATGATCGTCCAGCTGTGGCGTGGGCCGGTAGCATCAGACCAGGAGGGGCACATGGTGGAGGCTGAAGCAACAGAACTTGACAATGGGCGGGACTTGAGGCAAGATAAAGGAAAGTGAGGAAGCAAAGACGGGCTCTGGGTTTGGTGGGTAGAGGAAGGGCCACAATTTCATCTGAACGGCTGTGTTCACCAAGCAGGAGAGTTTAGGAATGGAAGAGGCAAACAGGAAAGGACTGCTGTGGCTGGAGGAAAGGAGGGAGAACAATTTCACCCAGCCTCCAGCTTGTTTTAAAGATAGATGGAGAATAGCTACAGAGTCCAGCGTCCTGTGCACACGCCTTCCCTCGCTTTTCCATCCCCTCCCTTCTCACCCTGGAGCTGTGATTTTCTCCCAGCTGCACAGTGCCAGCTGCTGCTGGGGGTGGAGAGAAGGCATCCATAGGCCCTTCATCACCCCTTTGTCTTCCACAGAGTAGGAGAGTAGGGTCTCCGCGGCCAAATTTCCTAATTACCTTCACAGCAGCTCTCGGATCCCTGGTTGACACTCCTGAAAAAAAATGAAATGCATCTAGATGAGGAATCCAAGCAGGGAGCTGGCTTGCTATTGGTCAAAAATGACTAGGCTGCTGTCCGAGACTCTCAGAGAGGGCTGTTTAGGAACATTAGCTAGGTCTGCTGGCATTTTGCAGGCTGCAGCATGCAGAGAGGTGGAATGAGCCAGGCAGGGGACTTGGTGGTCATCAGAAACAAACTCTGCTGGGGTTGCGGGCTGCAAGGGTGTCCTGGAGGTCTGGGGAAATGGAGACTCCAGCACTTCTAGATGTTCTGTCTGGTCCCTTTAGACAAAAGCCCCCTTGAGGGGTGCAGTGAAAGAGCATTTAGCACTTCACTCTAATGACTCAATAGGCCTGGATGATCCCCTGTTTCCCACCTCTAAGATGGAGTTACCAAAGCTTTCTTGATGGTTCTGCTCAGGACTCAGGGCAGTCTTGTGTGTCAGTGTCCCACATGAGTAGAGAGATTGTTCAGTGGTTAAAATGTTTGCCACCCAAGCATCAGGACAAGAGTTCAGATCCCCCCCCCCCCCAAAAAAACCAAGTGCATGTCAGATGAGCATGGCAACCTATGTGCAATTCCAGCTTCAGAAAGCAGAGCAAGCTCAATACAAAAATTAGCCAAGCCCTCAAGCTCTGAGTTTGACTAAGAAACCCTGCCTTGATTAATAAGGTAAAAAAAGTGAACAAGAATGATTTCCAACATCCACCTTGAGCCTCCGTATATATGTGTACACATGTGATATATCCTTGTATGTTCTGAACTAGTAATTAGTATTATGTGGATTAGAAAAAATATGTGTACACATTTGCATGCACACATACACATATGTGCACCAATATACATACAAAAAAGCATGGATACACACATTCATACCATACACAAGCAAATGAAAAATAATAATTAAAGATATTAATATCTTATAAGGTCCCTAGGATGTGACAAATGTTCAGTAAATATGGCTCCTTCTATCCTCACTCGCTTTTGTCTTTTTTCCTTGCTACTGTTGTTTGTTTTACTTATTTTTTTTGGTGGTGGTGGTGGTGGTTATGATTTTGATTGGTTGTTTGTTTTTTCACTAGGGGAAACCCATGGCAGTAGTTTTGGCTTTTATTTTAAAACCGTAAGTAAGTCATGGGTGGGTTAAAGCAAGGTAGTGAGTGATAAGCAGCTTGCATTGTGTGTGATATGCAAGCCCCTGCTGCTGCCATGTACCCTCGCCTCCATCCTTCCCTTCTGATGGGATCATTCCTGAGAGGCCACCATGTCCTCACGCCAACTCAATACCCCAGATCTGTCCTGGATTCCTGCAGCCAGAAATGAGTTCCCTGATCCATCTGCCAACCTCACCACTCCTGCCTGACCGCTCAGTGCCTCCCAATTCCTGGAAGCGACCTGATGGGTGACTATCATGATCCCGCTTCATCAACGTAGTAGCTAGTGCTTGTTAGATGTTTTCTGTGCTCCACACATTGTGTGGAGCATTTCCCATCCACTTTCCCACCTCATCGGCAAATCTACCCACAAAGCAAGTCTTGTTAGTGTCCTCATTTACAAGACTCAGAAGAACTCCAGCACTCCCTGAGGGGATCAGTGAATAGGCAGAGCAGGACTGACAGATCAGGGATTCACACTCCTAGCCTGTCTAACACAGTGTATCTAACCTAACCATCTCCGACCATGTGCTCTACTCCTCCTCCTGTCTTGTTTTCTCAGTCAAGATTCATAATAACACAGAAAATGAGAGACTTTCTTCTTTCTGCCAAGCCCATTTTGAATGTTAAGAGAAAAAAATCAAGGTCTGATAGTAAAAAGCAACTTACCCAATACCAAGAGATGTGAATGACAGGTAAGGCACAAACTTACTTTACAAGAAGTTAAAGATGTGACATGATACAGCGATAGATCCACTTCCCATCCACACAGACTCGCCCACAGAAGAGGAAGGTCTACTTATGTTGTAAGAGAACTTGAAGTAACAACCATCCCTCTCGTGCCTGTGTGTATAAACCAGTAAATAACTGCTGGTGTCATTTCTGGGACGTATTCTACCTTCCATTTGAGATAGTCTCTCTCATCAGTCCAGAGCTTTCTCAAGTAAGCTAGACGGACCTGCTTATTTCTAGTTTCCCTTCTTACTATCCATGCAAGTACAAGCATGCACCACCATGCTTTGCTTTTCCTGTGGGTTCCAGGGATCAAACCCAGGTCATCATGCTTCCAAAGCAAGCGCTTGACCAACAAGCCATCTCCTCAGCCCCCACATATTTGTTTCCAATTCTGAAATTAAACTTTCACCTTTAGGATTAGAGTAGGAGAATTAACACATGCTCATTGTTGTCCTGACACTTGGGATGTGTTTTCTGAAGGGTGAAGTGAAGGCACCTTCCTTAGATCTGTGCTGAAGACCCAGGACAGAACAAGAGAACTTCCTGAGCTATCAGTCAAAACTCCATATTGATCTGTCATGAATGCTCTCACCCAGCCAAGATCTTGAGATGTGTTGGTCCTGAGTTCTTCAGAAGAGGTAAAAGCAAAGTGTTATGGCTATTGAGAGTACAGACGGTCTGTCCACTAGGGATTCAATAGAACTGTCACCTGGGGTTCATAATGTGACCTTGGACAAATGACTTTAACCCCAAGAGGATGAGCATTCTCTTTTAAAAAATAGTGGTAAAAGTAACACACATACCACACAAAACACACATGTGTACAACACAACAGAGCACACAAACACACATACACTACCCTGTTACAAATATTTGAGGAACTGATGCGTATAAAGGATTTTTCCAGGTTTCAAGTCAGTAAGAGCTCAAGACATGGTACCTTAAAACTCAGGAACTCCATGATGGATAAAAGAGCACAGTGATGAAGAAATGGAAAGATGTAGACACGGCACACTGGTGGTAAAAGAAATCAGAAAGGCCCAGCCTTGATTCTTAACTACCCCCAGAAGCCCAATGACAAGTGTCCACTGTCAAAGCTGTAAAAGGGCTTTATAAGGAAAGTAGCCAGGTTAGAGCAGGCTAGAGCAGGCTACTCAATCAACTTTGGGTATCTCTTTCTCTCCACCCACAACATCCTGCCTGGCATTCCACAGTGGGGTTAGATTAACTACTACCCCCGCATCCAATCTGTTTCTTCTTTGATGGGTTACCTCCTCCTAATAGTCCCCTCCATCATTTTCTATCATTCCCAGGATCCACCCGCACCTAACCACCTTCTGTCTTCTAACACCTCATAGCTCCCTGAAGATTCAGGTTTTCGCCTTTCCCATTGGTTCATTTTCTCCTTATAAATTTAGCTCTGCCAGCCTCTCCCTAGAGCAGTCTCAGAGGCCCCTCCAAGACAAAGATTAGAATGTTTTCAATATGGCCTAATAGTGCTTCAGGGAATTGCGTGGGGTGTCTTAATCCTCCCTCGCTCCTCAGTAAAAAACAGCAGCTTCTCTTTTTATCCTAGAGTACCAGAGACTGGCTCCCTCTCCATCCCAGAAGGCAACCATCTCCTCAAAACTTCTTCTTTCTCACTGAAGAGCCCTTTGTTTTCTCCAAGTCCACCCATGTACTCTTAGGTATGGACGTGTCTGAGTGGGTTTACAACTCATTGCTAACCAGAGCAATCACTCAGTGTTGAAGATGCCCCAAACAACAGTGAGAAAATACCTCCATTCCCCAGCCCTGCAGCTGGCTAAGTTTCTGAAGTTTTCTATAGTGGGTTCTGTTTTGGTGTGAAGGGGTTTCATTAGGGAGCCAGAGAAGAGGTAAGATGATGGCCAGGATATGAGTATGAGGGTAAAGTGAAGTTACAGAGAAAAGCAGTCTGTGCTGGCATATGGGGAGCAATAGGAAAATGGGGAACAAAAGGAGATAGGTGATTGGGTCATCAAAAAGCTTAGGGGTAGCGTACACCAGCCTCAGAGCCCACCATACATATGTCTTCCTTTCTTTATCACTTCACGTCGGTGAGATTAACTATGGCAAATTATTTATACCATAGTCATGGGCAGACACTACAATCATAGCTTTGTGCAATGCTTACTTGAAAACTGGCTGCTGCCTAGATGTTCATCAAATGATGCATGATGGGGGCTGGAGAGATGACTCATCAGTCAAGAGCACTGGCTGCTCTTTCAGAGGATCCAAGCTCAGTCCTCAACACCTACAACCATCTGTAACTCTAGCTCCAGGGGATCCTGTTCCCCCTTCTGATTTCCATAGGCACTGTGTTCATGTGGTACACAGAGTCTGCACATGCAGGGAAAACATCCAGACACAAAAATAGTTTTAAATTTTAGAAATGGTATAACATGACATGAAAACAAAAAGATAAAGATTTGGGGGGTAAGTGGAAACCAGCATGATGGGAGCAGAAGAGGTGAGGAAGGGTAGCAAGGGAGATGAGTTAGAACAAAGTCCAATGATATATATATGCAGTGAAGCCCACTACCCCACTATTTATATTTATATATGTATATATATTTAATATATGTACTATTATTTAAATTAGAAACAAGCTTGTTTTACATGTCAATCCCAGTTCCCTCTCCCTCCTCTCCTTGCCTGCCCCCCACCAACCCCCTAACCCACTCCCTTTCTGCTCCCCAGGGAGGGTGAGGCCTTCCATGGGGGATCTTTAAAGTCTGTCATATCATTTGGAGCAGAGCCTAAGCCCTCTGCCATGGGTCTAGGCTGAGAGAGTAACCCTCTATGTGGAATGGGCTCCCAAAGTCCATTTGTATACTAGGGACAAATACTGATCCACTACCAGAGACCCCATAGATTACCCAGGCCTCCTAACTGGCACCCACATTCAGGGGATCTGGAACAGTCCTATGCTCATTTTCCAGCTATTAGTATGGAGTCCATGAGCTCCCCCTTGTTCAGGTGAGCTGTTTCTGTGGGTTTTTCCAGCCTGGTCTTGATCCCTTTGCTCATCACTCTTCCCTCTCTGCAACTAGATTCCAGGAGTTGAGCCAGTGTTTAGCTGTGGTGTCTGCTTCTGCTTCCATCAGCTACTGGATGAAGGCTCTAGGATGGCATATAAGGTAGTCATCAATTTCATTATCAGGGAAGGGCATTTAAGGTAGCCTCTCCACTATTGCTTAGATTGTTAGTTGGGGTCATCCTTGTAGATCTCTGGACATTACTCTAGTGCCAGGTTTCTCTTTAAACCTATAATGGCTCCCTCTATTATGCTCTCCCTCTTTTCTTGCTCTCCTCTGTTCTTCCCCTGACTCAATCTTCCTGCTCCCTCATGTCCTACTCTCCCCTCCTCTTCTCCTTTTCTCTTTCTCCTAACTCCATCTCCCCTCACCCCATGCTCCCAATTAGCTCAGGAGATCTTGTCCCTTTCACCTTCTCCTGGGACCATGAATGTCTCTCTTAAGGTCCTCCTTGTTTCCCAGCTTCTCTGGTAGTGTGGATTGTAGGCTGGTAATCCTTTGCTCTATGTCTAAAATCCATATATGAGTGAGTACATACCATGTTTGTCTTTTTGTGGCTGACAATCCCACTACTTTTATGATAATGTCAAAATAATAATTTTAATGTGGCATATATAGAAATTGACTTTTATTCAGCCATAAAAAAGAATGAAACTATACAACTTGTAGAAAATGTAAAGACTTCAGGTGAATGTGGGTCTGCTTGGGCCCCAACTCTGGCCCATCACCCCCTTCTTTGATCTTCCTGGGCCTGCTTATCCCATTGAGTGAACCCACCCAGAAAAGAAGGACATGAGTCCTGCCACACCCCACTCTTCACTCTTGGCTCCCCCTCTGCCCCTTCCTCCCCCCACCCTGCTCTGCTTGAGTAAAAAGAACACCAGGAGAAGCCAGGTCATCTAGAGTTGCAAACACTGAAGTCTTGGCCCACATATGCCACCAGGAGACCAGTGGAGATAGAGAGCCCCCACCTGCACCCACTCGAAGAATGGATGGGAAGACGACAGTATGAGAACACACTCAGCAGTAGAAAGACCAATATGAATCTAGAGACTCAACACCAGCAAGACCTGAAAAGCTCAATGCAGATGAAGCAGAAGAGATGAACCTTAAAATTTATTTTATGAAAATGATAGAGACCTTCAAAGAGGAAATGAGAAAATCCCTTAAAGAAATAGAAGAAAAAACAAAAAGTACATGAAATGAAAGAAAAGACAAACCAAAGAATTCAAGAAATAAACAAATCTCTTAAAGAATCTAAAGAGAGCCAAGAAAAACAACCAAACAAGGTAAGGAAACAATTCAAACAGTTCAAGGCTTGAGAGAGGAATATAAGCAATAAAGAAATCACAGAATGAGGGAATGGGGAATGCTGGAAATATAAAAGCTGGGTAAACAATCAGGAACTACAGATGTAAGTATAATCAATAGAATACAAGAGATGGAAGAGAGAATCCCAGGTGTTGAAGACTCATTAGAGGATATACAGTCATCGACCAAAGAAAATCTCAAGTCCAACAAATCCCTAACACAAAAATATCCAGGAAATATGGGACACCGTGAAGAGGCCAAACCTAAGAATAATAGGTATAGAAGAAGGTGAAGAAATACAGCTCAAAGGTACAGAAAACATATTCAACAAAATCATAGAAGAAAACTTCCCCAGCCTAAAGAAGGATGCCTATGAAAGTACAAAAAACTTACAGAGCACAAAATAGACTGGATAGACTGGACCACAAAAAGAAGTCCCCTCGCCATATAATAATCAAAACACCAAACCTACAGAATAAAGAGAAAAATTTAAGAGCAGCAAAATAAAAAGTCCAAGTAACACATGAAGGCAGACCTATCTGAATTACTCCCGACTTCTCAATGAAAACTATGAAAGCCAGAGGTCCTGGACAGATGTTCTACAAATGCTAAGGAAACATGGATGCCAGCACAGACTACTGTGCCCAGCAAAGATTTCAGTTACTATAGATGAAGAAAACAAGATACTACATGACAAAACCAGATTTAAACAATACATATCCAGAAATCCAGCCTTACAGAAAGTTCTGGAAGAAAAACTCCAGCCCAATTAAGATAACTACATTCACAAAAAGATATGCAATAGAACAGACCACTTTACCAAACACCAAAAGAAAAAAGGGGGGAGATCCAGACACAATAACACCAACAAAAACACATCCAAAATAAACAAGAATCAACAATCAATAGTCATTAATGTGCCTCAAAGTCAATGGTCTTAACTTTCCTATAAAAAGACACAGTCTAACAGAATGGATACAAAGACAGAATCCATCCTTCTGCTGCATACAAAGACAGAATCCATCCTTCTGCATACAAGAAACACATCTCAACATCAAATACAGACATTACCTCAGAGTAAAGGGTTGGGAAAAGATTTTCCAATCAAATGGACCCGAAAAACAAGCTGGTGTAACAACCCTAATATCTAACAAATCAGACATCAAACTAAAATCAATCAAAAGAGATAAAGAAAGGCATTTCATATCCATCACAGGAAAAGCTCATCAAAATGCAGTCTCAATTCTGTACATCTATTCCCCAAATACAAAGGCACCCACATTCATAAAAGAAACATTACTAAAGCTCAAATCACATATAAAACCTCACACACTTATAGTAGGAGACTTCAACACTCCGCCCTCACCACTAGACAGTACCACCAGACAGAAACTTAACAAACAAACAAAAGAACTAACAGAAGTTATGACCCAAATGAGATTAACAGACATCTATAGATCATTCCATCCAAACACAAAACAATATACCTTCTCAACTCCACATGGAAACTTCTCAAAAATCAACCACATACTCAGCAACACAGCAAACATCCACAGTTACAAAAAAAATGGAATAATTCCCTGTATCTTATCAGACCACCATGCTTTAAAGTTAGAATTCAACAACAACACAAATTGCAGAATCCATACAAACTCATGGAAACTGAACAATGCGCCATTGCAACTTTATTGAGTCAAGGGAGAAACAAAAAAAGAAATTAAAGAATTCCTGGAATTTAATGAGAATGAAGACACAACATACCCAAACTTATGGGACACTTTGAAAGCATTGCTAAAAGGAAAGTTCATAGCACTAAGTGGCCACATGAAGAAACTGGAGAATAGACACTAGAGAGCTAATAGCACAACTGAAAGCTCTAGAACAAAAAGAAGCAAACTCACCCCAGAGGAATAGATGCCAGGAAATAATCAAATGGAGGGCTGAAATCAATAAAGTAGAAACTAGGAAAACATTACAAAAAATAATGAAACAAAAAGATATACAAACCCTTATGCAAATTAACCAAAAGGCAGAGAGATAGCATGCTAACTAACAAAATCAGAAATGAAAAGGGGAACATAACAACGAACACTGAGGAAATCCAGAGAATCATCAGGTCATACTTTGAAAACCTCTACTCCACAAAATTTGAAATTTTAAAGGAAATGGACAATTTTCTGGATATATATCACTTTCCAAAATTAAATCAAGAACAGATAAACAATTTAAACAGACCTATAACCCCTAATGAAATAGAAGCAGTCAGCAAAAGTTTTCCAAGCCAAAAAAAAAAAGCCCAGTCCTAGATGGTTTCAGTGCAGAATTCTGCCAGAAATGCAAACAAGAGTTAATTATATACAATGGAATAAAGAAAGCATCTTCAACAAATGGTGCTGGCATAATTGGAGACTGGCATGTAGAAGAATGCGGATCGATTCATGTTTATCGCCATGCACAAAACTTAAGTCCAAATGGATCAAAGACCTCAACATAAATCCAGCCACACTGAACCTCTTAGAAGAGAAAGTGGGTGGTACCCTTGAACGAATTGGTACAGGAGACAGCTTCCTGGACATAACACCAGTAGCACAGACAGTGAGATCAACAATTAATAAATGGGACCTCCTGAAACTGAGAAGCTTCTGTAAGGCAAAAGACACAGTCAGCAGGAGAAAACGGCAGCCCACAGAATGGGAAAAAATATTCACTAATCCCACATCTGACAGAGGGTTGATCTCCAAAATATACAATGAACTCAAGATGCTAGCCACTAAAACACCAAACAATCCAATTAAAAAGTGGGGTGCAGACTAAATAGAGAATTCTCAATAGAGGAATCTAAAATGACTGAAAGACACTTAAGAAAATGTTCAACAGCCTTAACCATCAGGGAAATGCAACTCAAAAAAACTCTGATACACCATCTTATACCAGCCAGAATGGCTAAAATCAAAAACACCAATGACAGTCTATGCTGGAGAGGATGTGGAGAAAGAGGAACACTCCTCCATTGCTGGTGGGATTGCAAACTTGTATGACCATTTTGGAAATCAGTATGGTGGTTTCTCAGAAAAATGGGAATGAATCTACCTCAAGATCCAGCAATTCCTCTCCTGAGCATATACCCAAAGAATGCACATTCATACAACAAGGACATATGTTCCACTATGTCCTTGGACATAGCAGCATTGTTTGTAATAGCCAGAACCTGGAAGCAACCTAGATGCCCTTCAACTGAAGAGTGGGTAGAGAAAATGTGGTACATTTACACAATGGAGTACTGCTCAAGGAAAAAAAAAAACAGTGGAATCTTGAAATTCGCAGGCAAATGGATGGAACTAGATGAAAGCATCCTGAGCAAGGTAATCCAGTCACAAAAAGACAAGCATGGTATGTACTCACTCATATGTGATTTTTAGACATAGAGCAAAGGATTACCAGCCTATAATCCACACCACCAGAGGAGCTAGGAAACAAGGAGCACCCCAAGAGAAGAACACATGGTCCCCCAAAGAAGGGGAGGGGGACAAGAACCCCTGAGCAAATTGGGATCATGGGGGGGATAGAAAGGGGAGAGGGGCAGAAGTGGGGGGGGGAGAACAGAAGGACTGAGACCGAGGAGGAATAGAGGAGCGCAAGAAAGGAGATGCCTTGATAGAGGGAGCCAGTACAGGTTTGGAAAGAGGTCTCCCACAGGGGAAATGTTAGGGGATCCACAGGGATAACCAAGCTAAGAATCTAGGCAGTGGTGGAGAGACTGCCTTTAGTGCCCTTTCCCCTATAATGAGATTGATGACTACTTTGGTTACCATTCCTAGAGCCTTGATCCAGTAGCTGGTTGAAGCAGAACCGGCATCCACAACTAAACACTGAGCCATACTCCCGGAATCCAGTTGTGGAGAGGGAGGAGAGGTGAGCAAATGAGCCAAGATGGAACTGGAGAAACCCGCAGAAACAGTTGACCTGGCTTAATGAGAGCATGCAGACCCTAGTCATAAAGCGGTGGAACAAGCATTGGACCGAGCCAAGCCCTCTGAATGCGAGTGTCAGCTAGGAGGCCAAGGCAGTCTATGGAACCTCTAATGGTGGAGCCAGGGTTTATTTCTAGGTCACAAATGGACTTTGGAAGCCCATTCCCATTTGGAGGGATACTATTGCAGCCCGGATACGGGAAGGAGGGCCTGGGCCCTCCCCTAAATGATGGATGTGATGAACTTTGATGATCCCCCATGGAGGGTCTCACTATCCCTGGGGAGTGGGTGGGGGTGGGTTGGGGGATCCGTGGGAAGCATGGAAGGATGGGAGGGAGAGGGAATGGGGGGATGGATATGTGTTTCTAAAATAATAAATGAAGATCATCTTACATTAAATAAGCCAAACTGAAAAAAAACACAACAAACATGTTTTTCACATGTGAAGAACCTGTCTGTGTGTGTGAGAGAGAGGGGGGGTAGGGAGAGAGAGGGGGAAGCAAAAGAGTGACAGTGTAGAGAGAGAACAAAAGAGAATGAAGATGAAGAAGTCAAAGACAGAAAATAAGTATCATATGTTGTCTCTTGTGCCCAGAATCTAAAATTTTTAAACATACCTAACAAATAAGAATATAAGGACCACTGGGGCAAGGAATGAAGCTCATGGGAGAGGAGGGGGCCAAGGGAGGGAAATGGGAGTGAAAGTACAAGCCATCTGTGTGTTGCACCAATATGAAGGCCAGAACCCTTACTCATCTAAAATACAAAAAATAAACAGTTTAACTATTTAAACTAGAGAAACCTGGCCAATGACCATTTGCCAGTGCATTCATGGGGGGAAGACTGCCCCAAAGCCCCATCCCTTTCTGAGGAGCTATTGACAACTGGTGACTGCCTGGGGATGTGGCTATTGGTAGGTTGCCCGTGACACAGTGCCCATACCCGTGCGCACATAGGGAGACTAATTGGACTTGTGTTATTAATAACAATTTTAAAAGAGGGAATGACATCAAGAGACACAGTATGGGAGCACTAGGAAAAGTCAGGGGATGTAGTGGTGTGTGCACATGTACAAAATACAGTATAAAATGTCTGACATTCTCAAAGAATAGGTAAAATATTATCTAAAAATAATTAATGATGCTTATTCTTCAAAGACATGTTCAACATAGTACTGGGTCCCAGAAATAGGAAACAAGGGCTACTTCAGGCATCATTGTAAGGGTTCTTTTCCTACTGTCTAGGTCCAAATCATACTCAATCAGCTTGAAAGAGGCAGGGGCAGGACACAGCTTAGGGGCAAAGAAAAGTTGAGGGAAATATTCTCTCTCTCTCTCTTTCTCTCTCTCTCTCTCTCTCATGAACTTGTGTGCATATGTAATATGTTTTTCAGTTTATTTCAGAACTTACCAAAATCAAGAAAAAAATCTATTTCCTATCTTTCCAACTTACTTTTAGAGTATTTATTTTACAAAAATAGAATTCAGACAGCCAAGACATTTTAAGAGAATTCTTCTTCAGTAATTGTCTTTTTTCCCCATTCAGTTGTTCAGAGGTGATGTCTACCACCACGAAGACACAGATGAAAAGAAAGGGGGTGTTTTCACACAAGCCCAGCCTGCCTCATGAGCAGGGTGCTTATAACGAGAAGATGGCTGTCTGCGGAAAAGCTAATCCATGGTTTTCCTGCCCAACCTTTACAAATTGTGCCCGTGTGGCAGACTTTGAATCACTTTTTCTAACAGCCTCCAAAAACAAATGCAAAACCTTTCAAGTTCATTCAAAGTCATTACAACACTTTCCCCGAACTGAATCAATTACCGTAACCTCTGTGGGTGTGTAAAATATGAAATTACCGGCACCCTTGCAGAGCTTCAGAATTGGTAAATTAGCAGAAATTGATTATGGGAGTTTGGGGAGCAGCCCCTGGTGGACTGAGTGTCTTGATGACAAACAGCAATGTATTGTTTGTGGGATTTAGTTTGATGGAATCATCTTGTCCGCTAATGACACTCTGCTTCAGTTGTTGCTGATGTCGCCCTCTAACAAATTGACACTAAGGCTGATGTCTCCATGCTGTGATGGAGACAAGGCACTCTGACTGTTCTCGCAGACCTAGTATCCATCTGTGTGTAGCACAATCAAGACGAGAGCTTGTGCTCCTCAGATGCGCTTACAGTGGCTTCTCCTGGGCCCTGTGGGCCATGCACTCAGAACAGAGGATTATTTAGGTTCCCAGTAAGGGGAAGGTTTTCATTGTTCTTGTCACTTCTTTTTCATAGCCTATTCTTGTCTCTCACTTATATGGATCCAGTTTCTGGGGGAGGGAATCTCAGGTATTTTCCTCAGTCACTACCCACATTATTTTGGGGATGGGGTCCCTCCCTGAACCTGGAGCTCACTGGTTTGATTAGTTTGGCTGGCCAGCAAGCTCCGACACCCCAGCAATGCTCTATGCATTTGGCAGATGCATGCCCACTGGGTGGGCCTTTGCATGCCTACTGGGTATGGAATCTGGTCCTTGTGCTTGCACGGCAGGCACTGTACTCACTGAGCCATCTCTCCAGTCCCTATATTCACTATCTGAACCACGTTTTTAATAAGGGCAAGACGGCTGCACCCTTAAAAATCACTACTCCCAATGAATTCTCTCTTCAAGTCTACATTCTTGTTTTGATTTGTCTCAAAGAAAGAATATGTACTCAAAGTAGTCTGTGCTGGAAATGGAAACAACAAGAGAATATTGGTAGCAGAAACCTTCCAGCATTAGCACCTCAAGACCTGTGAGATGTCTGTAGGGCTCCCCCACAGACCACAGATGGGTGGTGCCAGCCAGGAGCACTTCACTGAAGCTAGAAAAGTCAGATTGCCTGTTGGGCCTTTGACATTTGGAAGACTGGGGATTTAGAATTTGTGTGCCACTGGAGCTAAGTCACAGTGCTTCACCACCAAGTGTCACAGAGTCTTTAGGTCATGTCCCTACAGCAGACCTTGTCATCATTGGTTCTTTTTTCAAGATTTACTTTTATTATTTTAAACTATGTGTATGTGTGTGTCTCCATGTGTGGATATGTAGGTGTGAGTGCAGTGTCTTATGGAAGCCAGAGGTGATGGATGCCCAGGAGTTAGAGTTGCAATGAGTTGTGAGCCACCTGACATGGGTGCTGAGAACTGATCCTCAGCAAGAGAACTCAGTGATCTTAACTCTGAGCCATCTCTGCAGCCCAAGATTTTCCATTTTAATTCTGTGTTTGCTGGATGGAAGGGTCAGAGTATGTGAAAGTGAGTGTGGGTGCTCTCAGAGGCCACAAGAGGACATCAGATTCCCCAAAACTGAACTTGCAGGCAGTTGTAAGCTGCCCATTGTGGGTGCTGGGAACCAAACACAAGTCTTCTGCAAAAGCAGCACACACTCTTAACACTGCTGCCACCTCTCCATCCCCATCTTGGTTGATTCTTGATTGTCCAATGTCTTCTGAATGATCCTTGTCTTTCCTTAAATGTCTCACTTTTTAATCTTAACTTCCTGCACTCCATTCCTGTGCTCTCAAGCCAAATAACTTAAATACAATAAACCAGAGGCTGTCAAAGCAATCAAACTGCCCTGAATAACAGGATCAGTGTCGTCCACAGACCTCTGCTTTGCACTTGCAGAGTGGAAAGAGTCTGGGATTTGAATTCAACCCAGATTTGAATTTTGACTCAGCTACAGGAGAACTTATTAGAGTCAGCTGCTGCATGCCTGTGCGCCTTGACTTCCTCCCCTGCACAATGGAGATAAAACAGGAAGCCTTTCAGGGGCATTTCAGAAAGTGTATGAGACAACAATCATGATCACAACATGAGGACGAAGAGATATCTCTGTGAGTACAGTGCTTGCTGCACAAGCATGAAGACCCAAATTCAGATCCCAGCACCTCTGTAAAAGCCAAGAATGTAATCCCAGAATGAAAACAGATGGAAGCAAAAACAGAGGATCCCTGGAACTCTCTGGCCAGCCAGGACAGCCAAACCAGTGAGCTTCAGGTTCCATTCAAGACCTATCTCAAAAATAAGACAGAGTAATAGAGAAGATGCCCAGTGTTGCCCTCTGAAACCTGTCCACATGTGCACACACACACACACACACACACACACACACACACACACAAACAAAAACAGCGTAGGTATATAATAGGTTCTCAGTGATACTCTCCAGATGGGAAGCCTAAGACAGGATTGGGAGTGTCTTCCTAGAATCCCACTGGGACCATGAACAGCCATGGTGTCTGTAGCCAAGACCTACCTAATTTGATACAGAGCTAAAGTTCAGGAAAATATTACTTTGATCATCTTGAAAGCCTCAATTTCAGGAGAATTGCATGATCGGTATTAAAGGTGAATGTGTTTGCCTCCAGCCCCAATTCATCCCTTACAAAGAGAAGATAGGATGCCCCTAGACAAGAACCAAAAGCAGGAGGAGGGACTGAAAACATGTGCACAAAAAGCCTTCACACAATGGGCTACACCTCCCTATCACTGCAGTTTCCACCTTCCACTACCATCCATCCGATGCTAAAGCATGCCTCCCGTGCCTGGAATACAAGTTGAGTACTGGTTTCATTTCTGTTGCAGTGACAAACACTGTGACAAAAAGCAACATGCAGGAGGAAATGGTTTGGGGGCTTACAATTCCAAGATGCATTCAATCATTTTGAGGAAGCCAAGGCAGGAAAGAACTCAGGCGGCCAGTCACATCAGTACAGAGCACAGAGAAGCACGCACATTCGTTTTCTCTTTTTGTTTGATGCTCCATTCTTATGCAGGCCCAGGCCTGGCCCACAAAATGGTGATTCTCACAATAGGCTGGGTCCAATTGACAATCAAGAAAGTCCCCCCACAGACATACCCACAGGCACCCTGGTCTAGTCAATTTCTCAATGGAGGCTTTCTTTGCAAGTGATTCTAGGTTTTGACAAGCTAAAAATTAAAAACTTTCCATCACACACACACACACACACACACACACACAGCCCAACTCACAAATATCCTCCTATCATCAACACTTAAGAATGGTAGACTGTACCTTTGAACTATGACCTCCAAATAAATCTGTCTTTCCTAAAAAAAAAATAGACCTGGAAAGACAATAAACAGAAGAAAGCAGACAAAAGGGCAACACATAGCATGACCTTAACCTTACTGAATGTTAGTCAAGGTAAATTTCCAAACACAGGAGCAGAGGACTGCTTGCCAAGAGCTGGGGTTTGGGAGGAAGTGAACAGTGGTTGTTAAGGTTATAGAGTGTCTTTCTGGAGTGTTTAGAAAGATTAGATAATGGCTGGAATTAGGCAATGGAGGGAATGGGGGGTGGAAATGGAGTTGGAGGTAAGTCTTGGACTTGGAATGAGCTCCTATGAGAGATGTTTAGGAAAGTGACTAAGAGTATGGATTCAATAGTCAAATGGCCTATGTTCAAGACCTAGTCCTACTTCCTACCAGAGGTGCCCAAATGGTGATGGAGAGCATTATCAGATGAACGAGCCAGTAAACGCAAAGCCCTTTGGATGGAACCACCTCCCTCTGCTGGGAAGATGGTTCAGTTAGCAACATGCTTGTCTCACATACACAAGAACCTGAGTTTGATCCCCAGAACCCATATAAAAGCAAAAACATAAAAGCTAGGTATTGTGTTATGCACTGAAATCACAGCACTGGGGAGGTGGAGGCAGGTGGATCCCTGGAGCTCACTGGACAGTCAGCCTAGCCTAGTTGGCAAGTTCCAGGCCAGTGAGAGACCCTGTCTCAAAACTCAGAGTGGACAGACCCAAAGGGCTTGGTCTCTAGTCTCTGTATGTGTAAATGAGCCTGCAACACACATACATACATACATACATACATACACACACACACACACACACACTTACATATGATTCAAAATAAGAATAGGGACTAGAGAGATAATTTTGTGGTTAAGACCACTTGTTGCTCTTCCAGAAGACCAGATTCGATACCCAGCACTCATGTAATTGGCTCACAACTATCTATAACTCCATTTCATGGGATATGATGCCTTCTTCTGGCCTCCATGGGCATCAGGAATGTACACAGTGCACAGACAAACATGCAGGCAAAACATCCATGCAAACTAAATAAAATTAAAGCGTTTTTTGTAAAAGCAAACAACACAAAAGAATGGGTAATAAGAAATGTGGTGCATTTATTCCATGGAATACTATTCCTCTGTTAAGAAAATTAAATTTTAAAGTTTCAGTTAAGTGGATAGAGGCAGAATCATCAAGATGAGGTAATCTAGACACAAAAAGACAAATAATGTATGTTTTCTCTTATATTCAGATGTTAGCTTTTAAGGCTTCAATGTGTGTGCTACAATCTGAAAAGCCACAGAGGTTAGGTACCTAGTAAGGGAGTTGAGGTGGGGAAGTCTTTCAAGGGAGGGGAAACGTAGTAAAATGCCCCTGGATGACCAAGCAACCAGTAGCCTGCTTAGAGTACCATCTACTCCCGCCCCCACTCAAGGCAGAGGGCAGAGGAGAGCTCCACCCCCACCCTCAGTCCTGACTTTCTTCCACTTGTCCTCTCTGGGATCTTCTGGCAGGTCTACTCACCCCCAGCTCACCAAGTAACCTTGAGTCTGCTGATAGCACTGTGCTAATCTAGCTCCCACCCACTGGGAAAGGGAGTGTCTCAGACCTGCCTGCACCCACCGTGAGACCCATCAGAGTATTAGACCTGCTTGCACCCCCCAGAAGAGAACTTTGGTCCCGTACCCAACAGGAAAGGAAGAGACTACACCTGTACCCACTGGAAGAAGGGATGGGAAGACAGCAATATAAGAACACATTCAACAACAGAAAAACTAATATGATGCCATCAGAGTCTACAGACTGTACACCAGCAAAACCTGAACATCTCAACATAGATGAAGCAGAAGAGAATAACCTTAAAAACAATTTCATGAAGATGATAGAGACCCTAAAAGAAGAAATAAGAAAATCCTTTAAAGAAATGGAAGAACACACAAACCAAAAACTGCAAGAAACAATTCAAACAGTGCACGGTTTGAAAGCTGAAATAGAGACAATAAGAAGGAATGCTGGAATTAGAAGAGGTGAGTAAACAATCAGGAACTACAGATGCAACCATAACCAACAGAATACAAGAGCTGGAAGAGAGAATCTCAGGCACTCAAAGGTCCTTAATCTCCCTCAGTATTAATGGTCTTAATTTACCTATAAAAGACACAGGCAAACAGAATGGATACAAAGACAGAATCCATCCTTCTGCTGTACACAAGAAACACACCTCAACTTCAAAGAAAGACTAATGTAAAGGGTTGGAATAAGATTTTCCAATCTAATGTACCCAAGAAACAAGCTGGGGTAGCTATTCTAATATCTAAAAAATTAGACTTCAAAATAAAATCAGTCAAAAGAGATGAAGAAGGGCATTTCAAATTCATCACAGGAAAACCCCATTAGAAGGTAGTCTCAATTCTAAACATCTATGCCCCAAATGCAAAGGCACCCAAGTTTGTAAAAGAAACATTACTAAAATTCGAATCACACATAAGACCTCACACAGTTATAGTGGGAGACTTCAACACCCCACTCTCACCACTAGACAGGACCTCCAGACAGAAATGTAACAAAGAAACAAAGGAACTAAGAGAATTTATGTCCCAATTTGGTTTAACAGACATCTATAGAACATTCCATTCAAATACAAAACAATATACCTTCTTCTCAGCTCCACATGAAGCCCTCTCAAAAATCAACCACATACTTGGCAACATAGCAAACCTCAACAGGTACAAAAAAAATGGAATAACCCCCTGTATCTTATCAGACCACCATGCTTTAAAGTTATAATCCAATAACAACACAAATTGCAGAAACCCTACAAACTCATGGAAACTGAACAACACACAATTGCACCATTCCTGGGTCAAGGAAGAAATAAAGAAAGAAATTAAAGCCTTCCTAGAATTCAATGAAAATGAAGACACAACATACCCAAACTTATGGGACACTTTAAAAGTACTACTAAGAGGAAAATTCATAGCACTAGGTGCTCATATGAAGAAACTGGAGAATAGTCACACTAGGGAGTTAATAGCACAACTGAAAGCTCTAGAACGAAAAGAAGTAAACTCACCCAGGAGGAATAGATGCCAGGAAAAAATCAAACTGAGGGCTGAAATAAATAAAATAAAAACAAAGAAAACAATACAAAGAATAAATGTAACAAAGAGTTGGTCCTTCGAGAAAATAAACAATATAGACAAACCTTCATCCAAACTAACCGAAAGACAGAGAGAGAACATGCAAATTGACAAAATCAGGAATGAAAAGGGGGACATAACAATGAACACTGAGGAAATCCAGAGAATCATCAGGTCATACTTTGAAAACTTCTAATCCACAAAATTCGAAAATTTAAAGGAAATGAACAATTTTCTGTATAGTTGTCACTTACCAAATTAAATCAAGAACAGATAAGCAATTTAAACAGACCTATAACCCCTAATGAAATAGAAGCAGTCATCAAAAGTCTCTCAACCAAAAGAAAAGCCCAGGCCCAGATGGCTTCAGTGCAGAATTCTACCAGAAATTCAAAGAAGAGCTAATTCCAATACTCCTCAAAGTGTTCCACACAATAGAAGCAGTAGGTTCATTGCCAAACTCTTTTTACGAGGCTACAATTACCTTGGTACCCAAACCACACAAAGACACAACTAAGAAAGAGAACTCTAGACCAATTTCCCTCATGAACATCGATGCAAAAATACTCAATAAAATACTAGCAAATGGAATCCAAGAACACATCAGAAAAATCACCCACTATGATCAAGTAGGCTTCATCTCAGGGATGCAAAGATGGTTCAACAAGTGAAAATCTATCAATGTAATTCACCATATAAACAAACTGCAAAAGAAAAACCATATGATCATCTCACTTGATGCTGAAAAAGCCTTTGACAAAAGTCAACACCCCTTCATGATAAAGGTCCTGGAGAGATCAAAGGTAACAAGAACATACCTAAACATAATAAAAGCAATAAACAGTAAACCAACAGCCAATATCAAACTAAACTCCACGTAATTCCTCTAAAATCAGGAACAAGACAAGGCTGTCCACTCTCTCCATACCTATTCAATATTGTACTTAAAGTTCTAGCTAGAGCAATAAGACAACAAAAGGAGATCAAGGGGATGCAAATTGTAAAGGAAGAAGTCAAACTTTCACTATTTGCAGATGATATGATAGTTTACATAAGTGACCCGAAAAACTCTATCAGGGAACTCCTACAGCTGATAAACACCTTCAGCAAAGTGGCAGGATACAAGATTAACTCAGAAAAGCCAGTAGCCCTACTATATACAGAAGACAAAAGGGCTGAGAAAGAAATCATAGAAACATCACCCTTTACAATAGCCACAAACAACATAAAATATCTTGGGGTAACTCTAACATCAAACATGTGAAAGACCTTTGAGTCTTTAAAGAGAAAATGGAGAGATCTCCCATGCTCTTGGATAGGTAGGATCAACATAGTAAAATGGCAATCTTGCCAAAAGCAATCTACAGATTCAATGCAATCCCCATCAAAATCCCAACACAATTCTTCACAGACCTTGAAAGAACAATACTCAACTTTATATGGAAAAACAAAAAACCCAGGATAGCCTCAACAACCCTGTACAATAAAGGAACTTCCAGAGGCATCACCATCCCTGACTTCAAGCTCTATTATAGAGCCATAGTCCTAAAAACAGCTTGGTACTAGCACAAAAATAGGGAGATAGACCAATGGAATCCAATTTAAAACCCTGATATTAGCCCACACACCTACAAACACCTGATTTTTTACAAAGAAGCTAAAGTTACACAATGGAAAAAGGAAAGCATCTTCAACGAATGGTGCTGGCATAAATGGATGCAGACATGTAGAAGATTGCAAATAGATCCATATCTTTCTCCATGCACAAAACTTAAATCCAAATGAACCAAAGACTTCAACATAAATCCAGTCACACTGAACCTCTTAGAAAGAAAGTGGGAGGTACCCTTGAACGAATTGGTACAGGAGACAGCTTCCTGAACATAACACCAGTATCACAGACACTGAGATCGACAATCAATAAATGGGACCTCCTGAAACTGAGAAGCTTCTGTAAGGCAAAGGACACAGCCAGCAAGAGAAAACAGCAGCCCACAGAATGGGAAAAGATCTTCACCAACCCCACATCTGACAGAGGGCAAAAAGTCTCCAAAACACCAAAAGATCCAATTAAAAAGTGGGGGAGTAAACTAAATAGAGAATTCTCAATAGAGGAGTCTAAAATGGCTGACAGACACTTAAGAAAGTGCTCGGCATCCTTAGCCATTAGGGAAGTACAAATCAAAACAACTCCTGTCAGAATGGCTAAAATCAAAAACACCAAGGACAGTTTATGCTGGAGAGGATGTGGAGAGAGGGCAACACTCCTCCACTTCTGGTGGGAGTGCCAACTCATACAGCCACTTTGGAAATCAGTATAAAGACTCCTCAGGAAAATGGGAATCAGTCTACCACAAGATCCAGCAATTCCACTCTTAGGCATATACCCAAAAGATGCACATTCATACAACAAGGATGTCTGTTCCACTACGTTCATAGCAGCATTGTTTGTAATAGCCAGAACCAGGAAGCAACCTAGGTGCCCCTCAACTGAAATGTGGATAGAGATAATGTGGTACATTTACACAATGGAGTACTACTCAGTGGAAAAAACAAAGGAATCTTGAAATTTGCAGGCAAATGGATGGCACTAGAAGAAACCATCCTGAATGAGGTAACCCAGTCACAAAAAGACAAACATGGTATGTACTCACTCATATATGGATTTTAGACATGAAACAGGGGATTGCTAACCTACAATCCCACCACCAGAGAGTCTGGGAAACAGGGAGGATCCTAAGAGAGATATGCATGGTACTCCAGAGAAAGGGAATAGGACAGGATCTGCTAAGTGGACTGGAAGCATGGGGGGAGTGGAGAGGAAGCTTAGGAAAAGTGAGGGGAGAGCGAAGGAGCTGGGGGAGCAGGAAGGTTTAGTTGGGGGAAGAATATAGGAGAGAAGGATGAGAGATACCATAATACATGGAATCATTATAGATCTACCAACTGGCAATCTAAGCAACAGTCGAGAGGCTACCTTAAATGCCCTTCCCCGACAATGAGATTGATGACTACTTTATATGCCATCCTAGAGCCTTCATCCAGTGACTGATAGAAGCAGAGGCAGACACCCACAGCTAAACACTGAACTGAACTCCTAAAAACCAGTTGCAGAGAGGAAGGAGTGATGAGCAAAGGGATCAAATCTGGGTGGGTGAAACCCACAGAAACAGCTTACCTGAACAAGGGGGAGCTCATGGAACCCAAACTGATTGGCTGAGAGGCCAGCATTGGGACTGATCCAGATCCCCTGAAGGTGGGTGTCAGTGAGGAGGCCTCAGCAATCTTTGGGGCCTCAGGTACTAGATCAGTATTTATCCCTGGCCTACGAATGGACTTTGGGAGCCCATTCCACATGGAGGGATGCTCTCTCAGTTTGGCCACATTGGGGAGGGCCTAGGCCCTGTCCCGGATAATATGACAGACTTTAGGGATCCTCCAAGAAGGGCCTCACCCTCCCTGGAGTGTGGAGTGGGGGCTGAGTGGGGGAGGGGGTTGGGGGAGTTGGTGGGGGTGGGGGAGGAGGTGAGGGAAAGGGAACTGGAATTGACATGTGATGCAAGCTTGTTTCTAATTTAAATAAAAAAGGTATGACATTAACAACAAAGAATAAAAAAAAAGAGATAGACAAATCTCTGTGAATCCAAGGTCACCCAGTACTACACAAGATTGAATCAGACTAAAAGAGAATTATAGCTCACACCTTTAATCCCAGCATTAAATGGGTATATAAAAACAGGAGCAAGTATTCAGTAGGAGGCATTCATTCTCCAGCCATGTTAAGGAGAGGTTACAGTCTGAGGCTTGGTGAGAGCTCGTAGAGACCAGTCCCTCCAGCCTAAGGTAGAGGTAAGAAGCTAATGGCCAGCTGCTTTGCTTTTCTGATATTCAACTTGAAGTTCGAACCCCAATATCAGTCTCTGGGTCATTTGTTTTCATATTACAGGGAAATAGAATATATTTTTATGGAGAGATGAAGAGGAAACTAGAATAGAAGAAATGTGGATGAGGGTAGAAGAGAAGGATAAAGGAGGGAATGTGGGGAGGGACAACTAATGCTAAAGGCCATTTGAAAACATATGGAAACCTAAAATACATACATATATGAAAGGAATCTAGATAAAGTCGCCAAATAATAGGAGAGACAATGCCCTAGACATATTGTGCCACCAAGTAAAACCTTCAATGCCTGGCATGGTGAAGTGGTTTGGATGAGAATGACCCCCATAGGCTCATATATTTGAACCATTGGTTAGGGAATGACACTACTGAAGAGGAATTAAGAGGTATGGCCTTGCTGGAGGAAGTGTGTCACTAGGTTTGGGGTTTCAAATGCCCATGACAGTCCTAGTGTCTCTCTTCCTGCTGCCTGCAGGTCCAGATATAGAATTCTCACCTACTTCTCCAACACTATGTCTGTCTACGTACCATCAAGCTTCTGGACAAGATGACAATGGACTAAACCTCTGAAACTGTAAGCTAGCTCCAATTAAATGTTTTCCTTTATAAAAGTTGCTATGGTCATGGTATCTCTTCACAGCAATAGAACACTATGAAACATGAGTTATATCTTATCAAGTTGTTGACCGAAGGGGCTTCATGGAAACTCCCAAATATCATAGGCTTATTGCCAAGACCACTCTTTTTTCTCCAAAATATGATGGTAAGACTCTATTGCTGAAGACCACACCTACATACCTCTTAAAACACAAAGAAGTCAAGTTTGTGCCTACCTAGAAGCTTCGCCTCTACTGACAAGGGTTCATGCTACTGGAAGGTACTCTGCATGCTACTGGAGGAAAAGGTAATCATCAATATCTCCTAGCTGCAAATCCCACAACCTATAACAGTCACCTACCTGTCAAATATTCTTGTGTGATAGTAGTACAAATGTTATAAAAAGTAACCAACCGCTTTCTGATTGAATTTAAGGCCAACTTCATGGGCTAGAACCCACACATGACACTGCTAAAGTACCCAAGACCTAAGACCTGATAGGTCATGGGCCCTAAGGGATACACTTCTACTATTTTATGTTAAAGGTGTACAGCAATAAAAAGATTCCTAAAGACATACTGCTGTACCCATAGACCAGTGCCTTGCTCAGCCTTCAGAAAAGCTTCTTCTTTCAGTTAATAGGAACTGACTCAGGGATCTACAACTGGATAATGTGCAAAGAGTGAGAGACTTTGAAGCACTCAGTCCTAAATGGGACATCTTCATCAAAGCCCTATACTCAATGCTCAGGGACCTAGGCAGAAGAGGATGCAGAAAGGTTGTAAGAGCTAGAACTGATGATTGACTACAATGAAATGGTATCTTCCATATAAAACTGGACTGAGGCACGTGCAAACTAGAAGAGACTGCAGACTGTGGCAGCATGCACAGGGCCTGCATGAGTTCAAGCCAAATGGAGTCACAACACTGAGAGGGGGAAATGGACATGAGATCCCACCCTAAGCAAGAAGTTATCTAGAACTGATAGTCACTGACTGAGAAAAAAAATCACTTTTCTCCAATGGAGTCTCACTTCAGGACATGCCCATACCCAAGAACAGTGGGCCAACACAAAACAAACGTTTTTCTTTGTTTGGGAATTTTTTAATCTTATTGCTCAATTACTTTTAATTTCCATTTAGTATTTTGTGGTGGGGGAGGTTGGGTTGGGTTGGGCTGTTGTTTTTCTTAAGAGAGAAAAAGAATAGAACATAAAATTGAGTGGGTAGCAATGTGGAGAGGATCTGGGAAATACTGGGGGAAGTAAAAGCATGATCAAATTATGTTGCATGAAAAAATTCCAATAAAAACAAATAAATAATTTGAAAGGAAATGAAAACCAGTATGAGTTTAAGGGACCATTTCAGATGTAAATCATAAGATCTCCTAAGATACAATGGGTCTGGGAGCTACTTCCTACAAGTTATTTCCTCCTCATCCTTACCTAGAATGGATTCGAATTTTATGACAGTTTCTAATTTGAATATGTCCATTCCAAATGCACTCCGAGTGTTCGTACACACACACACACACACACACACACACACACACACACACACACACACACACACTTTTGAGGAATCCTTAAGTTCTGATAAAGAAAACACATGCACTTTGCCCCTCCACTGTGGAGGCCATGTCTAACTTGTGCAGTGCTCTGCTCTAATTAATAGGTATTGTCTCCCTTCCCCCACTTTCTGCCTTGCTCCTCCAAGCACACTGCCTCCTCCCTGAGTCTCCAATCACAGCCCTTTCCACCCTTCGCACCATGGGGGAGCATCCCTAGAATCTAGAGCAGGGCCTTGCTGCTTTCATCAGGAGGAACTCCACGGGCTCCTGACAGATCAGAGGCAAGAGCTCTCAGGCTTCTCACTCTGTGAACATAATGAGGGGATAACCTGGTATTTAAATCGCAGCCACAGTGGTAAATCTGCATTGTCAGCCTTCAACGTGATTTACAAAATAATTTAAAAATGCATGAGCCTTCTTCTTTATAAAACATAGGGGTGTGTAGTAAAATTCTAAATATTTTATCACCCAAGGTGAGCTCTTTGCCCCATGGCCATCACTCACAGAGCACACTCCCTGAGTATGATTCTGAGACCCTCTATTATCAAATGTGCAAGGGCTCTCGGGAAGCTGATTTTGCCTCTGGTCATCTGAGCGCTCTGGCTCACCATCTCCGTGGGCAATGGCGTTTGCAGGTGCCCCTGGAAGATTCTAGCCCTTCATTAGAACTGAACAAGAACCCGTTGACTTTTCAAGTTTCTCTTGCAAGAGGAAAACAGAACTCCCAGAAGAGCTATAAGGGTCCTTCGCAGAACATAACAAAAACCCCAGCATTGTCACCACCTACAAAAGACTGCATCTGGGCAAGGAGAGGCTAAGGACCTCCAATCAGTCAGGGAAGAGGGGGAGCATTTGCTGCTTCTCCAGAGGACCCAAGTTCAGTTCCCTTGTGAGGCAGCTCACAAGTTCCCTAAGTACAACTCCAGGTGATCTGATGCCCTCTTCCAGCTTCCTGGGGCATGCACACACACATGGCGTACACATATACACATAAACAATATTTTTAATCTGGGAAGAAATAAAATGCTGGGCTTGGAAGGTTAGCCTTTTTGGAGGTGGGGGTGGCGAAGCTTCCTACTCAGCAGCCAGGAATAACAGCCATTGAGACTGGAGTCTTTAAAATCAGGCTCCTATAGCTATTTTGGAGAAAGCTGCTCCCACCACAACCCCTAAAAGTGATGCTAATGCATTTTCAATTAAGTTACCCCACTTTGTTTCAACTAAAATTCTTTGGAGAAACCTAAGAGGTATCAGTCAAGATCACCAAGCCTGCCAGGCGTTGGTCACACATGCCTTTAATCCCAGCTCTCAGAAGGCAAAGGCAGGCGGATCTCTGTGAGTTCAAAGCCAGCCTGGTCTACAAAGTGAGTTCTAGAACAGCCTCCAAAACAATACAGAGAAACCCTGTCTAGGAAAGAAAAAAACCAAAAAGATGGCCAAGCCCATCTGACTTTAGGTGACCTAATGTAAAATTTAGCTCATTATAATACTGAGCTGAGCATGCCCAGAAGTGCTAGAATCTGCTATCTTTCTTTTTCAAAAATATATGGCTTATAACCCAGAACAGCTTACACCGAGGTTGCTCACAAATGTGTCTGCCCCTACATGTACTTCCCTATATAAATATGTATAAATTCCCCCAGAAAATCCTCACACTTCCTTAGTTCAGAGAGAGCATTGCCTTACAAATAACACCACCGTTCACTTTGCCTGCTGCAGGAATCACATTCTGTCTTCTGTCGTCTTGTGGTTTATACTTGTTTCCTTATCCTCTCTTAGAGGTGACCGTGTGCATGCACCCCTAAAGGGGCTCACTTCTGGTTGGTGCTGTGGCAAAATGACCCTGCTCTGGGGACTCACAAAATCATCTGGGGATGCTGCCTTGCTTCACAACTCTGCCACTTAACCCGTCAGTGGAACTGTCTCCTATCACCACGAGAAGCAGAGTGGTACTTGGACAACAGGAGTCATTCGTGGAAGAGAGTGAAATATCCTGCTCAAGTGGGACAGGAGATGTTTCTAAAACTACAACAGTCACACCATCCGGGTGGTGTGGTAAACACTGGTCCCCAGACTCCCTGCAAATGAGTCAGAATATGGAGGAAGAGGAAGCCAGGAACCTCCATGGGTGGTTAGCTTCCTTGGTGGTTCCCAAGCACACAAGTAGGAGCACAGGTCTGCAGTGGTAGTTCAAAATCCTGATTCAATGGTGAAATTCTTGATTTTAACCTTTCTTTTTATTTATTCTTTGTGTCTTTCCCATCATGCATCTCGATCCCATTCATTGCCCTGTCCCTTCATGTCCACCCTCTGCCACTGCAACCTTCCCCCTTCCCAAATAAAACAAAATAAAATTTAAGAGGAAAAAAAGAAAGAAAAATCTCATCATGGAAGCTGTAGTGTGACACAGTCAGTCACACAATTTACCCTTTTAGCCATTTATCTTTACTTCCGAGTGTTCATTGCAAAGAGTCACCGGACTGGTTCTAGGCCTCCAGTTTCTGCCACACTATCTATACTGGGCCCCCACTGGGACTCCTCTTGTATATCCTGTTGTTGCCTTGTGTTGTGGAAATCCTGCAGCTTTGGGTCTGCAGAACCAGCCCCTTCACGTGCTACAGGAGATCATAGATAGGATGGGTATTGCTTGGGTAGTTGCAGGGTTGGTCAGTCCACCAGCAATCCCCCCCTCCTCAAGACCAGGGTGGGCTCTTTGGCATTACCCCTGCTAGGTCACCCTTGCAGCAATGAGCAAGGGGCAGGACCAGGGACAGTTTTCCTGCTTTCAGGCTCTCCCACACCTACAACATCATCTACTGTGTTGCCCAGGCAAGGTGCAGGGACCATTCTCCTGAGTACTGCAGCTGGTGAGGGGCAGGGACAACTCTCCTGCTCTTGTGACCTCCGGGCCAGTTCTCCCACTGAGCACAAGCCAGTTGTCCCAAGATCATGTTATCCATTCTCAGGGGTCAATTCATCTGAACCCCCATCCATAGAGCCAGGTCTATTCTGCTGCCCAGGTGAGGTGCAGGGCCCACTCTCCCGAGTGCTGCAGCTAGTAAGGGGGGTGGGGGATCAGCTCCCTCGTCCACCACAGGCAACAGTGAAATTCTTAAAGAGAATTCTTAAAAGCCCTGTTACACACAGGTCCTACTCCCAGGCATTCAGACTTAATCAAGTAGCAGGGCATTGTGGTTGTAAAAAGTCTTAGAACTCTTTTTTTTGTCATTGTTTTATTGTTGTGAAGAGACACCATGACCAAGGCAATTCTTATTAAAAGCAGTATATAATTTGGGGCTTGCTTACAGTTTCAGAGGTTTGTCACCATGGCAGGGAGCAGGGCAGCATGCAGCCAGACATGGTACTAAGAAGTAGCTGAGAGCTACATCATGAACATCAGGCCTGGTATAGGTTTTTGAGACCTCAAAGCTCATCCCTGTAATCTCCTCCAACAAAGCCACACCTCTTCCAACAAGACCACAGCTCCTATTCCTTCCCTGACAGCTCCTCAACCTGGGACTAAGCATGTAAATATATGAGCCTTTGGGTCAATCTCTCTCAAACCACCCCAACTTCCCCAGGTGATTCTCAAGTGCATCTGTGCCTGACCACAACTAAGGCACAGGAATATTGGTCTTAGATGTCCATGAATTTGGATCTGCACTCAGTGTGTTCTTTTCTATATGACAAGGTGCTCACTGTGTCAGAAAATAGATCCTATTGGCTATAATACTTTATACCCCCAACTACACAGAAATTCCCTACCACTGTCATCAGAGTTGTCTTCAGACCAATCAAATAATCAGAGTTGAAAGAACTCAAGTGAGGTTTGACCCAGTTACATCCTGTTTGATCCTTTACTTTCTTATTTCTTTCTGACTCCCTCACCCCACTTAGGAGCCATGCCTCAAGCAATCTCACTCCATAAAAACCTGCTATAAGAAAGGTGTCTGAGATCACTCAGCCGCACAGTGCCATGAATGAGTCAGCTGGAGAGGTGAGCTTTAGATGCCAGAGACCTGGCTCCATTTGGCTATACCCTTGTAGGACCTTGGACAAGTCCCTTTACTCTCTAGGTCTCACTGTCTGCATCCCAAATTACTGGAGTTTCACCAGATCTCTCAATCTAACCCAGGAAATTATTGGGAAGTATAAATATACTGATGTGATCATCCAATACAAGGGGAGAATGAGGAAAAGAAGACAGGGAGGGAAGGAGATGGTGGGGAAAGAGTGGAAGGAAGGAAGGAAAGGGAAAGAAGGAGTGAGGAGAGAAAAGAGGATGGGAATAAGGGAGAGGATAGAGTGGGAGAGGAAGACTGGAAAAGAGGGAAGGCAGAGGGAAGGATGGAGGAAGGAAGGGAGGGAGGAAAGAAGGAAGGAGGGGGATGGTTAGAAGGAGGGAAAGCAGGAGAAATGGGGGAAGAGATCTTTAAAGCTTTTAAAAACTTTCTAATGCACCAAGCAAAATATTTTGAAAATTTAGACAACAACACTACTCTTTATATAGTTACTTATTACACAGCGCTGGTGTGCTGTTTGAATCACAAATTGCATGCTAATGGCCTAATTCATAAACCATTGACATTCTTTATGAGTCCTTAGCATTCAGAAATGAAGAATTTGTGTTCAAAATATAATTTGCATTGCAAAATTCAATAATTTAGTTTCTCATATTCATTAATGCCTAAAACCACAACACATAACTTATCCCATTCCAACTCCCTTCTTAGGACACTGGAAAAAGAAGTGTTGCAGCTGGGAAATCAAGTACCACTTTTTATGGCTGTGTTTGGAACTGCACTGAGAGTCATCGCCAGGAAAGTCACGCTGCTTTTTTGCAGGAGTCACTGCTGAAAGATACTGCTGTGGAGCTAAGAGACTTCACAAGCCAACACAGAAGTCTATTTAACCTTCCTGATCTCAGACACCCCATCTGAGACAACATATCCTACAGAAAGAGATGTACATCTTCCAGAAACATAGTGGGAAACTCAGTTAAATAGCCGACATCATGTCTATGAGACAAACAGCTAAACAGTCTATAGAGCCCTCTGTGAAAGAATAAATGAAACAGTTTGACAGCTCATGGGGTGCTTGGTTGAATACACTAAGGGATACCCATGTTTTAGTTAGTTTTAATTGTCAGTTTGACACAGCCTGGAGTTATCTGAGAGGATACGGCCTTGGTTAAAGAATTGCCTCAATTATATTGGTCTGTGGGTATATCTGTGAAGGGTTCTCTTAATTAATAACTGATGGCAGAGGACCAGTCCACTATAGGTGGCACCACACCTATACATTCTGACTGTATAAGAGAACTAGCTGAGTTAGTCAGTGTGATCCAGAATGAACCCACAGACAGCATTCCTCCATGGTTTCTGCTTCACGCTCCTATCTCACTCCCCTCATGATGGATTGTGACTTGGAGGTGTAAGCTAAGAAAACCTTTTCCTCCTCCAGTTGCTTTTGGTCAGAGTGTTCATCACAGCAACAGAAAGGAAACTGGAATAACCCAGAAATCAGATACTTGATGAAAAATGTGTGTGTGGTATACTCTATGAACTGGAGAAAAAAATTTCTTAGCAGATACCTGTCTCACATATATGAGAGACCAGACTGAACATCTCTAGCTATTTTTCCTTGCACAAAGGAAAAAACTTGCTTTAGCTCACATTTGTTAGTGAATTCATTGTGGCAAAGAAGGCAGCGGGACAGGAACAGCTAGCAGCTGTGGTGGCAGGAATGTAAGACCACTTACTCACATGTGGACAAATCAGGAAACAGAAAAGAAAAGCAGGGGTGAGATATAAGCCCCAAGGCCTGTTTCCAGTGAACTATCCTCTCCAATGAGGTGACTCCTAAAGGTTCCACAGCCCCACAAAAATGCCACCAGATGGAACCTAGGTGTTCAAATATGTGAGCCCATGGAAGACATTTCACATTCAAACTGTAGTATTCATTCCTGGTCATCTCATAATGAAAATAAATCAAATCCAACTTGCAACATCTCCATAAGCTTCACCTGATCAAAAGTTCTGCAATATTGACACCATATAGAGAACACTAACTTCTGCTGCCAGTTCCACAGCTGCAGGGTCCCCTTTATGTCATCATAGAGGAAACTAAAAAAATGCTTCCCTGGGCATCCCTTTGTGGGCTCTTTTTGTTTTGTTACACTCTAGAATTCAGAGTGTGTGGGGTTTTGCCCTTCCCTATTGTTCCAGTATGAAACCTGAAATTTCTTGATAATGGAACCAATCTTTTTAACAGTTGCATCCCTACCCTCAAATTTAACCACAAATTCAACCAAGTCCATGCTCCTTTCTTCACCAAACAGCAAATTTGTCACATCTTTGCTCTTTCACTGTAAATCTGGAGAAATACAACAAGCAGTAACCATACCACAGCCTGAATGCTATGCTTAAAATTTCCTCTGTCTCCTGAGTGCTGGGATTAAAGGCATGCACCACAACCACGGGGCCCATTCTAATATCTAACAAAATAGACTTCAAACTAAAGGCATGCACCACAACCACGGGGCCCATTCTAATATCTAACAAAATAGACTTCAAACTAAAGGCATGCACCACAACCACGGGGCCCATTCTAATATCTAACAAAATAGACTTCAAATCAAAATTAATCAAAAGAGCCAGGGAAGGACACTTCATACTCATCAAAGGAAAAATCCATCAAGATGATGTTTCAATTCTAAATATCTATGCACCAAATGCAAAGGCACCACCAATGTTAGTAAAAGAAACATTACTAAAGATTAAATCACACATTGACCCCTGTGTATTGATAGTGGTAGACTTCCACACCCCACTCTCACCAATGGACAGGTCACTCTGACAAAAACTAAACAAAGAAATGCTGGAGCTGACAGATGTTATAAACCAAATGGACCTAACAGATATCTACAGAACATTCCACCCAAACTCAAAAGAATATGCCTTCTTCTCAGCACCTCACAGAACTTTCTCCAAAATTGACCACATACTTGGTCGCAAAGCAAGCCTCAACAGTAACAAAAAAAAATTGAAATAAACCCCTGCATCCTATCAGACCACCCCAGATATAAGCTGGATTTCAACAACAGAAATAACAGAAAGTTTGTGAACTCATGGAAACAGAACAACTCTGTAGTGCATGAAAACTATGTCAAGACAGAAATAAAGAAATTAAAGGCTTTCTAAATTTCGATGAAAATGAATGCACAACATACCCAAACTTATGAGACATAATGAAAACAGTGCTAAGAGGAAAGTTCACAGCACCAAGTGCCTACATTAAATTATATATATATGTGTGTGTGTGTGTATCATACTAGCAATTTAACAGTACACTAACAGCTCTAGAACAAAAAGAAGTAAGCACACCCAAGAGGAATAGATAGCATGAAATGATCAAACTGAAGGCGGAAGTCAATAAAATAGAAACAAAGAGAACAATACAAATAATCACTGAAACAAAGAGCTGTTTGTTTGAGAAAATCAACAAGATAGACAAACCCTTATCGAAACTAATCAAAAGATGGGGAGAGAATATCCAAATTAACAAAATCAGAAACAAAAGGGGGACATAACAACAGACACCAAGGAAATCCAAATAATCATTAGGTTATACTCTAAAAGCCTGTACTCCACCAAATTGGAAAATATGAAAGAAATGGATAGTTTTCTCCACAGATAACACTTATCAAAGTTAAATCAAGGAGAGATAAACAATTTAAATACACTTATAACCCCCAAGGAAATAGAGGCATTCATTAAAAGTCTCCCAAACACAAAAAGCCCAGGATCTGACAGTTTTAGCATAGAATTCCACCAGATTTTCAAAGAAGAGCTAATGCCAATACCCCTCAAATTATTCTACAAAATAGAAACAGAAGGAACGTCCAGAGTCACTGCACATCTGACTAGGTTTTCTTTTCTTTTTTCCCTCAAGCCTCTGAGCAAGGTTGGGATTTTCTTGTTGTAGCCTCTCTGAAACAGTCTCCAGGTGCCTCCCAAACTCCAGAAGCACCTGGGCTCCAAATGCCACAGGACTTGTTCACCCTAGACTGCCTGGCTCTGCCTTCAGGCTTCTCCCACCCCACGTGTTTTTCCACACAATCCCATGTGTGGTTTTTCAGGCAGCCGGCTCCCTGGCCCCATGCTCCCCCGCCCCACTGTGGGTTGTGGGCTTTCCCTACAGCCCTTCTCCTTGAGCTGCCACTCTCAGCTCATGGCTACAAGCTGGTTCTCCAATCAGATTGCTATATCACACAGTTCACTTTCATTGCCAGCAGATTTGGTAATACAATGGGGAATTCTTAAAGGAAGAAATTAGTTAAAAGAAGGAATTTTCCCACATTGAAAAATGGGAAACACTATTACAATAGAGAGAGTTAGATCTCTGTATGATTACACAATGGATGGTTTAAAATTGGAACAATTAAATGAAGGGATAATCAACCGGGATTGACATAGTGTTAATTATCATTTTGATAATCTTTGTTGTTGGTTTGATAATTCTTGGTTTATGTCTAAAAAGGTTGGTTGATGTGAGTGTCTAGATCCAGGCCTTACAGAAACTTAATAAAGCAAATCATAGAGAGATTCAACCCTAGACAAAGGAATTTAAAGAAGAACCAATTTCAGCATTACATTATAAAGTTAGAGAGGAAAAGTCTAAGGTCTTAGGAAAACCAACCTTAATATATCCAGTAACCTTTCAGGAACTGTCAAATGATAGAGGCTCTGTAAGAGATAATTGGACTCCTGTGCCAATGTTAGATTTAAGGAAATTCAAGGAAGCAATAGTCTTATATGGCATGCATTCATCATTTGTGAAGCAGATGTTAAACTCATGGTCAGTTTGTAATAGAATTATCCCTAAAGACTGGATAGACTTGGTTAATGTTGTTTTAGAGCCTGGTCCACAATTACAATGGAATACCTGGTTCAGAGAAGAGGCTAAGACCATTGAACAATGATGTAGAGCTATGGGTGTGGAAATCTCTGAAGATAAACTTTTTGAAGATGGAGATTATACTACTATAGAAAAGCAGTTTCTATATGATGACTATGCCCTGGCTTTATGCCACTTAGCAGTTTTGAATGCTTGGGACAGAACTGGAGAAGTAGGAAAGAATATTGAGTCTTTTACTAAAGTTATACAGGCCCAAAAGGAGTCTTCACAGATTTCTTACAAAGATTGATATCAGTAAATAGAATGATACCAAATTCAGAAGTTAGACAAATAATAATTGAATCTCTGATTTTTGAAAATGCTAATTCTCAATGCAAAAGCATAGTTAAGCCCAAAGGCAAGGTCAGCACCCTTGTAGGAATGGGTCTGAGATACAATCAATACTGAATCTCATGACCATGATAATACATGCATAGGAGAGGTAATTTCAAGAGGTTAGAAGAAAAATAGAAATGTCAAATGTTTCAATTGTGACAAACAAGGTCACCTAAAAGAAACTATAGGCAGAGTGTTCCTAGAAACTATGTTTTTTTCTTAGCATAATCCAAACAGAATGCTTCTCCCTTCTGGATTATGCAGAAGGTGTGACAAAGGCTGGCATTGGACTAATGAATGTAGATCAACAAGGGACATTCAAGGTAACTCTTCAGTCAGAAAATGCCTTAAAGAACCTCCCGAAGGCCTTCATATCAAATTCCATTCATTCATTTCCCATCACCATGGAGGAAACTCTTTCCCAGAGCAATTAAAGAATCTAATGCCTACTGCTCTGGATGATATAATAGCTGCAGAAGAGAGAACAAAAAAATCAGGAGAAACCATAAATCAAAACTGATAAAGATTAGATTAGGAAGCTCCCCAAAGTTAAGGATGGGGAAGGATTTTGTTTTTGTCTTTTCAGGAAAACAAAACAACCATCTTGATGAATGTAAAGATCTTTGGACAAATAAGCATTCAAAGAAGAAGGGAGAACTACCTGGAAAAATTACCAAGAAAAGAAATAATCTGACCAAGTGCCATATCCAAAGTCACCAAAAAGATGATGGAACCCCACAACGATAATTCCACCAGGACTATGACAACACCATTAAGCATAAAAACACTGATTAAAGATTGACTTCGAACTACAAACTGCTCAGAACAATTTTGAGGTGGATAGCTGAGATAACCTGCCTCACAGACTACTCTAGCCAGGACTTGAGACAAGCCCTACAATTTCCTATTATGCAGAAACTTAACAAAAATGATATAGCTACCCCCCAGGACTTGAAAATTAACCCAAATTTTTCTTTTCATGATCCCCTAAAGACGTCATCACCCTCAGACAGCAGGAAGTAAATTTAAGAACATGACACTTAACATTCCCAAGAGGTGGGGTAGGTATTTTTTCTTCTTTCATTGGGTTATGGATATTTGTCTTTATTTAGGAGGTTGGTTGCAAGTTGTTATTGGTTATAGTCAGGAAGAAAGTGAACAATGAAGATTTGATTCAGAGTTTTTGTTTTGAAAACTAAAAAAGGGGGATACAGATATGATAGGATAAAAGGAAAGATTATTGAATCTACTCTGAAAAGAAAAAAGGGATGACATAGATATGATAAGATAAAAAGGTAGATTACTGTATCTACTTTTAAAAAGAAACTACTAGTTTCAAATATTTTGTATTGGATTGGACTTTTGCATATTATACACAAATTTTGTGTATTGATACAAATTTGAGATTAATTTTGTTAAAACATACTGTACATGTGTTTCTAATTTGTCCAAGGTATTGCACCTATACAGTTCATTTAACAATGTAACTCAAATTTATAGTCCTTGAAAGTTATTATTACCAGCTATATAAGATAATAAGGAAATGCAGGTTAGTAATTAGTCACTTATTACAACCGAATTTGTAATCACATTAGGTTTGTTTTCAAAGTCAAACAGAGATATATTTTAAATAGACAATCATCTTCAAACACTTCAGAGATCTACAGACTATGGAATTTAAGATGTTTTAATAACATAGTTTCTTTTTTATGGCAATGAGACATGTCTGCTCCTGGCAGCACCAATCTACTTCAGAGAAGATGATGGACATTGAAGAAACTCCACATGGAGTCTACTTCCTTTGTGGCAAAAGTAAGCCACTGACCAAGAAAGTGCCCTTGCCTCAACTGCTGACAGTATGCTGCCCAAATTGGACAAGCAGAACAAAAAGGAGAGTGACTGCCAAGCCTTGCCAACACAAGGTGGGAAAGTCCTTCAAAAATCCTGCTTCACAGAAAAGTCTGTCAAATATGGTAAGCCTGTTTGCAAAAAGATGGATGCCCCAAAATTGCAGAGAAACCTTGGATGACTTTTTGGAAGTCACTTGCTTACACTTCCTGCTTACTCAGTTAGTATTATTTTCTTCTCTGGTCTCTGAGGGATTTGAAGACTTTATAGTTTTAGTTTTCCTTATTACCAATTTAGTGAAAAGAGATTCACTAAAGAAATGTAAAGGGTGTATGGTTGAGAGACATTAAAAGATAATTAGATAATGCAAATCAGAATAGAAAATGAATAGCTACAACATTTGGACCAAGATAAGATAGATAATGGAGTATTTTCTTTGAATTTGTCAAATGTGAATGGAGTATATAGATAATTGTTGATGTATTTATTGCTTTTATATATCGTAGTTATTGTACTTATATATAGTTTTTCTTATATTAGTTGTAAACTTTTATTTTAGACAAGAAGGGGGAAGTGTGGTGGTATTTTGTTTATGACATAGTAAATAAAGTTGGCTTGAAGATCAGAATTCAAAGCTAGCCATAGCCATAGAGTCCAGGCAGTGGTGGTACACAAATTTAATCCTAGAAGCCACACTAGTTAGCTATAGAGGCCAGGGAGTGGTGATGCATACCTTTATCCCAGCACTAAGGAAACAGAGGCAGATGGATCTCTATGAGTTCACGGCTACCCTGGGCTACATGAGAGTTAATCAATCTAAAAGAGAAACAAAGCTCACAGCTTTAATCCCAGCACTATGGAGGTGGAGACAGAGTGATATTGCTGGACAGAGAGAGGAATAAAGCAGGAAGAGACAGGAACTCATTGCAGTCTCAATGAGTCTGAGGAACAGTGCAGTAGAGTCTGAGGTTTGGTGGATCACCCCTTCGGTCTGAGCATTGGTAGAAGTGAGAACTTTCTGGTGAGTTGACTGTTTTGCTTTTCTGATCTTCTGCTTGAACCACAATATCTGTCTCTGGGTTTTTATTATTCATGTTACAACTCTGATACCTAAACTACACAAATATTCAACAAAGAAAGAATTACAGACTATTTTCCTTTATGAACATAACTGTAAAAATACTTAATAAAATACTCAAAAACTGAAAATACATCATCCAAACTGAAGATCAGCTACCATGCTTAAATAGACTTCATCCCAGAGATACAGAGATGGTTCAACATATGAAAATCAGTCCATATAATCCACCATATAAACAAACTGAAAGAAAAGAACTACATGATCATTTCATTAGATGCTAAGGAAGCCTTTGACAAAATCCCACACCTCTTCATGATACAAGTCTTTGAGAGCTCAGGGATCTGAGGAACATATTTAGATATAATAAAAGCAACATACAGCAAACTGGTTATCAGCATGAAATTAAATGGAGAGAAACTCAAAGCAATTCCACTAAGATCAGGAACAAGACAAGGTTGTCCATTCTCTCCATACCTATTCAATACAGTCCTTGAAGATCTAGCTAAAGCAATAAGACAACTAATGGAAATCAAGGAGATATAAATTGGAAAGGAAGAAGTCATAATATCATTATTTGCAGATGATATGATAGTTTACATAAGTGGCCTCAAAAATTCAACCAGGTGATGGGGGAAGTCCTTCTGTGTATATGTTTGTCTTATTGGTTGATAAATAAAACACTGCTGACCAATAGGGAAGCAAAATGGGTGGGACTAGGAGAGGTGAAGGATTCTGGGAAACGGAGGCACAGTCAGTCACCATGTAAGATGCGAGAGGAGTAAGAGGCCCGACCCTTTCTCCAGTAAGAGAAGACCATGTGGAAATACTCAGATTAGCAGTTATGGGTCAATAATTAAGTCAGAGCTAGCCAACAAGAAACCATAACAAATGGCCAACATCTTCATAATTAATATAATGTCCTGTGTGTTCATTTGGGACTGATGCAGCTCTGCAACCAGGCTGGCGGGAAGAATGCTCATTACAACCAGGGAATTCCTACAGCTGATAGACACTTTCAGCAAAGTGACTGGATATAACATTAACTCAAAAAAAGTCAGTAGCCCTCCTATATACAAATGACAAACAGACTGAGAAAGAAATCAGGAAAACATTACCTTTCACAATAGCCACAAATAATATAAAAAATATCTTGGGGTAACTCTTACCAAAAAAGTGATAGACTAGTATGACAAGAACTTCAAGTCTTTGAAGAAAGAAATTGGAAAATACCAGAAGATGGAAAGATCTCCCATGCTCATGGATCAGTAGGATTAACATAGTAAAAATGGCCATCTCAACAAAAGCAATCTACAGATTCAATGCAATCCCCATCAAAATTCTAAAACAAATCTTTACAGATCTTAGAAGGACAATATTCAATTTAACATGGAAAAAACAAAAATCCCAGGATAGCTGAAATAATCCTGAACAATACAAGAACTTCTGAAGGTATCAATATCCTGATTTCAAGCTGTACTACAGAGTTGTAGTAATAGTGTTCATATAAAAACAAACACATTCATCAATGGAATCAGACTGAAGACCCAGATATAAATCCACACACCTATGGACACCTGATTTCTTATTTTAAACAAAAGGCATAAAGACACAATGGAAAGAAAGAAAGCATCTTCAGCAAATGGCGCTAGTCTAACTAGATGTCTGCATGTAGAAGAATGCAAATATATCTGTATTTATCACCCTGCACAAAACTCAAGTTCAAGTGAATCAAAGACCTCAATGTAAAACTAGATACACTGAACTTGATAGAAGAGAAAGTGGGGAATAGCTTTGAATGCAATGGCACAGAAGACAACTTCCTGAACAGAACACCAACAGCACAGACACTAAGATCAACAATTAATAAATGGAACCTCATAAAACTGAAAGGCTTCTGTAAGGCAAAAGACACTGTCAGTAGAACAAAATGTCAGCCTACAAAATGGGAAAAGATTTTCACCAACTACACACTTGATAGAGGGCCAATATCCAAAATATATAAAGAGTTAAAGAAACTATGCATCAACAAACTAAATAATCCAATTTTAAAATGGGGTACAAATTTAAACAGAATTTTCAATAGATGAATCTCAAGCAGCTGAGAAATATTTATGAAATGTTCAACATCCTTAACCAACGAGAAAATGCAAATCTCAAAACTACTTTGAGATTCCATCTCACACCTGTCAGAATGGCTAAGATCAATAATACAGATTACAGTTCATGCTGCAAAGATGTGGGGCAAGGAGGAACACTCCTCCATTGCTGGTGGGAATGCAAACTTGTACAGCCACTGTGGAAATCAATGCAGTGATTTCTCAGAAAACTGGGAATTTGTATGCCTCACGACCCAGCTGTAAGACTCCTGGGCACATACCCAGAGGTTGTTCTATCCTACCCACAAAGACATTTGCTTATCTATGCTCACAGTGACTTTATATGTAATAACTAGAAACTGGAAAAAAAACTAGACGCCCCTCAACCAAAGAATGGATAAAGAAAATGTGGTACATTTATACAAAGGAGCATTACTCAGCTGTTAAGAAAAAATGACATCATGAAATCTCCAGACAAATGGGTAGAACTAGAAGAAGAATCATCCTGAGTGAGATAATCCAGATCCAGAAAGACAAACAATGTTATGTGCTTACATATAAGTGGATATTAGCTGTTAAGTAAACGATAATCATGCTACAATCCACAAACCCAAAGAGACTAAGTAGCAAGGAGGGCTCTAAGGGCGCACATAGATCTCCTGGGAGAGGGAAATAGAATAGATTTCGCAGGTATGCTGGGAATAGGAGGAAACAGGTGGAGGAGTAAGATGAAAGGAGAGAATATGGAGACAGTGACTGGAACTGATTGGGATTTGGGGTGCAATGTGGAAACCTAGTGTAGTGGAAATTCCTAGGAATATACTCAGGTGACCCTACAGAGGACTCCTAGTAGTGGAGAATAGAGAGCCTGAACCGTCCTTCTTCTATAACCAGGAAAGGCTTCCAGTGGTGGGACTGGGACACCAAACCAGCCACAAAACCTTCAACCTGTATTCTGTCCTGCCTGCAGGATATGCTGGGGCTATGGTGGTGCAGAACCTGTGGGAGTGGTCAACCAATGACTGGTCTAATTGAGGCCCACACCCTTAGAAGGACCCCATGCCTGACCCTGCCTGGATGATCAGCAACCAGAGGCTGGATAGCCCAGAGACCTAGGGTAGGAAAACCATGAAATGATTCCTAATACTATTCTGCTGTACTCATAGATCAGTGTCAAACCCAATCATCAGAGAGGTTGCCTCTGGCAACTGATGAGAGCAGATGCAGAGACCCACAGCCAAATATCAGGCAGAGAGAACCCAAATTGGGGACCTCAGTTGGGTCCCTCCCCTCAAAGCTCAGGGAACCCCATGGAAAGTGAGAGGAAGCATTGTAGAAGCCAGAGGTACTGAGGATACCAGAAGAACACGGCCCTCAGAATCAACTAAGCGGGACTCATAGGGGCTTTCTGAGACCGAACGGGCAATCAAGGAGCCTGCCTGGGTCTGATCCAGGTCCTCTGCATACATGTTATAGTTGTTAGCTTGTTGTTTTATGGGATACCTAACAGTGTGGGTGGGCGGACATGTCTCTGACTCTTACATCTACTCTTTCATCAGTAGGACCCTTCTCCTCCTACTGGATTACCTCGTCAAACCCTGATAGGAGGGTTTGTGCCTAGTCTTACTCTATCTTGATGTGCCATGTGTGTTACTATCGAGGTGATGCCTGTTCTTTTCTGAAGCGAAATGGGGGAGGATAGAATCTGGAGGAAAGGGGAGTTTAGGGAGGGAGGAGCTGGAAGAAGTAGAGGGAGGAGAGACTGAGGCCAGGATGTATTGTATGAGAGAAAAATAAGCAAAAATAAGCAAACAAGTAAACGGGACCTGTTGAACAAAATAACAGAGAGGCAGACTCTTATGGGAACCCTTTACTGGCTCAAGTCCCCCTTACAGCCAATCTTTTGTGGTAATGCCTGGGGTTCATCCCCAACACAAATGTCTATTCTTAGAGCACCTTGGCATATGCTACCATAAACACTTTGTTGTTGTTTTTCTGTTTTCTTCTAGTTGTACTTTGAGTGTTTTAAGTGTGAGACAAGATATCATTATACAGGCCACCCTGGTCTCAAACACTGAGAGTACAGGTATATTCCAAGGATGCTCACTCAGTTCAGATCTTTTATTTTGAAACAGAGGGTGGGCCTCTGGATCAAGGACCCAGATTTAAAGGTCAGGACACCAAGCTTGAGTGAAGGCAAGTCCTACAGCAGATGTCCTATGGTTTCTTTTTCCTCCTACCTTCTGTGTGGATTGTTCAAAGTTTCCACATCTCTTTGGGAGTTTCGAGGAACGGGGGTTAGATGTTGTGATCTCTAGAAACTCTCAAGTTGGGCTCAGGGGTGCACACTTGCAATGCCAGCACTCAAGTGGTTAAGACAGAAGGCTAGAGCCCATGGGTGGGGAAGAGGTGCTCTTCAGGTCCCACCCCTCACTGAGGAGTTACTGGCTGCTTCTGGAGGGAGAATCACTCTTTTTTGGAGATGTGACAATGGCAGGTTTCTTATATTCTAGTAGGTGGCCCCACATCCATGTGTATATTAATGGCACTAACTGGGCCTATTGGGTTATCAAGAAGGAAAATAGGAGGAGAAGGAAGGGGAGGAAGGAGGGGAAGAAGTAGTGAGGAGGGGTACACTCACTCTATAGACCAGGCTGGCCTTGAACTCACAGAGATCCGTCTGCATCTGCCTCCCAAGTGCTGGGATTAAAGGAATGCGCCACCAACACCCAGCTGTAACTCAAATTCTAAGGCCATCTATTGCCCTCTTCTGGCCTCCACCAGCACTGAACACACATAGTGTGCAAACATATATGCAAACAGAACACCCACACACATAGAATAAACAAATCTTTTTTTAAGAAAATACCTAAAGAATATCTCCCCTTGACATTTGAAGGGAGATAGGAGTGGAGACCTAAAAGACCAAAAGAAGCCAGCAGTCAGAAAGTCCGAAGATGGAGCAGGGTGGGGGGATGGAGGAGCAAATGCAGTTCTGAGGTAGATACATATTGGGTGCATTCATGGACGATAACTGACAGTCCATGTGGGTGGGTGTGTTATGAGCGAGAGTAAATGAGCAGCTGAGGCAGTCAGAGGAAATAGGGAAGTGGTCTGTCTTAGGGTCTCTATTGCTGTGAAGAGACACCATGACTCTCATAAAGGAAAACATTTAATTGTGGTGGCTTACAGTTCAGAGGTCCAGTCCGTTGTCACCATGGTGGGACATGACAGAGTGCAGGCAGACACAATGCTGGAGTTGAGAGTTCTACATCTCACAGGCAACAGGAAGTGAGCTGTCTCACTGGGAGTGACTTGAGCATATATGAGACCTCAAAGTCTGCCTCCAACAAAGTCACACCTACTCCAACAAGGCCACGCTTCCTAATAGTGACACTCCCTTTGGAGGCGATTTTTCTTTCAAGCCACCACATGATCTCATGGGACCTCATATACACACAGGAGCTAATGGCGTATCTTAAGCAGGTGTTTTAGCTACTTTCTCCTTGCTGTGAGAGAATACTATGACTAAAGGGAAGGTGGGTACATATTTTAGCTCACAGTTCAAGGTCCCATCCATACTGGAGAAAATCAAGGGGGCAGCACATTAAGGCCACTGGTTACATGGCATCCACAATCAGGAATCAGAAATGAATGCATAAAGTGATCAGCTCTTCTGCTCCATTTTATACAGTTCCAGAGTGAAATAGTCCCACCCGCAATCAAGATGGGTACTCCCAAATCAATTAATGTAACCAAGGTAACTCCCCATATGCATGCTGCAAGAACTGTCTCCCAGGTAACTCTAGATTCCAGCAAGTTGACAACTCACATTTACCATCACAGTATATAAGGGGCATGACCTAGTCTCTGTAGCTTTAAGATTCTCACTGGCACTGGGTAGTGTTGGCGTACACCTTTAATCCCAGCACTCAGAGACAGGGGTGGGTGGATCTTGGTGAGTTGGAAGCCAGCCTGGTCTATAGTATAAGTTCCAGGACAGTCAGGACTACAGGCTCACTGGGTACTACATGGAATCAAATTCTCAAATGAACTATAAAGCACCTATTAAGTGTTCCTTGAAAAGGAATCAACCTGGGAACCCTGTCCACAAGAAAGGCATAAAAAAAGATTCTATCACTGCCCCTGCAACAGGGTACTCATGGAATAGCCACCACACAAGCCTCACACCCATCACCCTCCCTAGGGAGCCTGAAGGTGACTCTCACTTTGAAATTTGTTCAACTTCTTCCTCCTTCTGTCCCTGCAAACTCGGCAGCCTTGCCGTGAGAGCAAGTCATTCATCAGCAAATCTAAAATATTTATTGTGCATATTTTAAAGGCCAAAGTGCTACATCATGGAGCTCTGCCCAGATGGGGACAAGTTTCACAGTGCCGATGACTGACTTGAGGATGTGCCAGACAAAACTGCAGGCAATTAATCTGTGCAAATGGGATTCTTCAAAGGGGACTAGAGGACTCGCTTCAGACCACAGACAAGCCCGCTCATAATGACCACCATTAAAATTTAACACAATTTGCTTATTTTAAAGAAGCAGAATTCCTCATGTTCTCCCCAGCAATCATTCATCCTGCTCTTGCAGGGAAAATGGGAGAGATCACAATGTGGAAGATACAGATTTGCATAGAGGGTGAATCTTGAGCCAAATTCCCAAAGGAGGGACCCCTCGGGGCACCAGCATCTGACTTCCTTCTGTTCACTATGCTTCCTTTGGGGTAAAAACGGGAAGCCATGCATCAGTGCTTTTGTGAGGTGCTGGAGGAAAAGGTGATAATGGGCAAGATGACTGTTACTTCTAACTTGAAGCAACTCATTCGGTCTTCAAAGTCCTCATTTATAAAATCTATGCATCTGTCAGCACATGGTCAACCTTGGATTTATCATACTAGCATCGTCATCATCACCATTGGTATTGTTGCTATAGTTACGGCTGTACACCTAGCTACGGGTCTTTGGGATTTGGGGAAATCTTTAAGGTTTCCATAAAATAGGATTATTTTATTGTTGTGTGTCTTCCCCATTGGGTTCTTAAGGAAATTTGACAAAATAACACGTGCTCAGTACTTAGAGCCATGGTCAAGGTCATCAGACAGCCACTCCTTTTATGGTGAGCATTTTCATCCTGCTCTGTGATTGACTTTATCTGTAGATCAGCCTTAAAACTAAGGCTGGTAACAAGATGCTCTGAGACAGTGCTGTTGGAGGGAATGTAGATGGTAGAAGTGTCCTGATCTGGGTGCTGGCACTGTCTAGTGTCTTTCTGAGCCCAGTGTCCCCATCAATAAACTAGGAGGTACGGAGAGGACATTTCATTAGCGTACTGAATTGTACTGAAACTGAATTGTAGTCATGGAAACTAACACACCAGGAAGGGTTAAAAAGTACTATGTAAATACAAAGTATAGATCATTATTGTTTATTAAGTGAGAAGGAATATATTTTATGATTATTTTGATTCATCTAGTCCTGAGATAATATATAAATCAGAAAAACGTCAAGCTGGAGTGAAACACGAGCCTCCCGATACCAAGGTACTCTCTCTCTCTCTCTCTCTCTCTCTCTCTCTCTCTCTCTCTCTCTCTCTGTCTTTCCTTTTCTTTTTGCAATCTTTGTTGAAAGACATTTGAAGTGAAGTTAATAATTGAAATGTAATGAATAACTGCAGTTTAGGGTCCATAGCACAATCATAATTGCCAGTTTATTACTTTTTTAATATATTTGCCAAGTATTAATAATATTGAAATAATGCAAGAAGATCATGGGGAATAAATGAAATATATCATTTGTCAAGGAAAAAGAATTTCCAAACAGTAGGCATTGCACTTATAAGTCTAGTGATGAATGTAGCATCACCCTGAATCCTTCAGCATAGGGAGACACCTGAAAGTTCAGGTCTCTGCAAAATTCTCATGCTGTCAAACAAAGAGAGGGGTGGAGATTTGCCAAGTACCAAGTTCCAGATGTGGAAAAAACTAAGAAGTCCGGGTCTCTTTGTTTAAGATCTTTCTGCTCTCAAGTCTTCTTTATCCTTACCATAAAATGAAATTCAAAGTGTATTTACATGATGGCACATGCCTGTAAATGGCAGCACTGGGGTGGCCTAGGCAGGAGGATCATGAGTTCAAGGCCAGCCTGAGCCTATGTTATAGTAGACTCAAAGTTAAGCTGGACTACATAGTATGACCATTTCTTAAAAAATAAATAAATAGATGAAATAAAATAGATGCAAAAATACGAGATGGCTATGAGGGAATCTAAACGGGTACTCAGCCATTGCTCATTTTATTATTTTTCTTACCTAGGGACCAAATGTTCTGAAAGAACTTCCCAGAATGTGCATGCATCTGTGTGTGGGTGTGTCTGTGGGGGGAGACAGACAGACCACAGACAGACGGAATTTATCTGAATCCTGTCCTCTGCTCAGGGAACGTTGACCTAGATGGTAGACAATCTGTTAGTAAGACTGGTGGCAGGAGTGAGATCTGGAGTGTGTCGCTGGCAAAGCCTCTCTTGTTCCTTCCCCTTTACACACTTCTCTTCTAGCCTGATACCACGTCTTCAGCACATACTCTGTTTTGGGCACTAAGAAAGTGGGGACTGAGCTGGGCCATGGATGTCATCACTGTTCATGGTCTGGGTCACCATCTCCAGCCGGTAGGTAAGGGTGAAGCAGACGCACTCAGCACCAAGGGTTTTCTTCACTCTGGTTGGAATAATTGTGCATTTTCATTTTTCCTCCAAATATAAAATCAGCATCACAATAAACAGCACCTGGATGTAACTGATGCTGATATTTTCATAAACCCCCTCCCATTTAGACACAGATCCTACACAGAGAAGATTCTATTTGACATCAGACGCTAACACTTTCTTCATGTTATTCAACATTGGGAAGTTCTTCCCAGGACCACAGAGCCTTATAGAATGGCTCTGTTGTGTTGGTAGTCATTCACCACAGATGTCAAAGCTCAAGAAAAGAAAGTCTCCATGTACCGTTATGGCATAATCGCCAAGATAAGCTAAGGATAAAAAGAAGGGTTAAGTTGCTGTGTGTTCACTCCTATTTCCAATGGGAGTTGGAGGTAAGAAAGAGAAGGAGAGGGTGGGGAGAAGGAAGTGGCTGGGGAAGGAGGGCAAAGCAAAGTGCCAGCAAAAGGAGGGTGTGTAAGAGTGGCTCTGAAGATGCTTTAGTTTGCTTTTGTTGCTGTGATAAACACCATGGCCCAAAACAACTTAGGAAAGGTTCTGTTTTTGATGAAGGCAGAGTCCATCTTCAGGATATCCAGGGCAGGAACTGAGGCAGAACCCATGGAGAAAGTCTGCTTCCCTCCAGTGCCCAACCTGCTTTCTTATATATCCAAGGACCTACCTAAGGGTGGCACCACCCACAGGGGACTGGGCCTTCCCACAACAATCAGCAATCTAGAACATGCCCCACAGATACACCCATGGGTCACTCTTATCAATGCACTTCTTCCACTGAGGTCCCTCTACATCACTCTTCCCTGGCGTGTCAAGTGACAACCAAGATCAGTCATCACAGAAGGGAACCCAAAGAACTGCAGTGTGACTTTGCAGGAGAACCCAGTGAGCAAGCATGGCCAGCTGAGAGGGAAGTTTCACTGTGGTTGTCACTGCAATTGAGGACATTTGAATCACACAATTGGATTATCATAAGTGTGGTGTGTGTGTGTGTGTGTGTGTGTGTGTGTGTGTGTGTGTGTGTGTGTGTATGTACAGGCACAGTACTCACACATGTATCAAGCCAGGTAGGTCTTTACAGTGCTTATCTAGCACTGGTGGAGCACTTGGTTTGAGCCACACCACCGCATAAATGGGGTGTGGTAGCACATGCCATAACAACAGCACTCAGGAGGTAGAAGCAGGAGGGTCCAGATTTCCAGGTCATCTTTGGTTGTGTACTAAGTGTGAGGCCACCCTGAGCTACAGGAGACCATCCCAAAAATATGTGTATTGTTTTCACAAGTGTCATTGGATATGTATACATAGCTTTATTAAAGTGCAAGAATCAAGGCTATATTTGAATTATATAATTTATTAGCACAAATGTTTTACCTCTTTAAAACTAGCTCACCATGTGTCCCCAGCTCCCAGATTAATATGTGGTTTGTAAAGAAGAGACTTGTAAACATTTATCAAATAACTTGATGATTGGATTAATACACAGATTCTTTTGCTACAATATTATATTCATGAGTTGCATTTTTCATGTTCTCCTATATTCTTTTTCAATTTGGTTTTTCTGTTACAATCTGAATATCAAAGAAACACATATGTATGAACAAAGTCTACATTGTGCATGGTAGCAAATAAATGTTTGAGATCCCTCAGGGATGTATTAGTTGGGGTTCTTTAAAGGAAGAGAACATATAGAATAAATTTATATTCCAAGGGGAATCTATTAGATTGGTTTACATAATAGGGCCTGGGTAGCCCAACAACTGCACACTGGAAAAGCTGAGAACCAGGTAACTTCTCAGTCCATGAGGCTGAGCCTCAGTAGTCCCAATTGGATTCTGAATGCCTGGGTGTTTCCTGGAGAGCTTCTTGTCTTCAGTTCACACTGGAAGACTGAAGAAGGTGGAGTTCATCAGTAAGGATGGCAATGGCAGCAGCAACAACAGAATAGATGCACTCACCAGCAAAAAGGGAAGGCAGGCAGGCAAAGACCACTGATTTTCAAACTGGGATCTCTTTCTATCTGGGTCAAAAGAAGGTACATCACACTCTAGTGGAGGGAATCTTCTTCCCTCAGTATTCTTTGGGAATGCCCCCATAAACCTGCCCAGAGGTCTGTCTATTAGTTGACTTCAGATTCAATATAGTTTTCAACCAGAATCAACCCATCACAGGAAGACTGCATTCAAGCACCTTCACCTATCTGAACAAGCATCCCAGGGTAGATCTGCAGGACACCGGTCATCCCTTCTGGAAGCATCTGTGGATGACAGGATTGGAGGAGAGGCTGGGGAGAATATGGACACCAAGTGGGACCAGGTTGAGGCAGCAGATGCCCTGTGGACATGGTAAGCAGATCTTATGAGCGGACCCTGTGCATAGTCGCCATCTCACCAACAGCAGTAGGACATATTTGGGGTTGGAGAGTGGGAGAGATACACAGAAAGCATATTTTACAGTTAGAGCTAAGACTATAGTCTTAAGATAGAACCCCCAAGGTGGTGCCAAGTAATATCTCAGGAAAAAGAAGATGGCATTGACTAATAAATCCTCAGAGAAGCTGGCTGTGACCATGCAGGTCCATGCTCCCAACAGCAAGGAGATTCAGGACCAGTTTCAGCTGTAGCAGGTTCAAATCCAGCCTGGACTACCTAAGATCCTGTCTCAAATAATCAGAAGGGGGAGGAAAGGAGGAGGGGGCATAAAAGGGGAAATGGGAGGAAGAGAACAAAAAGAAAAAGGAGGAGAAAGAGAGAGGACAGAAGGATCTGGAGGTGTGGGAGGTAAGATAATTTAGCTGACGATGAGTTTCCAGCAAAGAAGAAGTCTCTAAATAGCCAAGAAGTGACTTTTTAAAACACCCCCCTCCGTTATGAGATGAAGCTTCAGTCTAGCATCACCACATCTTAAATGCATTTGACATTTCAGAAAATAATTAATGGTGTTGGTTTTATTAATGTTTTAAATATAAATTTAAAATATGACAAACCAATGAGGAAAGAGCAGTCTGTTTTAATGAAATTTTCACTTCTGCCATCAATAAATGATAGATCAGAAAGAGCTCTCCTGCCTGGGTTACAGTACCCTTTTCCTGTCTGTGTGGGAAAATCGTCTAACACAGGGAGCAGGAAGGATTCCAGAAGTCTGCAGGGCTCAAGAAGACAATCTTGGGCTGCAGCAGAATGGGACCACAGTGGAGTTGGCTTTGTTTGCTTCCTTTTGGCAGTTTGCAAGAGATACTTCATCCATCCCTTGGCTAGAAATAAACCAATTCTTATCATCTTCAGTTTTGTACAGAACTCAAGAATGTGGAATATTCCTTTACGCTGTGTGAGTAAATGTCACCGTGACTGGTTTACTAAGAAAGCTAAATGACCAGTAGCTAGGTAGGATTTTTGGGACAGAGGGGATGCTGGGAAGAAGGAGGATGGAGTTGGAGGAGATGCCGTGAGATGCAGAGCAAGCAGGATGGGAATTACGTACATGAGGTAAATGAGCCTTGGAGCAGCACACAGGTGAATAGAAATGGGTTAATTTAAGTTCTAAGACCTAGCTAAAAGCAAGCCTAAGCTATTGGCCAAGCGTTTATAATTAATAGTAAGTCTCTGTGTGGTTATTTGGGAAAAGTCTACCTAAACAAGAAGATACGTATTGGTGGACTCCTGTAATCCTGGACCTTGGGAGACTGAGGCAGGAAGATCATAAACCTGGATTGTATGTCCTGTCTCAAAAAGAAATCCAAGGACTGAGGATGTCACTTATTTGGTAGAAAGCTTGCCAGGCACACAGAAAGCCCTGGATTAGGTCTTCCATAGTACACAAGCGGGCCTAGCACTGGAAAAATTAAGGATCAGAAGCTCAAGGTCATCTTCATCTACATAGGGACTTCAAGGCCAGCCTGGGCTACATGAGAGTCTGTTTAAAAAATAAAATCTGAGAACACTATGGTATTCCTTGGTGACCCACAGCCCTGGGGTTTTAACCTGGAGCCTCATGAAAGCCAGGCAAGAGAAGCAGGATCCCCAAGTGCCACACCCAGCCCTCCTTCTTACTACCTTACAGGGCCTTGCTAAGTTTCCCAAGCTTATCTTGAATTCACTCTATAACCCAGACTGACCTTGAACTTATATCTTACTGCCTAAGCCTCCCAAGAAGTTGGGCTACCTTGTCTCAGACACAGAAAAAGAAAGGGGGAGAGGAGAACGAGGAGGAGGCAGCGGAAAAGTGAGAGGGAGAAAGAGGAGAGCAAAGAAGGGAGAGGGGGAGGAGGAGCAGGAAGAGATGGTAAGAGGCTTAAACCACCAGGCAAAGTTTTCAACTTTATTTTTACAGAATTCATAATAATTACATGCAGCTACAACCACCCTTCTGTTCTGTAAAACACTATCATCTGAAGTTGTTGCAAATCCCATGGCTGCTCCTCTGACACCATCTTGGAAAAAGTTCATCCTTAGTTGGGGTTCCCAAAGGGTTGGGTTCCCTCCCAGTGATCTAGGTCAATGTGAAAAAAATGTTCATTATGTAATAACTCCTGGGGGCGGGGGGGGGTGAGCATTGAAACTGGAAATTCCTTGGTTTTTCTTTGGCTGTCTCTGAATGGGGCAGGGGGGTGTGGTGGTTAATAGTGGTTGTCAATGTAACAGGATCTAAAATCCCCCTGGAGACAAACCTCTGCCCACATCTATGAAGGCTTTTCCAATTAGCTTAACTAGCGTGAGAAGACACACCCTAATGCTGGCAGCGTCATTGCCTGGCCCGGGGCCTTAGACCATCTACAAAGGAGGAAGCGTGGGATGCAGTGTGCCCCACCGCCTCGCACTCCTGCTGCCGCCCATGCCATGATGGGCAGTCTGTCCCTTAACTGTAAGCCACAAGAAACTCTTCCTCTTCCCAATGGTTTCTTGCAGGGTATCTGGTCACAGCAGTGAGTCAGCGAGGGAAGGACAGGGCTTGAAGTGTGCTCTGTGGGTGTTGGATGACCTCTCGGAAGCACTAGCGTCCTTAAGTCCTGTGGGGAGTGTGGGAACTGGACCTGGCCTTGAAGGTGCTTTGGAGGACCTGGGAAACCTCAATCTGGAATCACCACTGTTTCAACTCCTCGGTCCTTGCAGCTCTTCCCTGAGTCCTCCCTCTGCATCAGAGAACCCCAGCCTTGTCTTCTGAGGGCAGATTGGAATGCCAGAATGTATGGAGATTAATCACAGAATAATACAAACTGCCGCTTATCATTGCTCATATAGTTGACATAATTACCCTGCAGGCAACATGAAAACGTTGTACTGCAGTAACTCCCAGCCAGGAGGAAAGGCAGCGTTGCTGATAACACAAAAGAGAGAAGAATACTGAACACAGCCCTTTTGCAAACTTTTAATTAATTTTCACCCTTGCAGCATAACTGGTGTCAGTTCAAACTTCAGTGTTTCCAGAGCCCTTGGCCTTGTTGCAAAGAAATTTAGGACCAGCATGGGCTGCCTCAGAGAAAGCCAGACCCCGGTCGGGGATGAGGACAAGGCAATAAAGTATTTCTGCATCTTTAAACATATAACTTAGTCTGTGTCACTAGTTCATTTAAAATTCTTCCATAGTTCCCCATTGCCTTTGTTAGCTCCCACTGTGGCAGCTTGCCTTCCTAGGCCACCCAGGCAGTTAAGTCATCCATCGCCTGTCGCCAGGTGCCTCTCCACCGTCAACTGTGTGACAAGTGCGTCCTTAAAGGTGCATTTTTATCTTTTTAGCATGCCCTAGGGAACTCAAAGACTAAGACCTTTTGGTGTGACTTCTGGGCCTGGCAAGGGCTGGCTGGCCTGTGTATTAGTCAACTTTCTTGTTGGTGTGACCAAATATCTGAGTTAAACAAGGGGGGTTTATTTTGATTCATAGTTTGTGAAGACACAGTCCATCGTGGCAGGGAAGGCATGAGAGGGATGATCACACTGTATCTTCTTCAGTCCATGAAACTATAAAACCTCTAGGCCCACCCTCAGTGACCCTCTATTTCCAGCGAAACTCCACCGCTTAGCAGTTGCACAAGCTTTCAAAACAGCACCACCAGTGGGGGACCAAGTGTTCAAACACTCGAGTCTATGGTCATTTCACACTCCAGTCACACCTTATCAGCGTCACCTGCTATCCCTCCTCCGCCCTGCACCAGATGTAATGGATCTCCTGCTGTCAGATGCACTATGCTCTTAAAACTTTGTGTTTGAGCAGCTGCCAGTCACCTCTCCAGACCCTTCACCTCCAAACTCCCTGAGAATGGTATCATTTGTTGATGTAGGTTTTTCTTGTCCTGACAGGTCCTACCACCCTTCAGGCCCAAATTAACACACAAAGACTTATATTAATTATTAAATATTGGCCAATGACTAGGGCTTCTTATTGGCTAGCTCTGTCTTAACCCATTTCTATTAATCTATGTATTTCCACATGGTCTTATCCTACTGGAGAATACGCCAGATCTATGGTGTCCATGTCGTCTCCCACGCACCCCCTCTGCCTACCTTTCCCAGAATTCTCCTCCTCTCCTCGTCCCGCCTATCTTCCTGCCTCGTTGGCCAAACAGTGTTTTATTCATCAACCAATAAGAGAAACATATATACCGAAAGACATTCCCTATCAATCATTCTTTAAACTTAATCATGCAGATGCCAGCATGTCCCCCAAAGCCTTCCACAGACAAGTTTTCTGCCTTGAACTCTCAAAGCTTTGTAGTTTCTCCTCTGTCTCAAACCATATCCGACTACCGCATGTGAGTATGGCTCTCCTTGTCTCCAGTGCAAAGGCACCTCATCAGTGAGTGTAGCCAGCATCTACACTGTGTCTACAATAGAGTATTTGTCCCTAGAATGTGATACATACATGCAAATCTGACACTCTGTTGATGTCGATTGTATAGGATCCTATATTGTAAACCTCTTTCTGGAACCCCTTATCTTTCTTAGTGATTTGATTTCTCAATTCTCTAGTCAAATTAACGTATAAAATCTAATAGTTTCTTTTTTTGCATAGACTGCCAGGAAGCCCAACTCTAAATCTTATGTTGCCAAAACATTGCAAAAGTCTTAGCCCACTGTGTTTGTCATCATCATCATCATCACCGGCATCATCAATGATGATGATGTTGATTTTCTTTTTGCCTCACTCAATTTTCTGATCCTCTCTTCTTACTTTACCCACCCTGACTGTTCTGATTACTTCATATACAAGGGCATGTTTTGCCTCTCACTCCACAGGGAACACGGCAGTCAGATAAATAGCAAATATGAGCAGCAAACAGGGACTGAGCAAATATCCATTGAGTATTAACTATGAACCTGACATCACAGTGAAGCCCTGCATATCAGAGAAGAAAAGGCACAGCTCCTCCACTCAGATTTCCCTCACTCTCCATCAGGAAGTGATTGCAGCACAGAACAGACACCTGCCAGAAATGATCAAGTGCCCGGAAGTATCTTGGGAACAGGAAAAGTAGAACATTGGACTTCTAGGGAAGGGAGGGGGACCTTCCATAGATTTGTGTGTTCGAATACTACATCTCCAGCTGGTATTGGATTTGTACAGATTTTGGGCCCTTTAAGAGGTGGGGCTTCACTGTTAGGGGGCAGAATTTAGGATTGCAGTGAAGCCCTGTCCCACCCTCAGTTCTCCATGCTTCCTGGTCAGCCAAGATTGGAGCCACCCAAGCTCCTGCTGCCACTCCTGCCGCCACGCCTTTCACACCATGAAACCATAAAAATAAACTCTTTCTCGATAATCAGAAGGGTGGGTACTCCATGGATATGTAGGAGCTCACAGTTTGAAAAGAAGAGCAAAGTTTGCTGAACTTCAAGGATGCTGAGTGATTTGATACTGCAAGAAGACAGGTGTGAGTAGTGATCCTGTGGATGACTGACCTGTTGAGACCAAGAAGGACCAGTCCAAACCACATCTGGGTAGATTTTCCACTCCAGGCCACTGTCCATATCCTCTTACACAAGGGAACCTCTTTCCAACACTCAGCTGTTTTAGTGCCAACTGAGAAAACACATCACAGCAAAAGTTATGGGAAGTTCAACGATGCGTTTAAATTAATTTGTACTCTTTTTCAACCCAATCAAGTTTACAGACGTTTGAAAAATAGCTTCCCCTGGAAACATCCTCTGTTCTCCTCTGAGATGTGAATAAAATATGAATGTGTCTCTCCTACACAGTTACTCTGATCCCAAACATCTTGGGGTTTCTCTCTCTCTCTCTCTCTCTCTCTCTCTCTCTCTCTCTCTCTCTCTCTCTCTCTCTCTCTCTCTCTCTCTCTCTCTGTCTGTCTGTCTCTCACATCCTCTCTTGTGATGTTCAGCATGGAAATGTAGCCTTGGCAACACATATTCCCAGTGGTGCTCTGAGAGCTTCCCTCTCTGCTTTATTAAGTCCACATTGCCTCATCATTCTTTGGTCCCTTGTTACACCTCTTTTTGCTGTATCTTCAATTTATAATCCACTGTGGTCCAGTTTCATCTTGTGTGTTCATCAGTTGGATGGTCCTCAAGTCTTACTGTGTGTTAGAATCACCCAGAGTGTCAGCTGAAGCCTGAGTTCCTTCGAACATCTCTTGAGGTGTCTAACTCAGTAGATCTTTCTAATCTGTAGCCTGGGAACTTGCATTTATGATGACCTCCCCTGTTACTCTGAAACTTCATAAGTGAGGACCACATTTTGATAATGACCAACCTGCACTATCCTACTCATCCTGCTCTATGTCACTTTTTCAGGGGTTTCACAGTTTCTGGTGTAGTTTCACCCTCCTTAGAACTTTCTTTTAGTTTGAGATTTGGTTTTATAAATATGGTTCAGGCTGGCATCAAACTCATTGTGTAACCAAGGATGACCTTGAACTCTTGATCCTCCTGCCTCTACTTCTCGAGTGCTGGGATTGCAGGCACATGCCACCATGCCTTTCTTATAAAGAAATAACATCATGGGTTCAAATAGCTGGCACTTGGGAACTACTCAGCAAACAATAGCTGTATTAGTTAATTTTATCGTTGCTGTAGCAAAATAAATACCATCCAAAAGGCAGCTTGAGAGGGGAAGGGACGATTGAGGGTGATGGTTTGAGAGGTCATAGTCCACCCAGATGGGAAGGAATAGGAGCATGATGGCGTTGGCCACACTGGATCTGCGGTGGAGCCGGACAGAGGTGGATTCTGATCCTCAGCTGGGTCCCTCCTTCCCCCTCTTTGTTCCATTTGCAATCCCAGGTCACAAAACCGTGTTGCTCACATCCGGGGTGGGTTTTCCTTCCCCAGTCAAACCTATCTGGAAACACCTTCATAGACACCCAGAGGTGTGTTTCCATAGTGACACTAAATCTAATTGAGGTGATGATGAAGACCAGTCATGTCAGAAGTGCCATCGGGAGCTCAGAGGGGGGTACGACAGTTCTCAGATTTGGCTGTGCATAAGGCCATTCAAATGCTCCATTCCATAACGACCCGAGAAGCAGGTGCTCCAGCCACACCCTTTCCCAGAATGACGCCCTCTGCAGACAGAGCAGCTGAGGTCTATGCTCAGTCAGCCATCCTCAGTTGCTAGTCTCACTGAGGGATGGCCTTAGAGTCACTCAAGGCAAAGACTCACTTCTTGGAGACCAGGCTTTCCTGTCTGTCTTATTAACAGCTAGTCTCTGAGGGTACAAGGTACATTTCCTCGGGAAATTGATGCATTCCAGACAAACATTCTGAACAGACGTCTTGACCTAGAGTTTTCTATCACCCAGGCTGGTTCATTTCCACATCCCTAACAAGTCCACATGCTGGGGGTCCAAAGAGCAAGCCACTACCCGCTCAAAGGCATGATGGGTACGGTAGCTCAAAAGAAAATGGCCTCCAAAGGGAGTGGAACTATTAGGAGGTGTGGCCTGGCGAGAGGAGGTGTGGCCTTGCTAGAGGAAGTGTGTCACTGTGGGGGTGGGCTTTGGGGTCTCTATGCTCAGGCTGTGCCCAATGACGCAGTTCACTTCCTGCTGCCTGCAGATCCAGATCAGCTCCTCTCCAGCACCATGTCTGTCTGTACACACCATGCTTCCCACCATTACGATAATGGACTAAACCTCTGAACTGGAAGCCAGCTCCAACTGAATGTTTTCTTTGTAAGAGTTGCCATGCTCATGGTGTCTCTTCACAGCAATAGAAACCCTAAGACAATGGGCCTCCTAACCCCGCAGCCAAAAGCTGGTCCTCATCTGTGAACTTGCCTTCTGGCCATGTGATAAAAGTCTGTCACACTAATTAAATAACTGTGCTGATGACTGGATACTGCACAGTGACTTCGGAGTTCACAAAGAGGACAGAACAGGCAGAAGAGCATGGCTCTCTGGGATGGTGGGAATGTATTTGGGAGAAGGGAAAAGCCTTTCTGGAGACAGGAGCTGGGCTGGGTGCCCTTTGCTGAGCCGTAAAAGTAGCCTGGGCTTAGGAGTCTTATTTCTTTCAACTTCATCCTCCACACAGCTGGATGAGGAGTTCACAGCAACCTTTGAAACTTATTTTTTCCTAGTTTTTGTTCCCCTATGCATAAAAGTGTATGTGTGTGGTGCTGGTATGTGTGTGTGTATGTCTGTGTGTGTGTATGTCTGTGTGTGTGTGGTGTGTTTGTGTGTGGTGTGTGTGTGGTTGTGGGGTGTGTGAGTGTGTGCGTCTGTGTGTGTGGTGTGTTTGTGTGTGATTGTGGGGTGTGTGAGTGTGTGTGTATGTCTGTGTGTGTGGTGTGTTTGTGTGTGGTTGTGGGGTGTGTGAGTGTGTCTGTGTGTCTGTGTGTTTGTGTGTGTATGTACCTCATGCATAACATTCCCCAATCACTCCACATTTGTTATTTAAGACAGGGTCTCTCTTTAAACCTGAAGTACATTGATTTGCTGACTGGTTGTGTCCACGCCTCCCAAGGCTGGGGTGACAGTCACATGCATGCCACCTGGCCCAACTTTTCCATGATTTCTGGGATCTGAACTCATGGTTGTGTGACAGCCATTTCATCAAAACCTGTGAAAGTCTAATAGGCATCTGTCTGTGCATTGTGACCCTTTTTGGGGGCACAACCACTATTCAGGATGGGTCTTCCCATCTCTATCCAATCTAGAAGCTCCCCCATAAACCTTGCCCAGAAGTCTATTGTAACTCCTGTCATGGTGATGATCTGAATTAAGCATCATGGTGGCCCCGGCCTCTCCTAGCAGCTGGAGTTTATATTGTGCACTTCCTGTGTATTAGAGAAGAGTTTCCAGAAAGCTGCATGCAGAGCCTCCAGCAGCAGCCCCACACCCCTCTCCCTCCTGCTCCACTGACTCTGAAAGCCCGTGGACACCGCACACAACCCGTCCTGCACAGGGCTCTGCAACCCATGCTGGCATAGGCTCACTTGGATGTTTACACAAGTACTCTCCAGGGACACATCCCCAGAGCATGGCCCTGTCCAAAGAAGTACATGACTGCTGCTCCGGGTATTTGTGTCTCTCTTGTTTTCCTGTGTGTGCCTGAATCTCTCATGCTCCCTCCCTCCTCTCCTCACAAACCCTCCGTACATTCCCAGGGGACCCTCACTTGTAAATGTTTGGAAAGGCTCTAGCTGTCATTACAACAAGCCTGAGATAATGACTCCATTCTGATAGCCAAAGAGGCCTAATATCCTACCCCAGCTGTGGGTGTCAGGTGTCCACGAAACGACAAATGAAAATCACTGAGTGGGCCAGCAGTGACCACGAATCACCTCCTACACAACACCACACATTGCACCCAGGCTGTCGGCCCCAGGAGTGAGGAGCAGTGTGGATGGTGCTGGACCCTGTCACCACTGAACAGCTTCCCAAAGTAGCGTGCACACACACACAAACACACAAACACACACACACACACACACACACACACACACACACAGTCTCAGGCTCCCGGCAGTCAAGGATTGGTCCCTCCCTGTGTGAGAAGGGCCGGCCCCTCATCGTGCAGGGGACCTGACCAGCCCTGCATTTGTCTACCGTGAAGAAGTCAAAGGCAACAGCAAGTGCAGGCACGGTATTTATCTGTCCCCAGGGAGGCTCCCCTTCCCTAGGACAGGGCCCACTGAGCTCTGAACTATCTGCTCATTGTGAGTTATAGAGCACAGTTCTCCCAGCAAGATAGCCTCCGTGTCCGGCAGGTCAGCTGAAGAGTCCGTCTGGTTCCAGTCTGCTCACTGTGTCATCCTCTTACAGAAGGAAGTGGGAGGGGAGGGCCAGTGGACATTTACCTGAGAGTCTAAGCCAATTGTGTGTCACGCTCTTACAGAAGGAAGTGGAGGGGAGGGCCAGTGGACATTTACCTGAGAGTCTAAGCCAATTGTGTGTCATGCTCTTACAGAAGGAAGTGGGAGGGGAGGGCCAGTGGACATTTACCTGAGAGTCTAAGCCAATTGTGTGTCATCCTCTTACAGAAGGAAGTGGGAGGGGAGGGCCAGTGGACATTTACCTGAGAGTCTAAGCCAATTGTGTGTCACGCTGTCCTAAATGGCAACAGCAAACCCTAACCCGTGCTGGGTGGTGACTTTCCAGGGTAGCTGTTTGGGGTCAGCCACACTCCTGTTAGTGACCCCTCATGCACGCTCTGTCAGTAAGCTCCATAATAAGCCAGTGAGCGAGCATTCGGTAAATGAACTGGTGAGTGAATAAATGAAGGGGGTTTCACTGCACACAGAGCATCTCACTTGGTCAGGTGACTGGGTTGCCCCGTGGCGCATGTGGCCAAGGCTACAGCCAGGAGTGGACTCACACCTCCAAAGCAGAGGTGACCTCACACTGGCTCCTCCTTCTTTCCCTTTTCCTTGGGGTAGAAACCCCACCACTGACTGCAGGGCACACCCCCAGGACACTTCCCTGATCTCTCCATGGACCTCCTTCACCCACCCCCCCCTGACATCGGCTCTCTACAGGACAGACCAAAGAACCACCATGCTGACCTGCTAAAGAATGAAAAAGGAATAGCAATGTCTGAGCCCATTCTTAGAACTTTTATTCCAAGGAGTGGAGAGATGGCTCAGTGGTTAAGAGCACTGGGCTGCTCTTCCAGATAACGTGGGTTCAACACCCAGCACCCATGCGGTGGCCCACAGCCATCTGTAACTCCAGTCCCCAGAGACCCAGTCCCCCTTTTGGCCTCTGTGGGCACCAGGTAAGCCTGTGATGCACGTGCATGCAGGCAAGACTCTCACGCACTTAGAATAAGATAATAATGATATCTAGTTTAAAAACTGTTTAAAACCTTTATTCCACTGGGCACCACTGAGGCCCGAGTAATGTGAGTTTGGGGTCTTTCTGTGAGGATGTTAGATGACAGAGGTTGGACGAATCTAAAAGCACCTCCAGGGCCCGGCCAGAAACATCCACGGGCTCTCAAATGCAAATGAGATTAGAACTGAACAACAGCAGAGTCCCCACGCCCATTGGGGCAGTCTTCACCTCTGGCCACGATTAGGCCTCAACCCTCCCGCCCCTTCTCTCACCCACTGCCTGGCTCCCTCAGCTCCCTTCCATTGCCTTCAAACATGCCACCTTGTCCCCACAGCAGCCTCCTCTCTGCCTTCACCTGCCTGGCCTGCTGCTTCCTCCTGCATAGGCTCCTCCTGTCTGGGTCTGAGTAGTGTTGCCTGCCAGGCAGCGAGGCGGTCACCTCCTGCTGTGTCTTGTTGTCCTGCTGTGGTCTGCAACCTGACTGCTGTGTGTTTCCTGGCTCTTCTCCGTTGTCTGGCTGTGAGGTAAGGACAGGGACCCCTCCCACCACCCCATTCTTCTCATTGCATCTCCACAGTTGTGACGAAATACCCCGGCCAAAAAGCCATTCCAAGTGACAGTCTACCATTGCAGGACAGTCAAAGCAGGGACTTGAAGCAGCCAGTCAGATCCTGGCCCGTTAAGAGCAGGGAGCACTGGCGGTGTGGAGGCTTGTGCTTAGAGCGCCTACAGCCCGCCTTGACTGGGTCTGCCCATGTTCAAGAAAATCAGCCACAGACCAATCTGATCCAGGCGATCCCTCACTGGGACACTCTTCTTGGGCGGCTGTGTCAAGTTGACGGTGGAAACGACCACACCCTCTAATGTGCCCCCAGGCTTGGCTCCTTGCTTGACTCAAAAATTGTCTCTAAATGTAACCAACCTGACAACACCTGCTCCTCACAGTCTCCCGTCCTGGTAAAACTCAAGAGTTTTTTTGTTTTTGTTTTGTTTTACGGAGGAAAGGGTTTATTTTACTTGTATTCCCACATTACTACTCATCATCAAAGGAAATCAGAGCAGGGGCTCAAACAGAAGCGGGAGCTGATGTAGAGACCATAGAAGACTGCTGCTCACTGACTTGCTCCTTACGGTTTGCTCAGTCTGATTTTTTTACTTTTTTTTCCTCAATATTTGTTTTTATTTAAATTAGAAACATGAATGCTTCACATGTCAATTCCAGCTCCCTCTCCCACCCCTCCTCCCTTGTCCCTCCACCAGCCCTCCCTTCCCCCCCACCCAATCCCCACATCATTCCCCAGGGAGGGTGAGACCCTCCATGGCAGCGATCTCCTAAGTCTGTTATTTCATCCTGGGCAGGACCTAGGCCCTTCCCCATGTGTCCAGGCTGAGAGAGCATCCCTCTATTTGGAATGGGCTCCCAAAGATCATTCATACAATGGTAAACACTGATCTACTACCCAAGGCCACAGTGATTTCTGTGGCCTCCTCACTGGCACTACATTCATGGAGTCTGAATCAGTCCCCTGTTGGCCTCTCAGCCATCAGTCTGGGGTTCAAGAGTCCCCCTTATCCAGTCAGCTGTCTTTGTGGGTTTCACCAGCACGGTCTTGACCCCTTTGCTCATCACTCCTCCATCTCTGTCACTAGGTTCCAGGAGTTCAGTTCAGTGTTTAGCTATGGGTTTCTGTCTCTGCTTCCATCAGTCCCTGGATGAAGGTTCTAGGATGGCATATAGGGTAGTCATCAACCTTATCATCAAGGAGGGGCAATTAATGTAGTCTCTCCACTATTACTTAGTTTTCCAGTTGGTGTTATCCTTGTAGATCTCAGGAGATCTCACTGATGTCAGCTGTCTCCTCAAGCCTATAATGACTGGATCTATTATGGTATCTCTCATCCTACTCTCCTCTATTCTTACCTCGACTCAACTTTCCTGCTCCCCCATGCCTTCTTCTCCCCTCCTCTTATCCCCCTCTCTTTTTCCTGGCTCCCTCTCCCCTCCCCCGATGTTCCTAATCTGCTCAGGAGATCTTGGCTCATTATACTTCTCTGGGGTATCATGCATCTCTTTTGGGAACCTCCCTATTTCCCAGACTCACTGGCACTGGGATTGTAGGCTGGCACTCCCCTGATCCATATCTAAAGTCCATATATGAGTGAGTAATACAATGTTTGTCTTTTTGTGTCTGGGTTACCTCACTCAGGATGGTTTCCTCTAGTTCCATCCATTTGCCTGCAAATTTCAATATTCCATTGTTTTTTTCCACTGAGTAGAACTCCATTGTGTAAATGTACCACATTTTCTCTATCCACTCTTCAGTTGTGGGGCATCTAGGTTGCTTCCAGGATCTAGCTATTACAAATAATACTGCAATGAACATGGTAGAACAGACATCCTTGTTGTGTGAATGGGCATCTTTTGGATATATGCCTAACAGTGGAATTGCTGGGTCTTGTGGTAGACTGAGTCCCATTTTCCTGAGGAATCTCCATACTGATTTCCATAGTGACTGTACGAGTTGGCACTCCCACCAGCAGTGGAGGAGTGTTCCCCTTTCTCCACATCCTCTCCAGCACAAACTGTCATTGATGCTTTTGATTTTAGCCATTCTAACAGGAGTAAGATGATATTTCAGAGTTGCTTTGATTTGCATTTCCCTAATGGCTAATGATGTTGAGCACTTTCTCAAGTGTCTCTCAGCCATTTTATACTCCTCTATTGATAACTCTCTATTTAGTTCAGTCCCCCACTTTTTAATTGGATCCTTTGGTGTTTTGGAGACTTGCTTATTGAAAACTGAAGAGTTTTTACCAAATACCCTCAGACCCAACTGTTATTCCTCTGGCGCAGTTCTACCATGTAACCAGAAGGTGGCAGCAAAGACCATGCTTCTGGTAATGCGGAGTCTGCAAACATTTCCCAGCCCTGGTCAGCAGGCGGCTTCTGACAGGATTTGCTGTAATCTGACAGGAGCTGTCCCGAGGCTGTGTTTACAGTTCTCCTGAATAAACAGAAGATGTCCCATGTCCAAGGTCCAGGGACAGAGAAGAAGCGGAGGTGTAGGTGTTGGCAGGAAAGCAGAGGATTGCTTTGGAATTCCCAGCTCTGAGTTCCATTGCCATTGTGACCCTGTACCTTTGGGGTAATTAACATGGCTGCCTGTGACTCAGTTTCCTCATCTATATCCTGCTAGATCTATCTCCCATGCCTCTCTCCTCAACATGTCAGCTCAGCAATCAAGGCTGGTCCTAGTGACTGCCCTCAGTCTTCCAAGTATTTATTGTCTGACTGTCTGGCTGACTGTCTGGCTGTCTGGCTGACTGACTGACTGACTGACTTACTGACTGACTGACACGTAAGATATGTAGTAAGTACTCACTGAGAATTAACTGTGATGATGACATCACAGTAGGGGCGACGATGTCATATAAGGTGTGGCATGGTAAAGATGGTGTTGTGTTGAACATGATGTAAATTGAAGATGTCATGTTGAAAATGATGCTGTCCTGAGGGTTATAGTGCTCTGACAAAGTTGATGGTGTCATAGTGAAAGACGGTGACGTCATGAAGTTGGTGGCGTCATTGTGGTGATTTGGATGAGAATGCCTCCCCCCTGGACTCATCTGTTGGGATAATTTGTTCTCAGTTGGTGGAGCTGTGGATTAGGATTAGGAGGTGTGGCCATGTTGGTGGAGGTGTGTCACTGGGAGTGGGCTTTGAGTTTTCAAAAGCTACCCCATTCCCAGTTAGTCTCTGCCCTCTACTTTTGGACAAAGATGTAAGCACTCAGCCACTGCCTCAGTGCCGCGCCCGCCTGCCTGCCTGCCAGCCACCATGCTCCCTGCCATGGTGGTCATGGGCTCTAACCTTCTGCAACTGTGACCCCAACTGTAACATTTTCTTTTTATAAGTTTCCTTGGTGTTGTGTCATGTGGGGACCACAGACTCTGGCCGGAAACCCACTCCTCCATCAGCCTGGGAGCAGACAATGTTTACTGAAAACAATCCAGTGCCATAAGTTCCTGATAAGGGCTCTATAAGGGCTGGCTCACTGAAACACCCTGACTTTGATCTTCCCGATGGCTAGCCACTTTCTGCTCCCTGCTGTTCCCGATTCTGGTGTCAGAGATTTAACCACCAGCCAGGAGGAGAAAGAGAGATGTGTGGGAGATTTGTGCGTGTATGTTTGGCAGAAGCTTTTCTGGAGGGAAGCGTTTTCTTGGGAAGTTCTCCTAAGCTGATTTGGGGAGCATAAAGTTTTCTTAACGCAACCGACCGGTCTCTGTGTTATCTATCCCGACGCCCACGCCACA